>NC_052501.1:56569075-56919196 GCF_016617805.1 Bactrocera tryoni | reverse complement strand
TAAAAGGTCATTTCTGTTCTCGGGCTTATAATCGGCAATTCTTGGCTAAAAACACATCGTAACGATGCCCCAGCCTCCATATTGAAACGGTTTCATGTGATCTTTTCTTATTTCAAAAAAATAAAGTTTAGAATTTTGAGACGATTGAAAAAGCGCTGATATATGTATAATCTCGAACGAGGACTATTTTAGGCGACAAATATTAATGTAGACAAATGAACGTTTTGTTAATGTCTGCTAGCAGCTAAATTGTTGTTCCGGTTAAAAAAAATATAATTACCAAAAGAAGCTAGAGTTCTGTTTACGGTCTCAAATATTTATTTCATAAACAAATTCTGTTATTTTTACCATGCCTCTCGTATTGTTGAAAGTAAACTGCAACACTTGTGGGTTACCTGACGTTAACTATGTCCTTTTGATTAATATATTTTGGCAATTTGCTCTTTCTTGGGCAAATATTTACTGATTTCACGTTTTAAGCCTGTAACTACATATGTAAGTATTTTCACTTTTGTAAAACTAGTCATAACTGTGTAAAACACAATGTGATGTATTTAAGAAATCGGTTATACCATGCTTTGAGATATCCTTATGCTATCTTTTATCGAATTCAACTCCATATCTTTGTTGTTGCTTTTTAATATAAATTTCTTGATAAGCAGAAAATTGGCGAATGGAACACCTATTTTTATCTAAATCATTACCTAACATCACGGTTTAAATAGGTACTTAATTAATGATTCGATTAAAATTACTTACAGCACGTTCTGTATATATGCACATATCTTTGAAACTTTAGTGGGACGTGTTACAGTTCAGCGATTGTTATCGAAACTTCGCTTAATTCATTATTTAGTAAACGCCCCCTGGATGAGTCGCACACGTACATTTATACTATTGTCGACATATTGTATACATTTTAAGAATAAATTAAATGCCAAGATAATTGCAATTTACTACAATTACTATCGCGACAAAATAATTTGTTGAATATTAAAACGTTGTTGAATACGTACATACATATGTAGGGAACCCGAAATTTTGAACAATTCTAAGCGCATATTCACACATCAGTAAAGTTAGCAGCAAGCCAATATTTCTGCTACACTTGCGGTCAATGAAAGCGCACCATCAAATATAATTGAAATAATAAACACATATGCAATTTGTTACTTAATCGAACTAAATAGGAACATATGTATGCAAATCTCACTATTGTATAGATTTTGTATACAAGATTTGTTTTCCAATCAATACTTAGCCATTTGGCACGATTGCATGTCGCTGAGTCATCCTTGGAAGATTGGGCGATCGATATAAGGAAAATGCTCTCAAATTCGGGTACTAAAAATTGTTAACCACTGTCCTATATTTTTGAGCATTCATATCAACAAGATGTAGATGTTCCAAAACATGATATGAAAAATAGCAGCAAGCCATTTGCCTTTTGAGGAAACTTAATTTTCTTTACTACACATATAAGTGCATATCCTGGAACCCTTACTACTTGAACGGCGCACGCAAACCAAATTTTATGAGCTTTTAGGAAATTAAATTTGCTTTCACAAATAACACTGATTTCAATTTTGATACATTTTAGCCCAATAAAGTCAGATAGCCTTCATTTTATGGGTTAATATGGTTTAGGGTTGGCAGGGCATCTTCCATATAAACACCCAACTCTATGTTGACACCGCATGGCTTCGAAAACTTGGTGAAAATTTTACATCTCCGCTCTTATAGAAAGTACGCTTTTAAAGGGGTCACTTAAGGTATCTGTCACAGAAGGTTGTATGTTTCCTCAGTTGACTTTGGAGGACCACCTGATCCATTTTTACGCTCCAAAACATCACTATTCCCTTTTTTGTAAACTACGAACAATAGCTTAATAGCTACAATCAATCTAGCTGCTATTTGTCGAGAAGATTACTTTTTTCATCTTACACCAATACTCGAGTTTTTAGGTTACCCGTCAATTTCATCTGTTCATTTGGAATTTTGAGCAACTTTTCAAATACACAACGATTATAACTGAGCTAGTGAGTATTCAACCTAATTTCATAAAACATAATTAATTTTTCAGTGCCAAGAAGATTTAATAGAATTTTTTTTTTTTATATTTATAGAATAGTTAAAAAAGTGGGGTGAATTTTTATTGATCGCTAGAATTAGATTATATCAAAATATACATTTTTAATAGCTATCAGAAATCACAGTCTCAATTTTTTTAACGGCTTAAAATCAGTGGTCTACAGAGTTTTGCGAGTTTTGTACTTTGAATATTTTTAGAAAAAATACGTATACTTTGCATTATTTGTTTATGGACGTTTCCAACTGAATATGTGACAAAATTTACTCCAAGAAATCGTTACACGTTATATACATCATGCTTTTTTCGAATAATATTTACTTTCATAATTTTTTGTTTTGGAATACTTTTAAAGAATATCTTACATCCTACATACATATGTACATACATACATATGTATGTCCATATTAAAAATTGTAATGATTGCGCCAAAATGTTCCATTGGCTCCAGTTGGTAGCTTGTATATATTTCCAGACCATTATGCCATGAACGTCATACAAAGTATACCTGGCTACTAAAATATATTTGTTTCACATAATTGGTGTGTTAGTTAAGTGACACTCAAGAAAAGTTAAGTTTTCTAAAAAGTTAAATATGTATGTACATATGTATATGCTTATATTTTTGTATATATTAAGAAAAATGTGCTAACTTCGTTTAATACAAACATATGATGTGGTCAATCGAACAACCGGTATAATGTACTCTAGACGAGCACAATCATAAGAGTTAGAAAGGGTGGGGTAATCACATACTCTCTTGTATTGAATCCAGCCCTGATTTTTGTTGTTGTTGCTTTCAAAAACTAAGATTTTTTCAAGTATAGTATGGTAGGTATAGTAAGCAGACTATAATTAAAATATTTCAATAAAAAATTGGATTTAATTACTAGTATTTAAGTAAAATTGGTAATCCCGGAAAGTCGTAATGAAATAAAGTATGTTAGTATATACGGCTGAGCGGAAAATTTTTTACCAGTACAATTATAAATGCAAGTAGGTTTATTTGCATTTACACACAAAAAGTGAACATGCGGCAAATGTTTCAGAGACAAACAGCTTGCATCAGCTCTTATCTGCAATTCAAAAATAGTTTTGTACATACTTTTATATACAAAAAAGTAAACATTGACTGACGGTGGTTTACTTTAGTAATAATAAGCGGTTTATTTCCGAAAATATAAGATATCATATTACAAAGTTTTATCAACGTACAGTAGAACTTACTTCATGTGAGCGCTTATTGAAAGAATATGAAATTTGGTTGAAAACTTTAAATTGGAATATCATTTAAAAATATAAGTATTTAAATTATTTTTTATTACAGAAAGAGTGGTTAAAAATAATCTGCCGAATTTTTGTTTCACAATAATTTTAGTCAAACTTAAATCTTTACCATAACATTATAGAGTTATTTCCTGTGTTAGTGAATGATAAATAAAGATAAAAAGGCCTATTTTATGATAAAGTTTAAGCGCAGACCTTGCACGAGAAGCTCGACTTAGATCTCTCAAATAAGATTCTTCTTAATTGGCGTAGATAAATAAGATTATTTTAATTAAATATTTGGATTATTACAATTACTATTAGACGATTTATGCAATTAAAGTTCATTTAACCAGGGACTGCTGTAATCTTCTTGTAAAGACATTGTACATTGTAAAGATCTTGTATACTGTACGTACATATGTACTTATATTACTTGTTCTATATTGACTTGCGCTATTTAGTCTATGTTATTGTTTCTATTTAAAAATTTTCCATTAGAAAAGAAACTCACTAATACAAATATCATAACTTGAAGTTACATGGGAACTATTGCAGATTATATACTTAGTTCTGGAAGTTTCTGCAGAGTTTTGTGGTATAATCCCATTATCAATATACTCGTAGAAAATGTACTTCGCTTTTGATGTTGCTCATTACATTTACACACGACAACTCGATTCGGTTAATTTTATGCTTTTTCATTTTATGCCATTTTCATAAATACATATGTACATATATTCATGATTAGCTAATATTTCATTTTTATACTCTTGCAACATGGTGCTACAGAATATAAAAGTTTTGTTTACCTAACTAATCGAGATGAATGAATGAAGTTAAGTGTATATAAATTATCAAAATGACGAGATGAGTTATAATCTGAGTACTCTCTGGGTAGCAGAGATACCAACATTTTTAATTTTTAAATTCCATCCGATTCTTTCACTTCCCAGTATGCAAACCAAGAACCAATAAATACTTACGTATATCGGAATAAAACTTTGCACCAATAGTGCCTTAACCGAAAACTGTCCAAGCCAGACCAGATACCGAATATGTGGACCTCAGGCCCTATAGCGAACTTTTTGTTGAAAATATAGGTCGATTTGCGATAAATATTATAGAAATTTGGACAGAATCCTTTTTAGATAATAGTATGCCTGTATATCAAAAAAGGATAGAATCGGATCAATAATTCCCTTAGCCCTACTATATGTTACATAATAGACATATTTTCGAACTTCAGGCTGAGTTTATATCGCATATCTCGGCAAATATATGAGTTATCTTATTAAAATAGAGATAGCGTGTTTTTATAATACCAGTGCATCTTTGTGCTTAAATTGAAAAAATCGCGCTGAAAACTTACCTTAGACCTATTACTACTAATATCAGGATTTTCAAACATCTATTTGAAACTTCTCCTTATACTTGTATATTTGTGAGGTTCCTTAATGAAACTCAGGAGACATTTTTCCAATACACCTAATGCATATAAGATTTTTAATCTTCCTCCTCGTTGCCTCCATATTGTATACCGGTATATTGACTAATATATTTCGTCTACGAATTACTCAAACTCTTATTTACTATTATATAATAAATTTCGTTATTCTAACAAACCGACGGAAGATGTCCGTCCACACCTTTTCTGCCCCCAATATACCCTGTATAGGGGTCAGTAGGGTGAATCTGTATTGAAAAAAAGTTTTTTTGGTATTTTCTGTTCCTTAGAATTAATGTAGAAACCCACTTTACCATTGGATTGGATGATTCTAGTAGGGACGATAACCTTTCACGCATTTCTTTTAAGAATAAATTGGATTTTAAAGTGTTTCAGATGATCCAAAAATGAGAAATCGTTCCCGCCAGTGAAAAAATGTAACTTATATTCCCCTGTACTATTTCTCCGATAGATGTCATCAAAAAATCCCAAAAAAAAAATTTTTATACACTCCACGATATCAACTCATGATATGTGAAAATGGGACTATTGTAGAATAAAATAGTCTATGAAAAATAAAATGTCAAAAAATAAACAGGCCAGATTACCCTACTGACCCCTAAAGTGAATTCCGACTTCCCACCATTCTTTAGACCGTTTAGGTTGGGAATGTGGTTTAACGCTGAAGATGAATACCCCCATATATATTATATTTAGTTAGCCTCTTCGATTGGGTTTATGTCAGATATGTTTTCTTTGATGCTGCTTTTAATACAATTTTCAGCGTCGGGAGCAAAATATTTATGTCAAGTCACTATAAGTTAAAATGATACAAATTTGATTGTAACTCATTCACGGTTTCATCGAACAGAGACAACCACCCCTATCATGCATTTCGACTTGGATTGAAATTTTCTCCGTTTGGCAACTTTGGTATCATGCGTTCCGTTCCCGTTCAGTTCAACTTCGAAATTTAGAATTCTGCCTATCATGCATTTCGATCGTAGCTCCGTTCTGCTAAGTTGCAATTTTGTTGGCGGAGAACTTTTTGTGTTTTTATTTTGCTGCGAAAATTTTATTATTTGCGTGATTTTTTTTGAAATTACTAAAAATGTAAGTAAAACTTGCATTTAAAAGTTGTAAAACACACGATATTTCCAGTTTTTGCGCTCTAATGATGTGTTTTGATATGCTTTCAGGTCAAAAACAACAACACCATAGCAATATGGAAAATTGACAGATATGATGGAGAGTAAGCCAACGTCCTAAAGAAGATGTGCAGGCTTTTTGGAAAGAGGTAGCATCAAATTTAAATGCACTTGGTCCTCCACCAAAAGACTCAAATGCATGGAGAAAGGTAAGGTATTAATTGAATTGAAAACGAATTTGTAAAATCTAACGTTTTGTTACAGGTCTGCATTGACTGGAAGTGATATTTGTATCAAACGCAAGCTAACTAGCCATAAGAAGGAAATGATGAGCACAGGGCGAGGGCAATGTCGTTCACAACGTATAAGTCCACTTGAGGAGAAAATTGTGCGCTTAACGGGGTTGGAAAGGAGTACAAGTGGAATAAAGAATACGTACGATTATAGCGATAGCACACAAGACGCAGCCCGAACCTCCGAAATGGACATTTCGACACATTCAGGCGATGTGCCGTCAACCAGCAGAGCTAGCAGCCATAACAGAGAGAGAGACAGCCACTTTGACACGGTTGACTGTGCCATTCCAACATTGTGGTCTGTGCCAACTCCATGCTAGTAACTGCCTTCCGCAAAAAATCTTAAAGCGGATACTAAAATGTTAAGCGGAGATAACGAGGACAAAGTACTTGCCGTCGTTTCTTCCGCAAAAGTATCTAGGACATACTTGAATGCGTCCTTATTCAGACGAAAGTTTTTTTTGAATCTAAATAAGTAAACAAACTGTAAGAAAATTGTCTACTTTCACGTGCAATTACTTACAGCCCGTCATTCATCTGGAAGGGATCGCACATATCTCGTAACCTTCTCCTTTCAATTCTCACCCCAGCATTCTGAGATGTGCTGCTCTCCTCCTCAACCAGTAATATCGCCGCGGATAAAGATTCCATACTTACGCTAAATAAAAATAATAACAATATAAAAATTTTACTTTTATTTAATTTCTTTGAACACCAGTAATTTGTGTATTTTTGCTTTGTTATGTTCCAGTTTCACATATTTCAAGGCAAACAGCTGATTTCGAAAGAGTTATAGCTCTTCCTCTTCTTCTTTCAATCCAATTGCAACGCATGATACCTAATTTCGACTCCGGCTTAGCGTAGAGCGGGAACGTAATCAAAGTGCATGATAGGGGTGAACATTGTTCAAAATAAAGTTTTCTTACACCTGAAGTAAAAAGAATAAATATACATATGTATACTCGTATAATGTTCGCTTACATTCGAATATTAATATTCGAATATGTTTATTTATATCTGTCATGTCAACGTAAGAATCAATACTTACAGCTGGTCTAATCCTTTGTTAACGTTTATAAAAAAATATTATCTATTTTAGGTATATAGTATCACACGAGAAGTGTCAGTTTGGGCAGTTTCGATAACGAAGCTTATATATTATTTTCTATGAGACAGTGGTTTTGTAAAAGGCCTCGAATTGTTTATGGATCAGAATAACTCAATTAAATTGTTTTAAAATATATTAAAAAGTAAATATAAATCATCGAAAATATTTCTAGGATTAACATTTCATCGGTCAAACTATCCAATTCTGTTTATTTTCGTTCATTACATTTAAGTTACATTTCTTGCGTTTTACCCAGAGATATAGAGAGATTCCAGGAATCGGTTATTGGGTAATTTATTCATAATTTTAGAAAATAGTATTGGTAAGAAAACTACGGATACTCAAAAGGAAAGGTAGATATTTTCACGACTTTTTCAAAATATTACACTTCTCATTTGCTTAGCAATGAGAGAAATATCTCTAAGTTTATTTATGTGACGACAGTAACTAAAATGACTATAATATATATCATTATATAACATAACGAACTAATGTCTCTTCAGGTGTTCCGCAAGGTAATCATCTGTTGCCGATTCTGTTCTTGTTCTCTATTAACGATATTTATTCTGTAATAAAGTGCACAAAATTTTATTATAAGCCAGCATTTTAATTCATATATTTCAACTGATGAAGGTGGCAGTCTTAAATAATTTGGTTGCTTGATTTAATAGAAATAATTTCTCATTGAATTTCAAAGACGATGTGCTCTTTCTGTAGACCTGTATACCACTCTCTATGTAGTGGGAGATATAGACTAGATAAATTTTTTTTACTTTGTTGATTTGGGTGTTAAGTGTAGATCTAAAGAATTTAGAGATCTGTATATACTAAAATACTTTCAACAACTTTGGATAGGCCTATATTGAAATGTGATTGTTGGGTAAGGATACCAAAACCCATTGTGACAATGAAAAACAATTGTATTTTTCGCCTTAGAGCATTTCCGATTTTAGGATAAGTCTTTCTCTATATGCTAGGGTTTTAAAAGTTATAAATCTACCTAAACTTTGTAGAGAAGTATTTGGCATAATACTTCTGAATGAAACAGTTTGCTGTTTCTTCGTTTGACCCAAAAATTTGGGCTAAACGAACCATTCCGCCTCATATATCATGCTCTTAATTCACATTCGTGCACATTTGTGATTCACTTTTCAATATTAAAAGCACTTATTGTTTTATCTTAATAAATGAATCGTAACAAGTTGTTAATTTTAAATCTTAGTTGTTGGAATTCTGGTTTCTGTAATTAAGTAATTTTAGATTTCGACGCTTAAAAACTCTCTTGCCTTTCATGACTCGACTAAATCGGTAAGTACGCGGATTGCCCTCCTCTTGACGGTTGGTCGAAAGAAGGGTAATCGTTGGGTTATTTTGATTTTGTGGTCCCAACAATCGAGTACGTATTCTTTTTTTCGGAAGAATTTAGTATACTGTCCAAGGATTTCAAGGATAAAAAGGATATGGTCGGATAGAGGAGATTATCCTGATCAAGGGTATATATAGTTATAGCCGCAGGAAGCTTATTGTTTTCGAGATATTCGCGTTTAAAGTTGAAAATTTGCAATATTTTAATTACATATTTTCGATATATAAAATTAATTTTGCACTTATATTTTTCACTTTTATATCCTTTAACACTTCACTAATTTATTTGTACACATTTATTTTATATAATCTAGTGCAAAAATCGCTTTTAATATACCTTTAAATTTTTGTTGAATTATGATTATTTAAGAATAACAAATGAATTACAAACTGTCAAATAATCAGTGTTACCTTATCGACATCATTTGTAATAAAGTGAACAGTTTATACCCCCAATACGAGAATCAACAACAATACGAGAACACCGGGGTGTATCAAATTCTTTTCGCGTAGAACTCCTTTTTGCGAGGGCGGCCTTCGGCCGCGCTTCAAAAAAAATACCCTTGTCGATCCAACACCGAGTGTATACATTTTTTTTTCGCGTAGAACTCCTTTTTGCGTGGGCGGCCTTCAGGCCGCTTAAATTTTTTGTATATTTTTTTCTTGTTTATCAACGATTACGTTTCCTGTATTTAGGGTATAATATTTCTTTAGATTTTTGTTTTGTTTTAGTTTGTAAAATATTTTAGTATGGTAACACTGATTATTTGTCAGTTTGTAATTCATTTATTGTTCTTAAATAATCATAATTCAACAATAATTTAAATGTATATTTAAAGCTATTTTTGCACTATATTATATAAAATAAATGTGTACAAACGAATTAGTGATATGCTTGTGAATATAAAAGTGAGAAATATAAGTGCAAAATTAATTTTATATCGAGAAAATATGTAATTAAAATATTGGTAATATTCAACTTTCAACGCGAATATCTCGAAAACTATATATATTTTTGATCTGGAGAATCTCCTCTATCCGACCATACCCATTTTCTTCCCGAAATCCTGTGACGGTATACTAAAGCCGACCCCTTTTTTTTGTTTTGCGAGTTTGTAAAATGGCTTTTGGTATGGTAACACTGATTATTTGTCAGTTGTAATTAATTTGTTGTTTTAAATAAAATGCCTTCTGCATCATCAGTGCTGTCGTCACAGTAACGGTATGTGCCACTTGCAGATCACTAAAAATGCCCACTCTAAGGAACGTCGGCCACCCTGGAACCACATTTGTATAACTTAAAGGCGGTGCTCCGTTTTTCTCATTGAGAGATTTGCTGCTGCGCACTTGGTTCAGGTACCGCTTTTAGCTACGTACCAAGATTTCTGCGAATTTCTGGATAATCCCCTTGTTTGCTTCACTCTCCAGCATGACGCTGATTAAACCGCGTTTATTGGGCCAACCAGGTCCTCTACGGCGGTACGTTCTCCTTGCGAGCGCGCACATTCGAAGAATGTATGTTCAGCGTCGTCTTCTGTCGTGTCGTTGTATAGGCATGACGGCTCTTCGACTTTTCCCATTCTGTGGAGTACTTTCTGAAGTACCCGAGACCGGATAACAGCTGGGTTGTGTAAAAATCTACCTCTCCGAATTTTCGACCTGTCCATGATCCTAGATCTTTTATAAGCCTGGCCGTCCATCTGCCGCGCCTTTCGGTGTCCCATATTTGTTGCCATGTTATTATTATTTCTTTTTTATATGTTCTATTGCGCTCTTGTTGTTTTCGGATGACTGTTTTAGCTCCCACAGCTTTTTCCTTTCGTATACTAGAAAATTAGTTGGGGCATTTCCGCTTATAACTAATATTGCCTCGCCGGACACTGTTCGGAAGGCTGATGCAACTCTGAGGGCTGCTGTGCGGTGCACTCTGGCCACTACTTTACGCAGGTTTTCCTTTTTAAGCACAACTGCCCAGATCTCAGCTCCGTGTAATAAAACGCTGATTGTTGTCGACATTAGGAGCTTTCTTTTTTCTTGACTGGGGCCTCCTATGTTGGCCATTAGTCGGCTAAATTGAGAGGTGATCTTCGCTGCCTTTCCTGCGGCGTGCTGGATTTGTGCCCAGAAGGTTAGTCTGGGGTCCAGTCTTACGCCTAGGTAGTTAACTGCTTTTTTTATCCTAAGAATATCGGTAGTCGTATGCATGGTTACTTCGAGAGGTATGTGCTTATTTGTTAGCAGCAGTAGCTCTGTTTTTTCCGTAGCGAGCTGGAGGCTGTGTGAGTCGAGCCATGCTTGGGTCCGTATCATGACCTGGTTCAGCTTTCTTCGCGCTTCTTTTGTATCCCTTGCTGTGATGACTGCTGCTATGTCATCCGCGTAGCCAATTAAATACGATTCATCTGGCATTTCTAGCGTCATAGCTAATGTTCCATAAGTCTGGGCCTAGAAAGGATACTTGTGCTGCTCCTGACGTGACCGCTATCTTTTGTGATGCCTCTTTAGTATCGTACAGCAGTTTCCTGTTGCTAAGGTAGCTCCACACCACGGCCCTGAGGTAGTCGGGTATCTTAAAGCTTTTCTCGAGAGCGTCGATCATATCTACCCATCTAGCGCTGTTGAAGGCGTTTCGGACATCTAGAGTCGCCCGCAACACTATTATTTTTATGTATTTATGCCATCTACCCAGTGCGGCTTCTATGCTTTCAATGACGCATTTTATTGCTCCTATGGTTGATCTGTCGGGTCTAAAGCCATATTGTCTAGGGGACAGTCCTCCAGCTTCGTTGATAGCCGCTTCAAGTCTGGGCTTAAGCAGGGTTTCGTATAGCTTCCCGCTGTATAGAGGGCGGTATGCTGATGGCGGATTGGGGTCTCCTTTTCCCTTACTGATTAGCACCAGCCGTTGCTTTTTCCAGGGTTCAGGGAATATTCCGGCTTCAAGGCAGGCGTTGTACATGTTCAGTAGTACTCCTGGGCGCTCTGCAGCGATTATTTTGAGCATTTCTGATGGGATCCCGTCCGGTCCGGGTGATTTGTTGGCCTTGAGCTTTGCAGTGGCTAGTTGCAACTCCTCAAGGGTAAACCGGGGGATTTCCGTCGGTCTTAGAATGTGTTCTGGGTCCCTAGCCCTTATTTCGTGTGTGGGGAATAGTGCATTCACGATGTGATCCATTTTGGTAGCGGTTAAGTCAGGTGGATTTGCTTGAGCGTCGAGTTTCTTCATCACTTTTTATACGCGAGTCCCCAGAGGTTTCTGTTTATACTCGTATTCTCGTGTAGTTTCTCCCATTTTTTCTTTTTTGCTGTCGTCGACGGCGTGCTTCAGCTCTTTTCTTGCTGCTTTGTTTTGATAGGCTTCTTGCGTTGCGGCTTCTCTACGCCTGGGTCTCGTGTAGAATCTGCGAAGGCGGAGGAAAGTCCGTCTGAGTTGGGCGAAATTTTCAGTCCGCCAGTAAAATGCTGCTTTATGTTTGCTGTGGGAAGCCTTGAGCATTGCTTTTTGACAGGCTCATTGTGTGCTCAACAGTTTTTCTTGCAATTAGGGGGGAGTTGCTAGATGGGTTTTGGTCGTCTATTGTGGAGATTAATTTCGAAGTATCTAGCTTCGCAATGTTCCACTTTCGTGTTCCAGTTGTTTTCCTCTGCTGGTTAGTGCTTGTTCCCGTGTCGATCATAAATGAGATGTAGTGATGATCGCTGCCAGTGTAATCCTCCAGGACTCTCCAGTTCTTTATTGAGCCTGCCATGCGTTCTGTTGATAGGGTAATGTCTGGTGTGCTTTCCTCGCATCCCGGTCTTCTGAACGTGGTTGCATTCCCCGTATTATGCAATACTAGACCTAGCCGCGCACCCATTTCTAGAATGTGCTTTCCTCTCGAGTCAGTGTTTGTCATACCCCACTCTACGGCTCTGGCGTTTAGGTCTCCGGCGATAATCAATTGGCCTTCTATAGTCCTGGCTGTATCCTTTATATTGTCGAGCTTTTCTTGGAATGCCTGTGTACTATCACTTGGCGTCAAGTAGCAGCTGATTACTGTAAAAATTTCCCACTTGGCCCACACGAAACCGTTGCCGTTCCCATTGCTTACAGTGGCGCCGTTACTCCCTGGTGGTAGCCATATAGCGGCGGTTGAGCTGCTATCTTCTAGCCAGCTAATTTCTTTTCTGTTTTGTATTGCTCGCTTATGATGATCATCTCTGTAGTTGTTCTCCACCATTTGCGAGAGTAGTGTCGGCAGTCTTGCATTATTGCTTACGATTTAATACTTCATATTACATATATAATATATAAGTATATATCATAAGCATTTGTTTTAATATGAGTGATTTCTATTATATCGTTTTTCCTTCACGTGGAAATTTATGAAAAGTGATGTTACGTTATTTTGCATTCTAGGTGACGATATTCATGTATGTAGATATATATTGGCATCGGTATATCGTGATAATATTTCAATTGTGGTAAGAAGATTATCGCAAGTTTAAATATTAGTACGTGCTATTAACCAACTAAATTCGCCGCAATTGATTCGTGAGCAACTACAATTATTTAGTTGTATGCTCAAAGCACCGACGCCTATCTAGGCGACTATCTCCCAGCGTCGTTCTCGAAAACATCTCAGTGCGAGAACTGGCGAAATGGCACGTTGAGCTGGCCGTTGAAAGAAAAGCATAAATCGGCCCACACGATGAGCGAGTGGGCAGTCGTACAGAGTATTTGCAGCCGTTCAGTAGTCAACGCAACATAAAAGATCGAAGCAACAACGGACTTTTAGTGGATCACTAAACCGAACAAGAAGATCACCAAACGCAAGTGAGCTGGTCCAGACAAACCAACTTAACAAACAAACATACATACATAAATATGTGTCTACATTAATTTTGCGTAGTGCCTTCGGAGCATTTAATATACAAGCTAATATACTTATAAATATATACAAATAAATATCTACTGATTTGTGTTCTATCAGAGTGAAAACTCATTTGACGTCGAGACGCCGTAAAAGTGTCTATTTTTGTTAAAAGGAAAATTTCTGCAAGTAAAAAATCGCTAAGGTCGCAGAAAATATTACTGTATTGAGTTAAAATATTTTCGCTGAGTGGAAAACATTCGCGGAAAATTTATTATTTGATTTCAAGAGTCACATTCATGCTTTGTCTACGTCAACAGACAAATTATGCAAATTTGCGAAAGGACAGCCACGAAAAATAATAAAATAGGTACAATTTAGATCGTATAATTGTGATTATAAAATTCAAAAATTGCGTGAAATATCATTCGTTTTATTAGTTAAATATTGGATCAAATAAATATTTGATAGTGATAGTGCTTTTGTTTGCGCCCCTTGTATGGTCAGAGTTATGAAAGTGTCACCGTATACACTGCAGCCGCCACCCTATCGAAACAAACGAAACCCGGAATATCTATTCGACGCATCTAAAAGTTGTCATAAAAAATTCGAGATCGTCGCACTGGAGAAGGATTGCAATCTCAAGTCGAAATTAAAAAAGTTACAAATATATTTTATGTTTAATAATTTATGTAAACGCAAATCCATAGATTTCGAACAACACTTGACAAAATTATTAACACTTAAAACACAAAAGACTTCATTGATCATTAATGAAAGAAGTTTCGTGAGTGTTGGTAAATCGATCAAGTTAATTGTTGGTTGAAAAACTTAGAGTCTCAGTGTAGCTGAACGGGACAAGTACAGTGATATTGGCGTAGATATTCGACCTACTCCTATTTTCTATTGTATATGCTCCAATATCTTAATAAGGTGAGTGGTTTTTATGAAAAATTTTGGTAGTTAAAAATAATAAGTTGCTTAAACTATGGTAAGAATTGTTATTGCATAAAATCTTTCAACTATGAGAGTAATGAGTAATGAGAACCATGAGAATTTTGTAACTAGTTTTCGCTTGGCGTTTATACCTAATTTCACACTAGTTAGAATACCTATGTTATTTAAGCCCAGTGGACTGCAGGTTAAATACATTTCAATTTCTCAAATACCTGCTGCTATTTTCACTGATGGCAATATCTATCGAACCCAGTGGGGTTTTTTAATTCATAATAATTTATTTATTAAAGAGATAGTGTTAAAAAATCATAATATATTTATTAATATATATAACTTTTGTACTATAATTAAATTTTAGTGTAAGTTTCGATATGCTTAAATGCCAATTGTTGTGTTAAAGTTTTGCGAGTTTTAAGTAAAATTGTTGGATGATTGAAATAAGGTAATTTTTATAACGCTCATATTAAAACTAAACGAGTAAGGAAGATCTATGTTCGGATGTAACCGAACGTTTTATACTCTCGCAACTCTTAAGAATTGATACTCCTTGATCAACTTTGAACACATAGCTAGCGAGGTCGACTCTAGTATTGCTGCTCTGCTGTCGGAGTGGATGCTCGCCTTTTTGAAAGTGGCTTTACTTCGTAACAGTGTATTCTTAAAAGCAGCCTGAAAAACATAATAGTGGTCCCGTAGCCTAAAACTAACCTTGATGGAAGACTCCTTATAAAGAACTCCGTCATCCAATCTTCCTTCCAGCTTCGAGCCATACGTGCATACATATATTACTTGTCTACATAAGTATATGCGAGCAGAAAAAGAGTAGCCTTTGCGACGCAGTTTTGCAAATTTTTCAGGAATTTTAAGGAGGAGAGAATTCCAGCGTGTCTTCGTGCCCTCAGCCTTAGAGCGACCTTCGCCGACAATGTCCACGGACGCTAAGTGTAAAATGGAATTAAGTGATATTGTTGGTGTAGTCCGCAATGCACCAGTGAAGCCGATAAGAGCCATTTTATGGACACGTTCAAGCATCCTAGCCTTTTCGAACGCTCGCCTAGTTATTTCACCTTAGAAACAAGTTGAAGACAGTAGCCTCCAAAGAAGGAACGCCTGGGGTTTTATACCTCTTGGTAAATAAAAGCATTTCAGTTTTAGTTGGTTGGCGGTAGTTAGAAATTGTCCTTTTACCATAAGAGCAATGGCTTCACCAACTCTTTGCTCAAGTTCTTCCAGAAGATCATTTATTATTCGTTGGGACGTATACGTGGTTATGCATTGGTTTATTGATACAAAAATTAAAAGGAAATTATTATACACCTCTATTTTTATACAGCTCAATTTGGTTCCTATGTTGCCGGGGGAATCACTTTATACAGTTTACTTAAATTTTAAATTATTTATTTAATTTTTTGATATCAAAGATAGTTGAAATAATGGTAGCCATGTCTAATCGTACCGTAGGACTGGATATTGATCAAAAGTGAGTAATGAAAATTGAAGGTGTAGGAGTCTTGAGAGTGAAACTGAATACGTTGAGGAAGGCCGCAATGTGTGATAAACACAACAAGCCAGATCCGATTACATCGCGACAATTCATTGTCATTCCACACTGACAATTTGGAATTTTTATTTCCCACAATTACAATTACCATTAAAATAGTTTTCACTTTTAAACGAAAACCAATAATTAAATTTGCTTATACAATATGTGCATATATAGTATGTATGTATACATATGTAAGTGGGATCAAATTCATAAATATGCCTTTAAAAAAGTGCATTCATAAATAATTTGTGTGTTTAAATCTTTTACAGGTTTACTTCAAACTATAATCTGCTCTATCGCTAGCCTAAACAAGAGTAAATTGCAATTCTAACATTCGAAAATGTTGCTTTTTCTATTTTGATAATTTGTATGCCCATATTTTAACCTTTTCCTGCATATATTTGTCTTCTCTGTTTATTGTCATTACAATAAACTTTTTTTATACAGCTCAATTTTATTTATTGTCATTACAATAAACTAATTTTAATACAAATAATACAGTGCACAACTTTATCAATTTGCAGAAATTTTTGTTTTCCTGATTTAGACTTATTCCACTAAGAAAGCAAAACTCAAAATGGTTGCTATCTCTATATTTAATTGGGGTGGTAAATCGTGCCTTAGTCATTTATAAATAATTTTACTCAGAAATTAGGTGTATAAAATAAATCAGTTTGATAGATTAAACAAAGATATAATAATATAAGTTTGCAAGCGATCTGATAAGGAAAATTTTCCAAATTATCTGCCTTTTCTAAGCTTATATCTGTTCAGGATATAAAAAAGTAATTTGTCTAACTTGACTATTTCGCCGGGCCGAGCCGGCATGAGCCATTCATTGAAATATGCAAACTATGAAAACTTAGGACAGATGTGCTAATGGTGAAGTTAAGGTGAGCGTATGAAATATCAGTAAGCGAGTGTCTGCTCATCGGAAAGTGGATAAACAAAATATATTTTAATGTTGCTAATTTATGCGAATTTGTCGTTGATATTGAAACTGCCAAAATGTATGCGGCTGTTTTAAACCGTTTTCAAGGATTTTCCACACAGATGCTGAATAAAAATCAGCACTGCACGCTTACTGAAGCGGCATTGCTGAGGCAACGAGATAACCTGTTGTTTTACACTAATGCCAATTGCTGATAACCACACCGAAGCATACAGGCAGACGTACTATTGTATATGTATGTTACCCATAGACGGCAGGTATACGTATACACAAATAAAACCGGTTACTGTTATCACTTTATCAAATCTGCCGAGTTTGTCTTTTTGTATATTAATATGTTTAAACTAATATAATACTGCGTTTTTTAAGTAAAATAATTGTTCAGATTCTTTAAAATTGGCATTATTAATCAATATCTCAGATCTAACACCTTTAGATATGCAGGGAAAATAGCGGAAATATAAACAAAGTACCTAAGTTTTGACGAGAATTATTTTCTAAATACATACATATGTATACTTTATATGCCATAAGAGACTGGGATCCGGGGATTATTCAAATTAGAATCTTTTTTATAATATTATATAATAAACACCAATAATGTGATGTTTGAAAGAGTTATCATACAATAGCCTGCTGAGGAACTTTCACGGCCATCAACAAATTAATCAATTAGTTAGCAAAAATGTTATGCAGTTTTTAATATGCTTTCTTGGTTGGCTACATCTAATGTAAAATAACCTCAAAACTAATTTGATGTTCGTTTGAATTCGGCATTAGTGTTTATTTATTTATATTTATCCATAGTTTCTACAAATTTTCCGGATCAATCTTTACTTCAAGTATGTACAGTTGGTTTAACAAGAAAGCAACCGACTTAAAAAAGTCTAAATTATAAAATTATTTTTATTTATTCAATGCTCAAATATATTAGTAGGCGTCCAGTCACTACCATTTTTTATAACTTCATTACAACGGGAATACATGCTAACGACTAATTTTTCAGCACATGACTATGTTAAATTTCGCCATATTTACCGTTTTAATTGGTTTATTGATCGCAACTTTTTCATAAGTGCCCGAACATTTCTGATCGGTTTCGCATCTAACCACTGTGAGGGCCAATCTAATAAAGCTATAATTTTTTCTTCTTCCCATCTGCTACACAAGCGACTCCGATGTTTGAGTCATTGAAGAAACCAATACCGCATTCCTACCTCAAATCACGTATCTGATGTTGGCGGAAGTCCACGACGGTATATCGTTCTCATGAAGTTGGCATCCAAATATTTCCTGAATATGATTAGTTTACCAAGTCCTTGTCTTGTGAAGTATCCTTAAACCTGATCAGTAGAGTAGCTTACCACTTTTAGTGGACCAAGCATGCTTAATTGTGTTCGTCATTCAATACGAGAACTTGTCTGTGAAGAATCTTGGTTTGGTGCTCTCAAGGATATGGTTGGGTTAGCTTGTAAAATGTTCCTTATAACCAAATCGTCGCGTTCTGAGGTAGCTCTATAAATGCCGCTACTTGCCAAGTCATCCACATTTTTGTGCACCAAAAAGTGTTTAAGTGAAATTTTAGTAGCAAGAGGTACCTGAGGGCGAAAAATTCTGAAAAGTGGGAGTGGCGCCGCCCTCTAATAAGTTTAATGTATGTATATATTTCTCAAGCCACTAAAGCTACAACAAACAAATTTGCCCATCACAAATATTATAAGAACTCCTACCGACAGTGTGAAAGTGGTTGAAATCGGAAGATAACCCCGCTAACCACTCATACATACATACAACTCATAAATACAAAAATTGTATTTAAATCATATGTAAGTATTTGTTCAAAATTTATGTTTGTAGGAATCAATTGAATATATGCGTACAATTTTAAACAGATTCTTCCTCAAAAATAAAACTATTGCTAAGTATTTGGAATAGTAGGAAATAACTACAACCAAATACGCTAAGTAATCAATCGTTGAGTATGTTTTATACGTGCATCCCAAAAGACTGATATTATAACCTTTCCAGCTGACTTTTTCGTCTTTCCACGCCTGAGAACCGGTTCATCATGTGCAGTCCACTAGAATGACAGTTGATTGGACTTCAGTGGGAAATAATGGAGTTATATTTCTATTGTCACACACCGACGCAAAAATTCGGTTTTATTACGATTAAAGAAGACTCAATCACTTCTCAGAATCAGTTATTCGTTGTTTTTGTTGGATTATGAACTTGCAAGGCACCCACTTTGAACAGAGCTTTCGCCTCTTTAAGCTTAGCAAATATCTTTTCATCGGTGGATTTCCCTGAGCCCAAATTCAACAGTATTTTCCCCCAGAAAGCAATGCTTTATTAACACTAGAAAACTAACACAAGTTGCTTCATAAAAATGCTATATCTCATTAACTAATAGTTATAATCCAACTAATAGAAATCAAATAGATGGTAGTAGTAGCATTATCTATGTATCAGCCACAGTGAAGCGTGGACGGGTCCTCTAGTACCTAATATAAAGATTTTCGAACTTCCGAATCGCTATCATTAATACTTCTCGAGATATTCGGCTTTTTAAGTAAGGTTTTATAGAATTTTTATGGATGGTATGTATTAAAAAATCTAGGAAAATTGCATACAGCCTTACTTAAAAAGCTGAATATCTCGAGAAGTATTAATGATAGCGATTTTGACCATGGACCTTTTTTATAGCAAATAAAATTTGTCATTTGAATTTTTACTATAACTCTTGTCATTTACGAGGTAAATACCAAAAAATGCGAATTTCATGGAAAATCAGGTTATAGCCCCGTACTACCTCGCCGGTGTGAGTTACGACTTCATTGCACTGGGCACTTTTGTAGAGTGAACAATGCTGAGAAATATGCGTCTAAAGTCAAAGCGATGTAGTGTATTTTCGATGGAAAATTTTGACAGGCCTTGGTCCAGTTTTTAATGTTAAAATGAAGGGCTAAAATTTTTAGGGAATTTTTTTTAGGGTATTTCCAAGAGAATTTCGCGACTGAAAAAAATTAATTGTTCGAAAAAACAAAAACACCCTAATGTACTTGTATGTATATACAATTAATTGGATTCCGATCCCCTGGTTGACGAATTACATCTTAAGGTATTTCCCTGGCTTTGATTCATGCAAGTGGCAGAGTATAAAATGTTCGTTTACACCCGAAATTAAGCCTTCCTTCCTTTTTTAAATTATTTCATGTGAAAAAGCCGATTTTTTTCTTGTTGGACACAATGTATGAAGAACTTTTTAAATAATGTTAACAAGTGTAAACTAATCTGTTTAAAGGGCTATACAAGTGTGACACTTTCAAAAAAAAGAAAAGTTTTTTAGATATACATAAGTGAAATTAAAACTGAGTATTGTTGAATTTATTTAGTGTACAATGACGTAAGATCTTTCTGATTGGTTGAAAATTGTCAATTTGGCATTAAAAAAACGAACATTTTTTACCTTAAAAAAAAACGCTTTTTTTTTAAATTACGTCATTTTGTTAATTTTTTTGATATTTTTCAAAGATTGTAGGTCATTGTATAGGAAATATCTTTATGTTTAAAAAACTTTTCAAATATGTAAAATAAAAAATATCACGTTAAAAGATTTTTGAAATATTCAATTGCGTACTTTCTCTTAAAAAAGTTCACGAAAATCGCCTAATTTTTCATGCGTTATACTGGTATAGCCCCTTAAAGATATGTTTTATTATGTATTGTACTATAGTTTAAGTGACTATGAGCCTTTGTGTCTAAATTTAAGAGCAATCGGTCAAATAGTTTTGCTTTACGTAGATACATATGTAAGCATAAGTGTCATCATTACGCCAAATAGACTGGTGGATTCTTTTTTCGAGAAAGTGAAATACACGGGTTACCTTTTACATTTCGGAGTCAGAGAACAAAAACAAATATTAATCATCGAAAATCGCTTTATTGTTATTTAAAATATTCTCCTTTACGATCTGTGCACTTTTGTTTGCTTTTGTTTGATGTATCTAGGAAACATTCGTTCTGAATGCATCAACCGCCTCTTTAGGTGAAAAACGGGAATAAAAGATTTAATTCGGTGCCTACTCACGACTTAACGGTGGACATCTTATCAAATCGATGCTTTGCCTGCTTAAAAATGCAGTTGTATCAACCGAGTTCGAATTGTCGCGATGAAGAGTAATCTGCCTTTAACGATTGGTTTTCCCAATTTCTTGAAAGACAGCCGACAAACAAATATTCACCTATTATAGAAACCCATTTCTAATCATCTTGTTGACTTCTGCTTATAGCCCTGACAGACGAGCAAAATTAATGCGCCTTAAGAGTGAAATTGAAAGCAATAATTGACTGTAATGCGGAAAAAGTGTGCGAAAAAGTTAAGAATATTGGAAAAATGGATAGCAAACTGTGCGTTGTTTATTTTCTGCCATTTAAAAATATTAAAATTTGTTTTTGTTAATATACTTGTACATAATTTAATTAGCAATATAAAACTGATTACCTCTGATGCTGTAAACGCAAAGGAGGCAGCAGACTAAAAGCGACATCTGTCAAAAAATAGCAAAAATCGGCCATTTTTGAGCAGTGTTGCTTACTCAAATTTGGTAAATTCAGCTAAATGCACGAAATTCTTGTGCATTAACATGGGTCAAATGCACAAGTAAATGTAAATTAAGTCCGCTAATGCATATTAGCGCTGTCGTCTGTCAGGGCTATTACTCTCATGCGCATAAATCCACGACTTATCACCTGTCACAATGTTATAGACGTGTTTCGAATCACCGCTACCGCAACAAATTGTGTGGGATCCCACATGAAAACATTTTTTCTACAATGAAATATTTATGCATTATTGAATGTATGCTGGTCCCATTAATGGCTTTAGTTACCTCAATCTCACGATAGATCACATCACAATATTCCGAAACAATATTCCGAAACGGCAACTGATTTTAGACGACCTACACAAAATTCTTCTTGGAGTAATCTACGATCTTGCTTTAATTCACTATACCTGTTGCTGAGTTAGACCACACCGGAAGTTGTGAAAAATAATCTCGCGATATTGTTCGGGACTCAATTATATTCTTTGGCCGAGATGAACTTTTTAAGTCACTGTAAAGAACACAAAAATAGCTTGGATGTCAAAACGTTCTGAGTATGTACAATATCAAAATGTCAAACGATAAAATTCTGAGTTTTTAGGTTGCAACGCTATAGTTGCCAGATCCTGAAATATAAAAGCCAATCTGCGTACTACTTATAGATTTGTTGTATTATAACTGATGGAAGCTAGACATTCAATTTGAACAGCAAGTTGATCTCTATTCATCAAGCAACGCCCATACCGGCACTTCTTGATCGCCTTTCAGTGTTGTGAATGAAAATAAATGCGTCGCTCTTGTCACTATTATATACATATATATTAGGGTGGGTCAAAATCGATTTTTTTCTCTTACTTGAATTGCTTGTTATTGATGTGTATAAGAACCTATTTTTCAAAGTACCTAATGTTGGTCGCCGACTTTAAAACCACAATTTTGAGAAAAACACGTTTAAAGTTTGGCCTTGTACTCCCAAGCACTCTGAAACGCCTTATCAAGTTTGCGTTTAACTTCGAAAATATCCACCGGAACGATATGAAATTTTCTGTATTTATTCTTAAATATATATACATTCAGAAAATAACATAAAAAAATGAATTTTTGAAAATTCAAACTGTATATACCCTTTTTATGAAATTTTCTAATTTTTTGGACCCACCCTAATATACATATGTATACATATATTTCTTTTTCATTTCAAACGTCGGTTGGTCGGTCATCAATAGTACAAGTATACTATTTTATTAACCCCAATTAAATCCATCACACGTCTACAGGCGTGCAAACGCACCGTATATATGTATGTACATTTGTATGTCCATAAATAACTTCCCCACTTTGTTGTTGCTCCTATATTAATGAATGCTTTTGCAAACCTCTTTATTCTTTGCTTAATTCACTGATAAGACAATAATAATTACATTATATTGAAGTACAAGTTTGTATGTCTGTAAATGACTTTTGCGAATTGTTTGCCGATTTATTTAATCTATTATTTACCATGTTTATATGAATTTAATTAAATGCAAAACAAATAAAGTTTTTGAGAAGCATTTTGATTTATAAAGACTCGGAGTTTGCTTCACACCTACAGGTACATAAAAACACTCCAGTATTTTACATGTAAATGAATGTATATATGAACAAAGATTGAATAGTACATACATATGAATAAATTTGCATAGGTGCAGATTGAGGTCAGAACAGTGAGTACTATGCATTTGAATGTTCATTGAGTACACAATCGCCTAAGTTGATACTTACGCCTTGGATTCGATTGATCGTCTGCAGACTGTTCGTTCGTTCGATTGATATCCACAGCGTTGCCACTTGAGAAAATCTTTGCGTACGAAAATGTCTACCAAAAATGCTGCAAAACTACCAATTTATTTATCATCTTTATCATTAAAATAAAACTACAGTATTTAATTTTGCATTAAGCCTCTTTTTATTTCATTTGGTGTTTGGAGTTGAAAAAATGAGGAAATATCCCAACGTGGTTGTCATTCTTGACTATATTTTAGTTAGTATGAAACGCAAGTACTACATGTTTTGTTAAGCAAACAAATCTTAAGATTAACTTTCATTTTAAATACAGTTGATAAAAAATATTGCCTACCAACCAAACCATCACCCGACCAAAACGGCAATGCCGATGATCAGTTACATTTCTACGCACGTTTCCGGTTTTTTTTCTGTTGTTTATCGTGTGTAAGCATATGTATATGTATGTTTGAGTATATGTACATTAACTTAGCTTTCACAAACTCAAACATTTGTGTACATGTCCAACACGTTCCATTGACATCTATTGAGTGCCAGTGATCTCGATCAACTTCATTTTATGATTATCTTAAGTCACTTGAATTTCTTGATGTTTTCATTTGTAAGAGTCTTTTACAGCGATTTTTGACATCCACTGGATTCATAGCCTTTAGTGCTCATATAACCGGTATTGTATTCAGCAAACCCTCGACGAATGATTGTTTTGCATGGACCAAATAACATTTATAAGGTGAATTGACATAAGTAATGGCTAATTATACCCTGAACAGGGTATATTAAGTTTGTCACGAAGTTTGTAACACCCATAAGGAATCGTCGGAGACCCTATAAAGTATATATATATAAATGATCAGTATGTCGAGCTGAGTCGATTTAGCCATGTCCGTCTGTCTGTCCGTCTGTCCGTCTGTCTGTCTGTATATATACGAACTAGTCCCTCAGTTTTTAAGATATCGTTTTGAAATTTTGCAAACGTCATTTTCTCTTCAAGAAGCTGCTCATTTGTCGAAACGGCCGATATCGGACCACTATAACATATAGCTGCCATACAAACTGAACGATCGGAATCAAATGCTTGTATGGAAAACTTTCACATTTGACAAGATATAATAACGAAATTTGGTATATGATATTTTCTAAGGTGATAATGTAATCTCCGAAGAAATTGTTCAGATCGGGTAACTATCGCATATAGCTGCCACACAAACTGAACGATCGGAATCAAATGCTTGTATGGAAAACTTTCACATTTGACAAGATATATTCACGAAATTTGGTATATGTTATTTTCTAAAGCAACAATATAATCTCCGAAGAAATTGATCAGATCGGTTAACTATAGCATATAGCTTCCATACAAATTGAACACATAGTTGCTAATAGAAATGCACCTGTGAAGGGTATTTAGCTTCGGTGCAACCGAAGTTAACGTTTTTTCTTGTTTTAATCAAATATTACTATATATACATATGTACATATGTATATCACGTCCTACCTACACAAATACTGGAATTCTGTACTGTGATACAGTCACAAGTCTCCAAATTTGAGATTTTAAATTAGAGAAAATTTTTGTAACTTGAAACGATTTTGCAATTCAGTACGTAATAATAAAAAAAACTCTCAATCTAAAACGAACAGGCCTAATCAGCTGTTACATTTCGTTATTAAAGAATACTATAAACTTGAATGAAAATAAATATGTATGTATGTCGATAACAAATATTAAATTTTCTATATAACAGTCAAAAAGCATAATTCCACATAAAAAGTAAAACAAGTAAAGAAGGGCTAATTTCGGGTGCAACCGAACATTTTATACTCTTGCAACTTACAAGAATCTAAGCCATGGAAATACCTTAACGTCAACCAGAGGACCGAAATACAAGCAATTTTATAAATGCATATACTATATACAGCGAACCAATAAAGTTTACATACACCTAGTTCTATTAAATAACGACACGTTTATTTGTTATAAAATGAATAAATTTTTAGTTTTTTTCTATCCATTTCAAAATATGTATATTTAACATTAAATACAGCATATCAAAAACATTTTTGCTTACAGAAATAA
Organism: Bactrocera tryoni; assembly: GCF_016617805.1. Classification (NCBI taxonomy): domain Eukaryota; kingdom Metazoa; phylum Arthropoda; class Insecta; order Diptera; family Tephritidae; genus Bactrocera; species Bactrocera tryoni. Next base: position 56,893,700 of record NC_052501.1, on the reverse strand, counting down.
AAAAATGAATGCTAAAGCTGAAAATGCGCCTAATTCATATGATTATAAGAGAAGCAATTGTAGTTGTTGTAGCTTAAACGGGTTAGGAGATATCTATATAAACTTTTTACAGGGCGGGGCCACGCCCACTTTTTCGGTTAATGGCGATTTGTGGGCGTGGCAGTGGTCCGATTACGCCCATCTACGAACTTGAAATTGTTTTTGTACTTCACTCAAGGTACAGCTTGCAGGGACGAACGGACGGACGGACAGACAGACAGTCAACCGGATTTCAACTTTTCATTTATATATGAATAGCCCTATATACATTATATCTCGCTTAGTTTTAGGTGATACGTTCAACCGTTAGGTGAACAAAACTATAATATTGTGTAGCAACTGGTTAATATAAATATATGTACATATGTTGACTTTATTTCAGAATAATTACGAAATTTATGTGAAATTGATTTATTTGTAACTCTTTCGTGTTTGAGTACCTAGATGATCTCAGTAATTGAAGTATCAGTATATCCAATACGGCAAACAAAAGTTATTTTTAGTTTTGTGACCTGTTAACTATCAGGTGAAAAATATGAGACAATATTTTGTAACGAATGACTAGAGACTGCAGTCCTGAACACATAGAGCGCGACACGACATGGCACTGTAAATGGCGTCGTGAATCCCTCTACATGAACATTTGTAAGAAGGCAGCGACATAACACAATTTCGTTGTGGCCATACTAATACCTTTCACTTCAATGAAATTTTAATATTTTGTTCATAGTGGAATTTTTGATGCCAAACATAAGTAAATAGGTAAATATTTTTGTTTTAAATTATCAATTGTTATTTTAAATTATATAACAAAGCTATTTTATGCTCTTATTTGTAAAATAACGTCAGGTTTGTTAGAGCTTTGAGTAATTTTAAATTTTACATATAAATGGTATCACTCCTCCCCACTGTCAACTCTACTGTCGTCGGTAAATTTAAGAATATTTTCAAGTTAGCGAGAGCAACAACTGACGGCCTGCAGTCGTGTAAACGTGCAGCTGTCTAAATAACTGTGCCCATAATGTGTATTTTAATATTTGACAGATGTCGCTTGCAGCCTGTCGCGCTTGTTTGTGTGTTGTGAATGTTACAAACTGAGACTTTACCTCAAATGTCTCAAATAGTGACTAGAGACTACTAACAGAATTAAATGTACTCTACATACATATACGAACGGATATATGTATATGTAAGTATTGTATATCAGGAAGGATTTGTGTCAAATATTTTTAATATTCCTAATATATATATATATATATATACATACAACTTACATATAGAGTTGGAGAATATATTTAGATTAAGAATACTTTCTCTGCAATACTCAAGTTGTCGACTTAAATACAATCTAGGAATTAAATGTTTTATCTATCTATATGAAAAACAGATTACTGATTAAATAATATACAAATTTACTCATTCTGTATATTTATATGTATATGTATGTATTAAAGTGTATATACAATATAAGAGTATATATTGTAATCAATCAACAGTTCTAATGAATAACTGATCAAGTTCTCTTGGTTAGCATGTCATCGAACTTGAACCAAATAGCAACACATTTCAATGGGAATCAACAACTAGAGCATACATACATAGATGCATACATGTATACAAATATGCTGAATGTTGCTGATTTATTTGCTATGGCACTAGAAGTGAGCAAACCAATTGTGAATAACTTTTACTGTGCCACATATCGTGATAGAGATCAAACCGATGTGTGAACTAATGTAATATGACTGCAAGAAACTGCTTGTGGGTTCACAAATGCCCTCACATTTTTAGGTCAGTCGTGACGAGCAGTTTGTTTGACAACTGAACGTCACTGTTTTTAGTCTTTCTGTCACCACTGAAAAAATGAACAGTAAAATGACTGTCAATTTTTGTGTATGTACGCCAGAGAAACATTTTTTATGGTAAGCGTTTTAAGGCGAAAAAAGATTTTTTTTTGCGAAATTATTTCTTAAATATGGATTAAGTAATTTTATTCGGACCGTTTGTGCATTATTGAGGCATACTTTTGACAATCTAGGATAATTTTTTCATGTAAAAATATTAAAGCATAAGCTGATAATAGAGCTTCTCCCAGAACGTCTTGAGAAAAAAACACTTTGCGGTGTTCACCATAACTCGGCTGGAAATTATCCGAAAATAAACAAGTAAGGAAGAGCTAAGTTCGGGTGTCACCGAACATTTTATGCTCTTGCATGATAAAGTGATAATCGAGATTTCATTATACGTCATTTACATATTTTTATTCCGCTATCATCATTGGTTCCTAATGTATATACTCGTATTATACAGAAAAGGCATCAGATGGAATTCAAAATAGCGTTATATTGGAAGAAGGCGTGGTTGTGAACCGATTTCACCCATATTTCGTACATGTCATCAGGGTGTTAAGAAAATATTATATACCGAATTTCATTGAAATCGGTCAAGTAGTTCCTGAGATATGGTTTTTGGTCCATAAGTGGGCGAGGCCACGCCCATTTTCAATTAAAAAAAAAAACCTGGGTGCAGCTTCCTTCCAAGGAATACGTGTACCAAGTTTCATCATGATATCTCAATTTTTACTCAAGTTACAGCTTGCACGGACGGACGGACGGACAGACAGACATCCGGAGTTCGACTCTACTCGTCACCCTGATCACTTTGGTATATATAACCCTATATCTGACTCTTTTAGTTTTAGGATTTACTAACAACCGTTATGTGAACAAAACTATAATACTCTCCTTAGCAACATTGTTGCGAGAGTATAAAAACCAAGAAAAATTAGTCAAATTATAACCAAATCCCCATTGTTCTCTGATAATATTTTTTCATTTAAAAATTTTTGGCGGCCATTTAGAGTGAAAACTATTATGGGTGGACAACACCCTTAATGTAAAAACAAAAAAATACTAAACTATGGGGGGATGTATTTTATGTGTCAAAAATATGTACAAAGTTTGAAATGAATCGCTGAAGTAGTTTTGAAATGACAGTGAACACGGACTTTGAAAACGTAGTTTTGAGAAAAACGCGTCTAAAAAACTGACAAAAAAACTTCCCCATATTGTCAAAGGTAAGCTCAATAATGTACAAAAGGTCCGAATTAAATTACTCAATCCGAATTCAAGAATTTTAATAAAATAATTTTTTTTGCCATGAAAACCTATCCAAGGGCAATTCATTTGCTATTTCTTTCTATGTATCATTTTGGTCGACCACTTTTTGCCAATTTTCACTGGCTCTCGTGCAGCCAACTTTACTCCATTAAGAGAGTTTTGCATTAACTGAAACAAGGCTATATGGTGGATGCATCAAAACCCAAGCCAAGCGCTCCTAGTTTTTGCCGAGTCAGCAAAGATGTGTGTGGTCTAGCGTTGTCCTGATGGAAGACAAAGCCTTTTCTGTTGATCAGTTCTGGCCGTTTTTCGATTGCTCTCTTCAATCTCCTCAGTTGTTGACAGTAAAATGTAGAATCAATCGTTCATTTCGTTTTAGCAAAGAATCGAAGATGTTAATTCGTTTTTTTTTTCTATTAAATTTTTCACAGACAATTCATGTAATACCCAAACATCGAGCTTCTTTTTGTAGCCAGCCTTTTTTAAATGGTTCAAAACCCTTTGATGATGAATTTTAAGTTCCCTAGTGATGCTATGGCTGTTTATATCTTTCCATAATTTCATCGACTTTTTCAAAGATATTTCCGAAACGGAAACGAGCAAACCATTGTTAACACGTCTCCGTAAACTTCGCAAATTTAATTGGTTTCATTGGTGGTCCCTTTTTTATACATTTCTTCATTATTTTCAATAATTTTAGAACAGCTGTAACTTTTTTTCAACTTCCCCGCATTTAATTTTTTTTTTTTTTGGTCAAATAACCTTTTTAACACTATATGGTATAATACAATGTGATTGGTTAGCAGTGGAGATATACGACTGCAATGACATCTATTGATGAAATACGAAGAGACTTTTTCGATTACCCAATATTTAATTTTGGTTTGATTTGCTGAACCACCTAAGGAATTTTTTCCAATATTTTAGCTATAATCCATGTTAAATTTCTTGAAGAAGTTATATTATATAGGTAGTGGTCCGATTCGAACAATATATTCAGAAGTTGTAGGATTGTCTCGGCAATCATTTATGCCCAATTAGGTGACGATTTTTTATGAAATAAATATAGTGGTCCAATATCGGCGGCCTCGGTAAATAAGCAGTTTTTTGGGGGTCGTGTGAAAATTTTTCGATATTTCAAAAAGTGGGAGACTATTTCGTGCATTGTATAGATGGATATGGCTAAATGGACTTAGTTCGACATGCTGATCATTTATATACTCTTTTCCCTTTTATATATGAAAAACATAAAAATATATTCTGTTTGGGGAATATACATACATACATATATAATATTTTTTATGGTTTTTTCTTAACACGTATCTATGAAATTTTATTGTTTTTCAAGTTTATGCCATATCATGGTTTTACCTCTATATAGAACTGGTTAAAAAAACTTATTCAACATCTGTAAATTGATACAGTTACATCGTTTTCTTCAAAGAAGTATGGCCCGACAATACACCTTGATGAAACTGCGTGCGACACAGTTGTAAGTGAAGTTCCGTCTCGTGGATTTTTTCTGGATTTGATTCCCTCCATATACGGCAATTTTGCTTGCTTACATTTGCATGGGCCTCATCAGACATAATTTTCAATATTTGTTTGGAAAAATTTTAGGCGAATAGACAAATCTAGAGGGTTTAACCGGCTTGTTATTTGAATTTTGTACGAAAACGATAAGTCATCATGATTTGTCCCTTGTAATGACCGTCTGCTAACTGCAAGTTGTACTCTTGGATTTGCCAGAATTGACGGTGCAACAGTCGCGAATGTTTTTTGAAAACGAACATACGGATCTCGATGTTACGGCCTTCTTGCGATATCTCCAGATTCCGCAAACATTATCAATCTCATAATGGTCCATCTACTCGAGGGCGGCCAAAAACCCATCTGAATTTCTTTTGGACCGAATTGACGCTCTACAAAGCATGGTGAAGCTGCACTATCCAAACCTTCTTTACTGTATCGGACTAAAATCCACATGCACTGTGTATGATATTTACAGGTCTTGGTTTGAATGTCATCATGGTCTAAGTCGGAACAAGTGCTATAATACTCAGCTTGAAATGATAGTATAGACTTCATATTCATACATTAATTGGGTTTGGCCCTTTGGGAGATTCGTGGTGGCTGTGGTTTAAACCCAAATGCAGGCAGGGCCTTTGTCCAATGTGGAGTCGCATTGCGGCCGGGTGTCGGACCCAGAGTACGGCAGAGGTTTTAGGTCGGCATCGAACCCGACCAAGGCGGCTAGGGCGTCCCACCCGAACCAATTGGAACCAAGGTATAAGTGCAGAATGCGCTCATGCTTGATCAACGCATTGTATTGATCTACGTGCTTCTAACAATAGAAAGCACCGTGGAGTTAGGCTTTTGTAGGCAGGAATTCACGTAAAAACGGACTCTGTATGCCAATAATTCATAAACAAAAAATTTAATTATAATCTCAAAATAACTAGCAATGTTATTACGGTTTGTCTTTTTAGCACGATTCGTTCGCCACCCTGTAAAAGTGTTGAAATTTATTGAGCTTACAAAAGAGTCTGGGAACAAGCTTGAAACAAATCGGTAAGCTTTTTTGATAATAAAAATAAAATTTACCAAATTTTTCGAATTAATAAACAACTACATAAGTATATGTATAAACATTTGCAAGTGGTAATTATAAAATTGAGTTCTTATTTAAATGACAGGCTTCAAAATATTGGTTTAGGTGGGTCTGGTGGAGAATAATTTTAAGACCTATTTCTCGAATCGCGTTTTCTAATGACTTTATCCAGCTAACCCAATCATCCGCCGTGTTAAATTGGAATGCTTATACGCACGTGGGTTTATATGTAGACATCGCACACTCACTAGAAAAGAGCCACATCTCATACGCACACCAAATGCAAAACTTTCACTACTCAAAAAATGGTAAATGCTCAGGATCCAGTAATAGTTTTCTGGTTAAGTAAGATAGTGATGACAGTGAAATTTCTTTTATAAGTGTACTCTAAAGTGATATATTTAAACATTTATTTTGAAAATTTTTGAGTTCTGAAGTACTTTTTTGTTATGTGTCCTTGCGCTTGGTGTTTCTTTAGATCATACAATTGATTTAATTTTTCGGTGTTCTGTTATCTCATACAGCTTTTACTTCAAAAGTTTAACAGTACTCAACAAATCTCAAAGAGAAATTTCCGACTGATGTCCTAAGAGATCTCTAGGGTATTTAAGGTGCCCTGATTACGAATTTAAGTATAGAATTGTAAACTTTAGCATTTGCGACATATGACAACCCTCTTCAATCCAATCAGTCAGAGTTTTAGGCTTTGTAATTCTCTTTTAAAACCTTTTCTTACATACGGACAGTCCTCTTATAATTATATATACTGCACTAATGTATGCAATGTATAGTCATAAATACATACATATGTATATACCGATTTCTGGTGCTTTTGGATTCAAATAGTGCGCTTAGAATATGATATTCGCGCATTCGCTTACTTTTGCGTAAGCGATGCGCACTGAATCATTTTCCGCATATGTACTTACATACGTATGCCTATACTGTTAAATTGCCCGCTTCGACTGGAATTCATTCCTCCCAAAAGGGTCTCTTGTTCGTGGTGATAATTAAGACACAAGGTAGCCAAGCTAATTTTATGAACTAAACAGCCGGCTATCAAATAATAGAGATAATGAAACATATTGACTCATTAAAATCAATTTGAATAAAGACTTATATGTAAGCTAATCAATGACTAGATTTAATAATTCTTTGCTTTTATAGTTATAATAAAAACCTTTGTAAATTTTTATTTCCAGGTCGGATTTTAAACCCAAAGATAGGACAAATAAACTCCAAAAATGGTTGGTGTTGCTGCCGGCTCTAACGAGCACAGTATGTCGTCCACGAAGAATCCTATGATAAAGTATATGCTGAAAACACGAGAGAATCATGCACGTAATCAGAAATACGACTACTCCCATGTCTTTCGTCGCAAGACACGTTTCGAAATGTTCCGACTATCCGTCATTGCGATGGCCATTGAGTTCGCCTATGCCGCAGAAACGTCTTTTGTTTCGCCGATATTGTTACAGATTGGCATTGACCACAAACTCATGACTATGGCTTGGGGAGTTTCGCCGATAATCGGTTTTTTTATCTCACCGCTATTAGGTTCGCTAAGTGATCGTTGTACACTTAATTGGGGAAGACGTCGACCGATTATTACTTTCCTGTCGGTGGGTATATTACTTGGCTTGATATTGGTACCATGGGGAAAGGATCTTGGGATATTATTGGGTGATATCGGCTATAATGTAACAATAACCAGCAATTTGAGTGTTGTGAATGAGGGATTAGCGGCTGCCTTGGTATCAAGTGAAGTGGACAGTGCAGAGGGCCCATTACCTTCCAATTTCAAATTTGCTGCAATATTGACAATTTTGGGTATGGTGATGTTAGATTTGGATGCTGACACGTGTCAAACACCGGCTCGTACGTACATGCTGGACGTGTGTATACCCGAGGATCAAGCTCGTGGGCTCACCACCTTTTCACTACTGGCAGGATTCGGTGGTACAATTGGCTACGCTATTGGAGGTATCAATTGGGAGAAAACAAAATTTGGTTTGTACAATTAAATTTTCTTGTACGACTTGTATGTTACTATGAAATACATATATGCTCGTAATAATGGTTGTAGGTGCAGCACTTGGCGGTAATATTCCTACAGTTTTCGGAATGGTTACCGTTATATTCATAATTTGCTACTTTGTCACCATTACAACGTTCCGCGAAATTCCGCTAAACCTGATTGAGCGTGACGAAATGTTGAGACCTCTTTCAGCGTCAGCTATCAAGAAGGAAATCAGTAAAAAGAACAATGCCATATACTACATTAAAGAGGTATGAGTTTGACGTACCTATTATTCAAGCAGTGGTTGTTTAGGCCTTTGCATTAATTATGAGCTTTTCCGATTTAGACTGATGTGCTGGAGTTACAAAATGCTACAGCCCAAAAGAATTACAATACAATGACTCCAATGGGGAGCTATCAGAACGGTATTTCACCATCTAAGGAAATTACAGATAAATCAAACGAGCCATCTCAATCAAATAACACAAATAACAATAGCACTATGGCTATTGAATTAGATGAATGTGTGGATACGCCCATAACTTTGACGAAGTACCTGAAGAGTATTTTTATCATGCCGACTTCAATGCGCATACTCGCTTTAACGAATCTGCTTTGCTGGATGGGTCATGTGACATATTGTTTGTATTTCACGGACTTTGTGGGTGAAGCTGTATTCAATGGTGATCCAACGGTGAGTTCCTGTCTCAATTGATCTGTCGTACATATTTCAAGAGTTTCCTTCATATTTAGGCTTTGCCGGGCACAGAAGCAGCTCAGTTATATGAAGCTGGCGTTCGTTTTGGCTGCTGGGGCATGTCTGTGTATGCTCTATCCTGCTCCATTTACTCAATAGCAGTATCAAAGCTGAGGAAACTGTTAGGGTAAGTCACATATGATTATAATAACTGCTGTAAACAGTGTCACAATATTCCGCTTCTTTGTTTTTTCAGCACTAAGGTTGTCTATATTACTGGTATTGTGTATTATGGCGTCGGTATGCTGATATTGGCCATTTGGCCAACCAAGTGGGGTGTAATTGTATTCAGCACTTCGGCCGGCATATTATACGGCACTATTTTTACAATTCCATACATTTTGGTGGCCAATTATCATGCCAAAGATTGTGTAAGTACTTTACCACTGCTGCTCATAACTAAATTTTAGTCTATTTGTATTTTCTTTGCCCATTTGTAGTTCCGCATGCATAATGGTGAGTCGGTTCCGCTAAAACAGGCGCGTGGTTTGGGCACCGACGTGGCCATCATAAGTAGTATGGTATTTATAGCGCAACTGGTAATCTCGCTGTCCATAGGTCCATTGATTTCCTGGATGCAGACAACGTGTGCCATATTATATGCGTCTACGTTTTTAGCATTTTTCGCAGCAATATCAGCCACTTTTGTCTTATACGTTTAAGGTTCAATATCATTATTTCACAGATTAGATACCAAAAATGACTCATATCCCATGAAATTATTAGGCTTAAAAATGTTTTCTTGTAAATTTATGCGAATTAAATAAATTTGAAAGATTTAAAGTATTTTAATTTATTAATAATATTCTTTAAAGTTAAAAAAAGTTCTTTCAGCATGCTAGACCCTAATGAAAAGTAGGAATCATCAAAGGTCCAAAGATAAAACATTTAGGACCACTGTAGGATAGGAGATGTCTTTATGAAATTTGATTGTTGCAACGATATAATTATCGAATAGATTTTTCAGATCGAGTGACTACAACATAGCTTTCATAAAGAGTGATCTATTTCGAGGTTCTCTACTTTTTTAAAGAAAAAATACAGAAACTTCAAATTTAACGGCGAATGTTTATTATCATTCGAAAGAACATTCTTTGGAATTTATTTTTTGAAAATTATCTCTTTCAAATGTTTACCACGGCTACTTCTCAGATGGTCCATCCGTTGAGTTCAATTTTCGATGACTCCTTCGAGCATTTCGAATGACACGCGTGATGTTATACTTCAAGGCCTGAATCGAAGCGGGACTGTCCGCATAGACTTAGATCACAAGTTATAAATTACCAAGTTGTTCAATAAGTTTTGTTGTTTGATAAGAAAAATACAATTTTATGATTCAAAATACACTTTATTATTAAGTATAGTCTCCCTGAACATTAATACACTTGCTACAATCTGTGGATCCCATCCCTGGAGTGAGAATCCGGAAGGTCTGCAAAATAGGCTTCAGCAGCCATTATGACCTCTTCATTTGATGAAAAACGCTTGCCACGCATAAATTTTTTGAGTTCTGGAAACAAATGGACGTCGCTGATTTTTTTTCTTCAGCAAACCGGGTCTATTTTCACGAATTTTTTGCTTCAACTGGTCCAAAAGGTTGCAATAATATTCAGAATTAATTGTTTTACCAGTTTGCGTGGCTATGATTTCTGGTGTTGATGCGCTTTCTGGATGTCCTTTACGTGGATAGTCTTCAAACCTTTTACGATCACGTTTATATTGAGCAACCCATCTTTCTACTGTTCTAATTGTAGGAGAACTATGTTTAAACACCTTTAATATTCGTTCGTGAATTTATTTTGGTGCTGCACCTTCCAAAAATAAGAATTTTATCTCGGCACTATATCCAATTTTTTCCATTGTAAAAAAATACTGTGACACGGCGACACTAAATGGCTTGTAAACAAAGAATGAATTGACAGATTGAAATGAAACTTCACATATATACGTATGTAGTAGCAACGCCCTCTTTTATCAAACGACAAAACTTATTGAACAACCTGGTAACCGATCACAATCAAGTTCTTATAAGAAATCCTTTTTTTATTTGACGAAATATCTTCAGGAAATTTGGCTTGTGTTATTGACCAAGGCAACGGTACAATCATAAATCAATTCATTATTCGGATCAGTCCAATGTAGCATATAGTTGCCGATCAAAATTAAGTTTTAGTATGGAAACTTTTTTATTTGTGTATGGTATTAGTACTCGCCAAGCAGAGCAATTACGTTAATTTGAAGCATCTGTATACTACAAGGTGTTTTCCAAAGTTAATAGGACTTTTTGAATATAGCGCCCCTGGTGGCGCCATCTATATGTCGACTGGTACGTTAGAATCTGCTATTTTTATCGATTGTCCTGTGAGAATTTCATGACATTTCATTGATTGGAAGTGAAGTATTTTAAGTGTCAGTATGTTTGTGTTATCGGTGCGAAAATGAGCTTCAAACAAAGAGTCAACATTCAGTTTTGTTTTGAAATTGGTAAAACTTTTACCAAAACGTTTCAATTAATGAAACAAGTTTATGGCGATGACTGCCTATCCCGTAGCAGAGTGGACGAGTGGTTTCAAAGTTTTCAAAGTGGTTGTGAGGACATAAATGACGATCAACATGTGGGCCAATCAAAATCCTTGATCACCGGAAATTCCATCGAAACTGTGAATGAATTCATCAAAAATCAGCCGAAATTATCATTGAAATTCATAGAAATGGAATTGAACATCTCCAAAACATCGATTTATCTCATTTTGATCGAACATATGAGCTTACGAAAGGTGTGTGCACAATTTGACTGACGACCAAAAATTACTCTCATCGATCGACGCTTGTAACCGATTATTTGACCAAAAATCACATTTTAATAATTAATCACTCACCGTATTCACTTCATATGGACCGCGCGACTTCTTCCTTTTCGGAAAAATGCATTTACCCATGAAAGGAAAGCGTTATGCAGACGTATTGGCCATTCAAAAGGCTTGCACCGGCATACTGGCGGCCATATCGGCCAACGAGCTAAAACACTTGTTCGACATTCTTTTGGACCGTTCAAAAAGCTATATTGAAGCAGAAGGAGACTATTTTGAATAAAATAAAATCATTTGTTCTGAAATTATGGAAAAGATTGACCAGGACCGTCACATAAGAAACCATGATATCGCTAAGGAACTTAACATTCGTCATCAAATGGTTTTGAACAATTTAAAACAGGCTGGCTACAAAAAGAAGCTCGTTGTTTGGGTACCACATGAATTGTCTGTGAAAAATTAAATGGACCGAATTAACATCTGCGATTCTTTGCTGAAACGAAATGAAATCAAACCATTTCTGGAGCGAATAGTAACAGGAGACGAAAAGAGAATCAAATACGATAATAATGTGCGAAAAAGATCATGGTCCAAGCGTGATGAAGCTCAACAAATGGTCGCAAAGCCAGGATTGACGTCTCGAAAGGTTATGCTAAGTTTTTGGTGTGATTGAAAACATCATCAACTATGAGCTGCTGCAGCCTGGTCGAACGATTGATTTTACATTTTACTGAGATTGAAGCCAGCAATCCAAAAAAACTGCAAGGACTGATCAACAGAAAGAGCTTCGCCTTCAATCAGGACAATGCTAGACCATAATCATCTTTGATGACTCGGCAAAAACTGGGAGAGCTTGGCTGGAAAGTTTTGATGCATCCCCCATAGAGCCCTGACACTACCATTTGTTTCGATCAATGCAGAACTCCCTTAATTGAGTAAAGGTGGCTTCAAGAGAAACCTGTGAAATTATTTGTCGCAGTTTTTCGGGGAAAAACAGAAAACAAAATTACACTCATGGAATAATGTCTCTAGCGGAAAAATTGCAAAAAGTGGTCGACCAAAATGGTACATATTTGGTTCATTAAAGTTCAATATAAATTTAAAACAAGAAAAAACGTTAACTTCGGCTGCACCGAAGCTAATATACCCTTCACAGTTGCATTTCTTGTAGTAACTATGTGTTTAAGTAAATCTAAAGACATAACCGGCCAGTGGTTTTCATCCAAATGAAAACATTTTACTGGTTCTTTTTAGCCACGTTGTTTGCTAGAAACGTTAAAGTTATTTAAAATTTTAAGAAGATTTATTGTTAACATAAACTTAATGATTATTATATTTATGTATTATTACATATATATCATATATGTATATATTTACAGTTTGCTTGATAAAAACACAGAGCAAATATAATGTATATTTATATTGATATATATAAATATATCTATAATACATATTTATGCTATATAGATTACTTTACTCATATCTATGACTTGCACCTAATATTATTATACTAAATTATATTAGAATTGATTCTAATATATATCTACATATATAACGTATCTATTTTCTAAAACTTAAAAATATTCCGTCATGATCACTATATGGTGCTTCATATGTGATACATGAGGTCATTGCTGGATCCATGTTTGTCCATACCCAATCTATTGCTGTTTTGTTGTGGCGGCGTTGTCCAATGTAGATTGAAATCCCAACTGTTGTAATCGAGCCTCTAAATCGTCAGTTGCTGTGAGGCGACATACATATGTATGTTAAAGTCTGCAAGGAATACTGATGGTCCTTTAAACTACTCATTTATCTTACGGATATTATTTACCACTTGCTCTCTAAATTGTGGCAGTCTATACGTGGGGTTTCTGTACACAAATGATAAAGAAACTGTCGAATTTACGTTTAATAGTTGGTAAACCACTTTGCTGAACCTGTGACGTTCCTTGAAAATGATCCTTCTGATAGATCTGGGCACCGATATTGTTTAGAGTATGGCTGAATTCATAAACGTAGTTTGCAATGCAACACTGCAAACAGATGCTATTTTCTAAAACTTAAAAATATTCCGTCATGATCACTATATGGTGCTTCATATGTGATACATGAGGTCATTGCTGGATCCATGTTTGTCCATACCCAATCTATTGCTGTTTTGTTGTGGCGGCGTTGTCCAATGTAGATTGAAATCCCAACTGTTGTAATCGAGCCTCTAAATCGTCAGTTGCTGTGAGGCGACATACATATGTATGTTAAAGTCTGCAAGGAATACTGATGGTCCTTTAAACTACTCATTTATCTTACGGATATTATTTACCACTTGCTCTCTAAATTGTGGCAGTCTATACGTGGGGTTTCTGTACACAAATGATAAAGAAACTGTCGAATTTACGTTTAATAGTTGGTAAACCACTTTGCTGAACCTGTGACGTTCCTTGAAAATGATCCTTCTGATAGATCTGGGCACCGATATTGTTTAGAGTATGGCTGAATTCATAAACGTAGTTTGCAATGCAACACTGCAAACAGATGCGCGATTCAAAAGGAAGGATTCCTAAAACCTCATATTTTTGCAAAACCATTGAAATTATGCAAGATGATGTGGTTTACTCGCACTTTCGTATGACGAAGATCACATTTAAAGTATTTGCTACTAAATATTATTATTTATAAGAAATAATTCATATTTTTTTATTAAAGATACCTATTACAAAGCATGATAAATCCTTGGTGGCCTCCGCACAAAAATCATTACAAATAACGAACAGCAACAGAACAAATAACGGAAGCTGGGCAACAATTGCTCTTTTAGAGACGTCAGCGATCGTTTTAGTGTAGCAATTGGCCTAGCATATAAAATTTTCTTTTTAAATAATAAAGGGAGATGTTATAAAACTTCCAAAGACTGCAGCTGAACAAAAGCAAATCAGTGAAGAATTTTCAATTCTGCTTCAATCCATTCCCCTTTGTTCTAGGGTGCGTCGATGGAACACATGTTCCAATTTCACAACCAATCAAAGATGAAATCAGTTATCGCAACCGAAAGGGAACAAAGTCAATCCTAGCTCAAGTAAATATTTAAAGTTTTTTACCCTAACTTATATTTTTTTAAGTTGAATACTTTTTTGCAAGGTTATTGTCGACAGTCGCATGAAATTCATAGATGTATGTATGTATTTATTGGTTGCCCTGGTGCATGCCATGACGCATCGGTATGGCAAATGAGTTTTGTCAGGAAGACCATAATTAATAACAAGTAAGGAAGGGCTAAGTTCGGGTGTCACCGAACATTTTATACTCTAGCATGATAAAGTGATACGCGAGATTTCATTATTCGACATTTACATATTTTTTTATTTTGCTGTAAAATTAATTAGATTAGATCAATTTGTGTACTTTGAGTATTGAATTGTATTTTCATTTCCTAATGTATATATTATACAGAGAAGGCATCAGATGGAATTCAAAATAGCGTTATATTGGGAGAAGGAGTGGTTCTGAACCGATTTCACCCATATTTCGTACATGTCATCAGAGTGTTAAGAAAATATTATATACCGAATTTAATTGAAATCGGTAGAGTAGTTCCTGAGATATGGTTTTTGGTCCATAAGTGGGCGACGCCACGCCCATTTCCGATTTTTAAACCAAGTCTGTGTGCAGCTTCCTTCCGCCATTTCTTCCGTAAAATTTAGTGTTTCTGACGTTTTTTGTTAGTCGGTTAACGCACTTTTAGTGATTTTCAACATAACCTTTATGTGGGAGGTGGGCGTGGTTATTATCCGATTTCTTCCATTTTTGAACTGTATATGGAAATGCTTGAAGAAAACGACTCCGTAGAGTTTGGTTGACATAGCTATAGTAGTTTTCGAAATATGTACAAAAAACTTAGTAGGGGGCGGGGCCTCGCCCACTTTTCCAAAAAAATTACGTCCAAATATGTCCCTCCCTAATGCGATCCTTTGTGCCAAATTTCACTTTAATATCTTTATTTATGGCTTAGTTATGACATTTTATAGGATTTCGGGTTTCCTCCATTTTGTGGGCGTGGCAGTGTGCCGATTTTGCCTTTCTTCGAACTTAACCTTCTTATGGAGCCAGGGAATACGCGTACCAAGTTTCATCATGATATCTCAATTTTTACTCACGTTACAGCTTGTACGGACGGACAGACGGACGGACGGACGGACAGACATCCGGATTTCGACTCTACTCGTCACCCTGATCACTTTGGTATATATAACCCTATATCTGACTCTTTTAGTTTTAGGACTTACAAACAACCGTTATGTGAACAAAACTATAATACTCTCCTTAGCAACTTTGTTGCGAGAGTATAAAAAAAATTAATATTTATTCCAATTACCATTTTTTGGGCGATGGAGGTTATCCGTTGGAAAAGTTTATTATGGTACCTTATCGCGATAACGGATTCTTAACACCAATGCAAATGAAGTATAAGGTAATTCTAAGCTCAACTCGGGCTGTTGTGGAATTGGCGTTTTAAAAAATAAATTTAGAATACTAAAATATATTGAAGTTCAACGTCCATATCCAATTAATAACAATGGCATGTATGATAATTCATAACATTATTATTGTAAATGAAGGCAGCAATACCGATGAAATAATAGAAGAAACAAACATCATCGAATTTGAAACGCTCGAGGAAACCACTTTATCTGGACGGAGAGATGCAAAAGCAAAGGGAGATGAAAAATTTAATTATAAAGAGCATTTTGTTTTAACATGTTTTATTGAATTCAATTCATAACAATAAATTTATTGCATTGATATTAGGTTTTAATTCAACTTAATCCGAAATAACCCATGCGTACCATATGGTAACGCAAAATGTCATGTTACATTTTCATAAATAACTTGAAAGCTACACTACAAAACTACAAACTACAAACCGTTTTCTTATGCGAAAAATTTGCAGCTTTCCAGAATTGTGATTTTATTTTTTATTTTATATTATTGGGAGTTCAATTCGAGTAATTATCGTATCTGAAAATAAGTTGACGAAAGCAAAGGTGAAAAATCTTGTTTTTCGATATGGCATGTCGGTAAGTGCTTTTATATAATGCTTATATTTCGACAGACTTTAGATTTAATAATACCAATCGATAGCTAAATAAATAAACCATTAAATGTGAATTCAGTTTGGTCAAAAAATAGTTCTTACTATTTTTTTACATTTTACCTTAGGCGTTACCATATGGTAACCGTGGGTCGCCTAGGGGACAGGTTTTTTATTCGTGTTTCATTTAATTTTTTGTGATTTTCTTTGCATTTTGGATCGCGTACGAAGTATTTTTATGCTTTTATTAAACAAATGTCTGTATATGTTCTTGTTTTTATATGTTTTATTTTGCTTAGAGGTTTATCGTTGCAACAAATGCTTGATTTTATTGAAGAGCTTGACGAAGCAGGTGATCAAAATGATGTACCAGCTACTATTTATATTGAACTTCCTGTGGATGGCAATATATCTGATGAAGATGATGCGGAAGACGAATCTGGGGGAATACCAGATAATGTTTGTCCCGCTCAGCTTAAAAGCGGATGTGAAGTTGTAATGGCTAGTGGACGACGTTTACAAAATTTTGATGAAGATGAAATTGGAGGCATGTTTGAAAACAATATTGCTTCATATTTACATAATAATAATTATCTTGGATTCTTTAGTTCCAAATATCGAAGATTTGCCCGTCGTTATTGTGGAAAAAGAATATAAAAGTATGGATTTTAATGGTCAACCTTCAGCATCCAATTGTACATCACCAGACAGAAAGCGGTTACGTAGAGTGACACCAAAATCTTCAAATGTTTCACTGCCACAAAGTAATAAACAAACAACATTTCAATGGATAAAAGATGACGCGTCATCCCTTATTCCCATTTTCCCAGATGCAAATTACGAGGATTGTCGTTATTTACTACCGCATCAGCAATTTGAAAAGTTTTTCGATGATGAATTATTGGGACACATTTGCGAACAAAGTGCAATGTATGCGATCGGAGAGAATAGACCTAACCCAAGCATAACAGTCGGCGAACTTCGAGCATTTATTGGCATATTGGTCATTACGGGATACAATAACCACGCCAATTTCAGAAATTTATGGAGTCAAGATGGAGATATTCGCAACAGCTTAGTGAGTAACACAATGCGTCGAAATAGATTTCAGGAAATTTTGCAAAATCTTCACTTCGAAGACAACTCTAATGCTTCTTCAAAAAACGGCGACGCCAATCCCGATAAAATGTGGAAATTGCGACCATTGACTGATCATTTAAAAGCAAAAATGATTGATCATTTTCATGCCGAACAAAATCTATTCTTTGACGAAAGTATGATTTCCTACTTTGGCAGACACGGATGTAAGCAGTTTATCAAGGGCAAACCATTACGTTTTGGGTATAAAGTTTGGTCCCTTTGCACTCCATCGGGCTATATGGTGAACTTCGAAATTTACCAAGGAAAGAATCCTCGTGCAAACGAAGATTATGAAGCGAAGTTTGGAAAATGAGCTGCTCCTTTGGTCAGTATGGTTGACGATTTTCCTGATTCATTAAAAGTGTTGCCGTTTTCGTTTTATTTCGACAACCTTTTCACTAGTTATCCTTTGTTAGCTTTTCTGAAAAGATGTGGATATAATGCCACGGGAACAATCGGTGAAAACCGCATTTCTGCAAGCTGTCCTCTGATGCACAAGAAAAATTTTAAATCAATGGATAGAGGTTATTCGGAATCAATTGTTATGAAAAGTACTGGTATTCGTTTGGTGAAATGGAAAGATAATAATGTTGTCTGCTTATTGTCTACCACTTTTGGTGAAAATCCTAAGTCAATGGCACAACGTTATTCAAAGCAGAGTAAATCCCGAATAAACGAACCCCGTCCTTGTGCGATCACTGAATATAACAAATATATGTGTGGAGTAGATCGTTTCGATCAAAACTTGGCCCAGTACCGCATCGCTTACAGGGGAAAAAAGTGGTCGTCTAGCATATTTACCTGGCTGATAGATGCTCCTATTCAAAATGCTTGGCAGCTTCATCGAAAAGAACAAAGAAAAAATGACGCAACTTGAATTTCGACGACAACTGGCCGCATACTATTGCAGACATTATGGTACCAAAGCCAAATCGCTTGGTCCCATGACTTCTTACAGATATGCCCAGCAACTAAGTCGCGTAGAACACACTCTCCGGTACGATCAAACTGGGCATTTTGTAGAGCCATCAAATCGTAGACGTTGTGCGGGTGAAAATTGTAGCGTTAACGGGCGAACAGCATGTGGAAAATGTAACGTTGGACTTTGCGTCAAGTGTTTTGCAGCTACCATACCAAACCATAACTGTTTTGTCATAAAATTTATTTTTTATTGCTTAAAATTTCAATAAAACTGCATAAAACAAGATTTTTCGAAGATTTTATTTAAAAAAGGAAGAGCAAAAAACCTGTACCCTAGGCGACCCCCAGTTACCATACGGCAACGCTGGTTTTTCGCATTTTCCGGAAAAGTTATATAGTGAATCGTAAAACGGACATCAATTTCGTGCTCAGGAGGTCAAAATACATAAGTTTACTTAATTTCAGCAAAATCTGAAAGAAAAAAAGTTCTGGGCAGTAACGGGTTAAAAAGACTTCAGCCTATTAGAGTAAACAAATTAAGAATTATTGTGAATTTTCTACAACTCTCTGGAATAAGGTACGAATTTCCTTTAACTCAGTTACTTTCTCTTTTTCCACCGCAATTTTTTCTGTCTCTATGTCCAGCAGTTTCTTCATAATTTTGGCATCTGCCTCAGATTCTTTGTTCAAAAAATCCAGGACTTTGCAACGTTTTCGTTTCATTACACACTTTGGAGTTGTCAAATCTGCAGGTCTCACATCTGAGTTCATTGTCGAGTGGTTATTGGTCGGTGTCGAAGGGCCATCACTTGTTACATCTGCTATTAAATTATGAAGTGAACTTTCGATCATTTCACTTGGCACAAGAACGCTACTGCGCAGTGGCCTAGCTACAACTCAGGGCGCCCGGGGCCAAGGATGTTCTGCCGCCCCCCTTTATCTACCTACCTACAAGTTTCATGAGGTGGTTCGAACAAAAGTGAATTTTTCGATATTCGATATTAAGTATATAAAATTTAGGAACTCGAAGCCACGCAAATTCTGAAGTTCCAAAATTCTCACAATACGGTTTTTGGGAAATTGATAGTAAATTTACAATACGTCTTATTAAAGCCCATAGAAAAAACCCATTTCGCCCTATATCTTGTACACTTTTGACACAATTCGCAGGAATTTGATTAAATACCATTTTTGAAAATTTGGAGAAATAAAAGTATTTGCTGCATTCAAAGCATAGGGTAACTGTTGCTAGACAAAGCTAGAAAAGTGCAAAGTGCACTTTAAGCTCTATCACTATTTTTAGGAGAGATATAAGCCAAAACATATACGACAAATTCAAAAAATGAAGAGTATTCGAGTAAAAATTAATATTTTTCATTGTTATTCAGATTATTACATTGTGAGCGTACAACTCTTTATCTTTTATAATAAATTTTGTAAAAAAATTTGTTGAATATTTTTCTGAACATTAAAAAACAGCGAAGATCATTTTGCGGCCCCCAAGGCGTTGCGCCCGGGCGACGGCCACCTTCGTATAAAAATTTAACTTACCATAATATGTCCGTCATTTCAACCGCAAAAAAACCATAAGCATCACAAACGAAAACAATGCACAAATTCGACATCTGTTGCGCATTGAAAAGAGTTGCCATGCAATAACGAACTCAAGGAATTGCCAAAAATAAGGCAAAGGCATTTGTGAACTCTATGCATTCCAGTGTTGCATTGCAAACTGCGTTTATGAAGTCAGTCTATATTATAAGGCCGTTGGCCGGGCGTCGTCGGGAAGACCTTGTTTTTCCATCAATGCGTGCAATAACATTATAGCCCTCTATCGGAAATTCTTCTTAAGATAAAGCCCAAGGCTGTATAAAGCTGACCTGCTAACTCTACAGAGGGTACCGCAACTTGGCCGCATGTTCCACCTTTTATGTATCGTGATATCTTCAGCTGGAATGACAGGTAACTGTCTACGTTCTATAGTTATTTGTCCATTTCGCTTGTATTCGAATGATCAGACCACCTTCATGATTGGTGTCCAATGTGCAATGCGACTATGCAGCTGCTTGGAACGTGCAAAGCTTCCCACTTTTGATTCGGCGAATTTCACCCATAGTCGCAACACTGTGCTTTTGGGTCCACCTGATTAGTTCCCCTGTAGCACCATTTACTAATCCATCACTCGTGCTTATGTTGACTGCTAACATATATTTAATCGATGTTTTGAGCTGCAATGTATGAGGCATTTCCTGTGTTTCTGATGTCTGGAAACCTTTCACAGCTTCTAATATGTTTGCCCTGCTGCGTTCTGTTAAGGAACTTGACTTAATTGTATCCTTCGCAGTCGAAATGAACTCGTCGGTCATCGTGTTCGCCAGTTTTGTCGTATTGAAATTATTTGCTCCAGCATTTGAATAAAAGAGATGGATGGCTTCATTGGGTATCTCGTTAGAGGTCTTTTGATTAATTGGATGTCAGCGTGTGTCATATTTCCCTCAGACATGTGTTCTAAAGCGATGGCAAATTCTTGATCTTCACCTCTCCACACTATTGTTGTCCTCGTGAAAAACATTAACATCTCCTACTTGCTCTGGGTCCAAAAGTTGAGAGGCAGCGCTCTCATCCGCTGAAACAGATTTTTCAGAATCCGTTCAAGCTAGTTGAATAAAAATTTGTCACACAGAGAATTCTTTAAAAAAAACTTTACAGGAGAGTAGAATTCTCCTGTAAAGCATCCAATTCACGTCTTTAGCATCCTTACTCGATTGTTTGGATGTGATGTATTTATAAATATCTCCCCATTTCTCGCTTCCGATAAATGCAGTCCCAAATCCGATCAGTTTTCAAATATGTTTCCGATGTGCTGCAGTTTTCTTTTAATGGAGAAATTCTCAGCATTTATTTCCTCCATGGCTTGTCTCAGTAGTGTTGATATCCCTCTATTAGATTTATTTATATAATTAATTATATAGCTGCAGCAAGCGTAGGCGTTGCTCTATGCAAGTGAAATATATTTTTATTGTAAGCATTTAGAAGCCTGTCTGAAAATTTTCTCTTTAAGAAAATGTGTGGCGTTTTTACAGATGAGTGAAGAGCGACCTTGTATCCTTCAAAGTCAGTGTTAATGCACTCATTCGACAAAAAATTTTCAAAGCAAATTTTCAACCATATTGTTTCATCTTCTGCGAGATCCGTCAGAGTTAATAGTTCCTGTATTTTTAGAATTGGAAGTTTGTGTTGCTCAATACCTTCCTGATTCTCCAAGGGGAAAAGAATTTCTGCCCGCGGAATCGGCGGATATGGCATGTTGAATCGGCACACTTGTTTTCCATGCTGGTCTCTTAGGCAAACTTGACCATGTCTGTGGTTTTGGTACTGAATAAATTCCTGTAAGTCCAAATCATCCCCATCAGTCGTAATGTGTCGGTCGATGAAAGTTTCAACTTCAGTTGTGTTGATGATTTCATCACTTTCCAATTTCGGTGCATCGCTTAACCAGTACGTTAACGGACTACTCCAAACAGTCAGTTTTGTAACAATTTCGGCATTTGGCGGAATCCATTGTCGAAATATCTGGAATATGTAACTGGATCTGTCCTTATCAGTCTCGCCTTTTCAGAACTTGATAGGGCAGTGGCCTCTTCTTCCGAAATGTCTACATTATCGACTAGTTTGTTTAATATGACCAACAGCTCCGGCTATTTTGTCTCTGCAGCAGTTATATTTCTTCATCCAGACTTTTTGCGCTCCAACTCGTAGAACTTACAAATATACAGAAGCACGCACGCAACGTCGATCATAGCGTCGTACTTCAGATCGCGCAATTTTGCTATAAGTTTTCATGGACGTCATCTGTAGGATCCGCAATAAATGGCCCAGTTTCCTCGTTTCCTACATTTGCCATGACTTGACATTTGAATGTTGTGCTTGACTTAGAGCTCTGAACCCAACAGATATTTCGGTGCCTGCAATATTTTTGCTGGTCGCATTGTCTACGTCATAAAACTTTGCTGATATTCCAAGCAACGTTTCAGGTTCACTTGAATAAGATGGCTATTGTCAAATCTTCGTGGCAACATGGTGACTGTCTCTACAACAGAAATCGGGATATTTACTACTGCTCCACGATTAGCATTGTCGTTCATCTCCTAAGGATGGGATTCTCAGGGATGTTAGCCTTTCCTCCAGAGACGTTAAGTCCCGAAGACATTCCAGAATATCAGGAAACTCCAATCCTTCTGAGAGGCAGATATTTGGTAATTAACCTTGTTTGACAATCCGATAGCAGGTGATGCAGATATTATATTTTTGGTCCGAAGATGGAAACTTCGATGAAAAGTAAAAAACTTTTTTAGCATCTTCCAAGTGCGTGAACTTTGATGAGGTCTGACGTTTTTCTAGCTTTTTTACTTGGTGAGGGAACCAAGTGCCCCCACAACACACCGATATTTCAGTGGGCCCTTTTTTATCAAAAATGCTTACTTATCAAAGATATTGGCAGCTCGACGTTGACGTGCTTGTTCTACTAGCAGTGCATCAGGAGAAAGTTCACGACGTCTTCTTTTCTTAATATACCCTGTTCAGGGTATAAAAATTAACAGTTAAAAATTAATAATAAATAACAATATATTCCAAAAAAATAATGGTAATTAAAAAAAAGATTTTTTTCGATAAATTTGAAAGTTGCTTGTGTTGTTCAAAGTTTAAGCTGCACGCGTAAACTGAAATAAGCGGTTGTGTTACCACCCTATTTATATAATTTTTTTACCTGGTTATACTTTACCTAACCTTCCGACTTTGTTTTGTACCTAAGTTTTGTTTTATTCGTACCTATCAGTTAATTAGGGTTTTAAAACATGACAATTACATACTACATATAGCCAAAGTTGCCTATATGTGAACTTGAGTTTGATTGGTCAGTTTGTTTGGCAGTCCAACCTTAACAATTGTTTTGAAAATTAAAGCGGTATCTTATAGCATTGACAGACGGCAGCGTTAAACCAGATTAATTGCATTTTATTTTTTTAATTCAGGAGTTACCACAGCTAACTCCGTTGCTGAATCCAAAAATAACTCTCAAAATTTTAGGGAGTTTGTGAGATTTTCGTTTGCAACATTGTTAAAAATGGCCAATTTTCATCTATTGTGATTGAAATACAAGCAACCCTGACAGCTGTTTATCAAATTCTCAATATAATATCAATAAAACTTCTATGTTATGATGCAGTTTTAAAAATAATGTGTTGATGTTGAATAAAAAATGATTTGGTAAAAATTGGTCGGCTAACAACCGTAATGTTTATCTTCTATCAATTTTCATTGAAAATATTATAAAAAGGACAATGAGCTGTTTATGAGAGTTTCAAACTCGCATAGCTGCCGTCTGTCACCTACAAATTCGGATCTGATTAAGTGCTTTTTGAGTTAATCCGGATTAACGCTGCCGTCTGTCAAGGCTATTAGGCAATAATCCATTCTAAATTTCATGAACATTTCTTGTCACTTAAGAACTTAAGTAATTTTGATTTTTCGACCTGCAAAATTTCTCCAACTATTGTAGCGTTACCTTGGAGAATAAACCACACCGATCGTTCAGTTTATAGCTATATGCTACAGCTAACCGATTTTAACAATTTCTTCGGAGGTAACATTCTTCTTCTTCTTAATTGGCTTAGACACCGCTTACGCGATTATAGCCAAGTTAACAACAGCGCGCCAGTCGTTTGTTCTTTTCGCTACGTGGCGCCAATTGGATATTCCAAGCGAAGTCAGGTCCATCTCTACTTGGTCTTTCCAACGGAGTGTTGGTCTTCCTCTTCTTCTGCTTTCCCCGGCGGGTACTGCGTCGAATACTTAGGAGTTTGAGTGTTTTCGTACATTCGGACAACATGACCTAGCCAGCGTAGCCGTTGTCTTTTAATTCGCTGAACTACATATGTCAATGTCGTCGTATATCTCGTACAGCTCATCGTTCCATCGAATGCGATATTCACCGTGGCCAACGCGAAAGGACCATAAATCTTTCGCAGAACTTTTGACTCGAAAACTCGCAACGTCGACTCATCCGTTGTTGACATCGTCCAAGCCTCTGCACCATATAGCAGGACGGGAATTATGAGTGACTTATAGAGTTTGGTTTTTGTTTGTCGAGAGACCACTTTTCTTCTCAATTGCCTACTCAGTCCGAAGTAGCACCTGTTGGCAAGACTTAATTTGCTTTGGATTTCCAGGCTGACATTGTTGGTGGTGTTTATACTGGTTCCTAACTACACGAAATGATCTACAACTTCAAAGTTATGACTGTCAACAGTGACGTGAAAGCCAAGTCGCGAGTGCGATGATATCAATATCATCGGCATACGCCAGGAGTTGTACACTCTTACAGAAGATGGTACCTTCTCTAATTAGTTCTGCAGCTCGAACTATTTCCTCCAGATGCAGGTTGAAAAAGTCGCACGATAGGGAATCGCCTTGTCTGAAACCTCGTTTGGTATCGAACGGCTCAGAGAGGTCCTTCCCGATTCTGACGGAGCTTTTGGTGTTGCTCAACGTCAGCTTACACAGCCGTATTAGTTTTGCGGGGATACCAAATTCAGACATCGCGGCATAAAGGCAGCTCCTTTTCGTGCTGTCGAAAGCAGCTTTGAAATCGACGAAGAGATGGTGTGTGTCGATTTGCCTTTCACGGGTCTTTCCAAGATTTGGCGCATGGTGAATATCTGGTAGGTTGTTGATTTGCCAGGTCTAAAGCCACACTGATAAGGTCCAATCAGTTTGTTGACGGTGGGCTTTAATCTTTCACACAATACGCTCGATAGAACCTTATATGCGATGTTGAGGAGGCAAATCCCACGGTAGTTGGCGCAGATTGTGGGGTCTCCTTTTTTATGGATTGGGCATAGCACACTTAAATTCCAATCGTTGGGCATGCTTTCGTCTGACCATATTTTACAAAGAAGCTGATGTGCGTTCACTGCCATTCAGCACACTGGAGAAGTGTTCCCCCCATAATTTAAGTATACTCTGGACATCGATGACTAGATCACCATTGGGGATTCTACAAGAGTAATTTCCGGTCTTGAAACCTTCTGTAAGCCGCCGCATTTTTTTTGTAGAATTTTCGAGCATTACCTCTGTCGGCCAGCTTATCAAGCTCTTCGTACTCACGCATTTCGACCTCTTTCTTCTTCTGTCTGCAAATGCGTCTCACTTATCTCTTCAACTCTCGGTATCTATCCTATCCCGCACGTGTAGTGGTCGATCGTAACGTTGCGAAATAGGCAGCCTGTTTTCTCTCCGCTGCGACACGGCACTCCTCGTCGTACCAGCTGTTCTTTTGGACTTTCCGAAAACCAATGGTTTCGGATGCAGCTGTACGTAAGGAGTTTGAAATACCGTCCCACAGTTCCCTTATACCGAGTTGTGGGAAGAATTAAGTATACCATCCCAGGATTTCGGGAATAAAATGGGTATGGTCGGATAGAGGAGATTCTCCAGATCACGAATATATATGGTTATAGCCGCAGGAAGCTTATAGTTTTCGAGTTATTCGCGTTTTAAGTTGAAAATTTGCAATATTTTAATTACATATTTCCGACATATAAAATTAATTTAGCACTTATATTTTTCACTTTTATATACATACACTAACACATCACTTATTCATTTGCACACATTTATTTTATATAATATAGTGCAAAAATAGCTTTTAATACACATTTAAATTATTGTTGAATTTGATTATTTAAGAATAACAAATGAATTACAAACTGTCATATAATCAGTGTTACCTTATCAACATCATTTGTAAAATAACTAAATGAAATAAAGGGAACAGGTTATACCCCAAATACGAAAATCAACAACCTATAAAAAACAATAACCCTGGTCGGTCCAACAACGCGGTGTATCAAATTTTTTTCGCGTAGAACTCCTTTTTGCGTGTAAAATAACTAAAAGAAATTAAGTAAACAAATTATACCCCAAATAAGAGAAAGGAAAACATAAAATATAAAGAAATTATTTAAATCTAATAAAACAAACGTGTATTAAGGCTTTTATATAAATTTTCTATCTCTCTAATAATTTGACGAAAGGATCTTCGTGTCTATTGGCCACATTTTTCCGCCAAACATACTCAAAAATTAGGTCGGCGAAGTTTTCGGGATTGTTGTGGTTGTTCCTCGCAAAAAACCTTTTAATCACACGCCACTGGGACTCTATACGCTGCGTATGCGTTCCATCTGCAGCCACAAATGGATTGTCTAAATCGCTGTGATTCACTTTTCGGTGCGCTCATACCCGTGATTCGCCAAACCATCGTACGCCTTCCAGCAATCTGTGCTTATTGTAGTTCCTGGCGCAACATGCTTCTTAATCAGGGGTATTAGCACCTCCGCAGACCTAACATTATCTGGGCATACCTCCAGCCGCAGGTCGTCGCTCCCATCCTCAATCATCCGCAACACCCAGTGACCTTCCACACTCCTGTCTAAAATTAGAAAAACATATAAGTAAGTACCTAATATTGTATATTTTTAACCTTAACTTTATTAAATTTCCTCTTCCCAAATTTGCTTTCATCAATTTGGACCTTTTTGCCAGGGCCACCTATTTTACCTACCGCCTCCTGATTTTCCACTTGATATAAAACTACCGCTTCGCGACAGTAATTATACCAGTCACATATGGTAGCGCTAGATAAAATAGATTCCATGACAATACTGTTTTCCCTTACTACGTCATGCGACCAGTGCGATGCGTAGCAAAACATTAGGTAAAAAACTTGTGGCAATGGTATTCTAACATTTTCCAGCCAGGTGCCCGTGGATCGAGATATTCCGGAACGCATTCGGCAAGATTCTTTTCGGCACCTAAACGTACCGACGGTGCTATTTCCCATGACGGAGAGCACCATCGGCAGTCTATGCACCCTGCAAGTCCTTCCTCTGGCAATGAGACCCTCCTCTTCGCAAAATAATATGCAGCTCTCCTTTGTTTGAAATGCGTTGATTATTTTTGAAATATTCCACATTCTCTTCACCTCTGACACGCTCAATTTGTTTGATTTGCGAACATTTATAGTCGTTTCTTCTTTCAGATCTACATATAATTATAACAAAGTATTAGAAACATGATTTAAATATTCTTTTCAATATTTAATTTATCATACCTGAAGAATTATTTTCCATTTTTTTCAAAAATATTTCCGTAATTTTAATAAAAATTAATATAATTATATGTCCACACAGCTTAATCTTCCAAACACGAAATAATTATAAAAATGCCAAATAAAAGCAACGGTACTTTGCTTTAAAAGTAGCAGTACTTATATCCGTTAGATCGCATTGATGTTAGAGTGGTTGTTATGCCCTCTATGACATTGCTACTTCTTTGCGTAGAACTCCTTTTTGCGTGGGCGGCCTTTGGCCGCGCTTCAAAAAAAATAACCCTGGTCGGTCCAACACCGGGGTGTACCAAATTTTTTTCGCCTAGAACTACTTTTTGAGTGGGCGGCCTTCGGCCGCGCTTCAAAAAAAAATAACCCTGGTCGGTCCAACACCGGGTATATACATTTTTTTTCTCCCGTAGAACTCATTTTTACATTGGCAGCCACTTAAATTTTTTATATTTTTTTTAATGTTTATCAACGGTTATGTTTCCTGTATTTAGGGTATAATATTTCTTTATATTTTTTTTTTTATTTTAGTTTGTAAGTATTTTTCTATAGTAACACTGATTATTTGACACATTTATTTTTACAAATGATGTCGATAAGGTAACACTGATTATATGACAGTTTGTAGTTCATTTGTTATTCTTAAATAATCAAATTCAACAATAATTTAAATGTTAACTAAAAGCTATTTTTGCACTATATTATATAAAATAAATGTGTGCAAATGAATAAGTGATGTGTTAGTGTATATAAAAGTGAAAAATATAAGTGCTAAATTAATTTTATATATCGAAAATATGTAATTAAAATATTGCAAATTTTCCACTTAAAACGCGAATAACTCGAAAACTATAAGCATCCTGCGGCTATATACATATATTCGTGATCTGGAGAATCTCCTCTATCCGACCATACCCATTTTATTCCCGAAATCCTGGGATGGTATACTAAAGCCGACCCGATGAATCTTCTTATGCTGGAATCTAGTACTACAGACAACCATATTTTGGGCCCCGGCGAAGTCGATCAGCCTCAACCTATTTGGGGATGATTCGTCGTGGAGGCTGAATGTACCGACCCTAGTGCCAAAGATACCTTCTTTGCCCACCCTGGCGTTAAAGTCGCCAAGCACGATTTTGACATCGTGGCGGGGCAGCTCTCATAAGTGCGCTCCAAGCACTCATAGAAGGCTTCTTTGGTCACATCGTCCTTCTCTTCCGTCGAGGCTTGGGCGCAAGTCAGCGGTATGTTGAAGAACCTCGCTTTGATGCGGATCGCGGCTAGACGTTCATTCACCGCAGTAAATGATAGTACTCGGCGACGGAGTCTCTTTCCCACCACGATCTTACACCAAATTTGCGCTCCTTTGTATGGCCACTGTAGTAATGCCACAAGGACCTACTTGTCTCTGTCCTTGTCCCGTCCATCGCATTTCTTGGACGGCGGTGATGTCAGCCTTTATTTTTACGTAGACATCAACCAGCTGGGCAGCGTAACCTTACCAATTAAGGGACCGGACATTCCAGGTGCATGCCCTCAATTCATAGTCCTTATTTCGTTGGCCATGGTCGTCTTCAAAAAAGGGTCTCTCATCCGAGGCTGTCGTTGCTTTTTCCTCGGAGTGTTTTTTTTACGTGGCGGGTCCCAAACCCAACGCACAACCCTATGGGGATGTTTCGCCTTTTCACGTTAGCTCGTCTTCAAACGGATGTTCTTAGGCTACCCAGAGGATACTTGGTCAAATACCGGAATTCGTGAACTGCTTGAGTGATATGTAAAAGAATCGTTTCTGGCCACTCCCAAGTGAATGGCGATCAGAGAACTTTCCTCACTTGCGTGAACTTCTACACATGACTCCATTATTTCTACCAAATTTCGTGAAGACATATCGTCAAGTGAGAAAGAAAGTTTCCCATGCAAGCATTTGATTTCGATCATTCAGTTTCTATGGAAGCTGTATGCTGTAGTAATTCGATGTGAACTTTTTTTTCGGAGATCCTTACCTTAAGCAGTAATCCATGTAAAATTTCGTAAAAATATTACGTCAAATGCGAAAGTTTTCCATGCAAGCCCTTGATTCCGATCGTTCGTTTTGTATGGCAGCTATATGCTATAGTGAGTCAATCTAAACAATTTCTCCCGATATTCCATTACTTCTATGAACAATAACTCATACCAAATTTTGTGAAGATACCACGGTAAATGAGGAAGTTTCCCATGCAAGCATTTGAGTCTGATCGTTCAGTTTGTATGGCAGCTATATGCTATAGTAAGCCGATCTGAACAATTTCTTCGTATATTACATTATTATCTTAAAAAATAACCTGTGTCAACTTTTGTGAAGATACATTGTCAAATGTGAACTGTATGTTATAATGGTCCGATATCGGCAGTTCTGACAAATGATCAGCTTCTTGAAGAGAAAATGACGTTTGCAAAATTTCAAAACGATATCTTAAAAACTGAGGGACTAGTTATTGTATATACAGGCAGACGGACAGACGGACATGGCTAAATGGACTCAGTTCAACATACTGATCGTTTAAATATACACTTTATAGGGTCTCTGACGCTTCTTTCTGGGTGTTACAAACTTAGTGTAAACTTAATAAACCCTGTTCAGTGTATAAAAATAAATAAGTTGAAGTTTGATTTGAAATACGAAAAAAACTGTTTCGACTTCCCAATATTTTTGTATACAGATGCTCTGTGGATAATATACTCGCATTAGTACCTATATATTTTAATAAGAAATAAATAACTGATCAATTCGGGAAAGGCGTCATGACTAAAAAGGAGAAATACTTAAAATATCATTATTTTTTCTTTTTATTGATCAAATTTTAGGATTGCCGACAATCGCACCAGAAGAATGTTGTAAACGGTAATACCATAAAAGAGTTTAAATGTGAGTTCTAATCACACATATCAAATTTCGAAGCTTTAACTGAAATGAAGTTCAGTTGTGAACATAAAGTTGAGTTATTAATAGGCTACTTAGTTTTTTTATTCTCGCAACAAAGTTGCTAAGGAGAGTACTATGGTTTTGTTCACATAACGGTTGTTTGTAAGCCCTAAAACTAAAAGAGTCAAATATAGAGTTATATGTACATATAAACCAAAGTGATCAGGGTGACGAGTAGAGTTGAAATCCGGATGTCTGTATGTCTGTCTGTCCGTCCGTCCGTCCGTGCAAGCTGTAACTTGAGTAAAAATTGAGATATCATGATGAAACTTGGTACACGTATTTCTTGGCTGCATAAGAAGGTTAAGTTCGAAGATGGGCAAAATCGGCCAACTGCCACGCCCACAAAATGGCGAAAACCGAAAACCTATAAAGTGTCATAACTAAGCCATAAATAAAGATATTAAAGTGAAATTTGGCACAAAGGATCGCTTTAGGGAGGGGCATATTTAGTCGTAATTTTTTTGGAAAAGTGGGCGTGTCCCCGCCAACTACATATCGCGGAAACTACTATAGCTATGTCAAGCAAACTCTATAGAGTCGTTTCCTTCAGGCATTTCCATATACAGTTCAAAAATGGAAGAAATCGGATAATAACCACATCAATCTCCCATGAAAAGGTTATGTTGAAAATCACTAAAAGTGCGTTAACCGACTAACAAAAAACGTCAGAAACACTAAATTTTACGGAAGAAATGGCAGAAGGAAGCTGCACCCAGGCTTTTTTTAAAAATTGAAAATGGGCGTGGCCTCACCAACTTATGGACCAAAAACCATATCTCAGGAACTACTAGACCGATTTCAATGAAATTCGGTATATAATATTTTCTTAACACCCTGATGACACGTACGAAATATGGGTGAAATCGGTTCACAACCACGCCTTCTTCCAATATAACGCTATTTTGAATTCCATCAGTTGCCTTCTCTGTATAATATATAGTACATTAGGAACCAATGATGATAGCGGAATAAAACTTTACACAAATACGGTATTTGAAAAATATGTAAATGACGGATAAGGAAATCTCGATTATCACTATATCATGCGAGAGTATAAAATGTTCGGTGACACCCGAACTTAGCCCTTCCTTACTTGTTCTTAATGTGTATGTACAGTAAACATATGTGTATGAATCTAAAGATGCTTTAAAAAATAGCACACTAAATTGAAAGCTTGAAAACTTCAATATAAATACGAAAATTTTACTAAGGAATGTCAAATGTATAAAGCTATGTATGTAAGGTAATGTATACCTTTCCAGAGTCTGGTAGCGCATTTTGCTACACTACACTTCAAACTTAATTTGACAAGCTTTTGGAATATAACACTGAATGCGGAGCTTTCAAGCGGAAGTTTAAAAGCACACACCTCTTTATCGGCATTATATCTAAAGTATTCCGTTCCCTTCATTAATGATGCTTTATTAACGCTCTCATTAAAAGATATAAACGCCGTGTGCGATACCGACCCAGGTGCCCGTTGATTCACTGAGTTTGGCACCGTAAACACTGATCGACTCTTCAAATGAGCGGAGGCGCAAAATTGTTGGCTATAAAAATGTTGGCTGAGAAAAATCTGTGCTCAGTTGGTTTTGGCTGCCGGGCCTGACAGTCTGCTGTAACGAGTAGTAAAGCGGTAAACTATGCAAGGAAAGCAAACGCGCGAATATTAAAACTTTAATGCAAAATACAATATACAAAAATTTTAATTTCTTCGACAAACAGCAAATTTCCCTAGTGCCGTTGTTAAATTATCAGTTCTAAATTGTATTATGGCCATATGTACATACGACATAAAAATTTGAAGATATAAATAAAAGACACTATAAAGAAAGATTAACTCAATAAATTCAAAACTTAAAATAATAAAATTATATATTTACGTACGCCTGTGCATAAAGTTTACACATACTTATTACGTATTGATTGAAATGTAATTGTGTGTTTCAGTTTGAAGCGGTTTCAACCAGTTCCACAATAACCGTGTTTTTGTTTAACATTTCCTTCGGCTTTGCGTGAGGTTTACCCAAGCCAACACCAATAATACCACCGGCACAAAAAGAATAAAAAGTCAGTTGTGAATTGAAGTGCTGAAATTAGCCGTGAAGCAGCGAAGCATAACAACAACAACATAGGAGTAGAAGGTGAGTCGTCAATGCGCGATTTATTATGTGAATACTGTTAGCAATTATAGTTTTATACCTTAATAAGCACAACAAATAGTTTCAGGTTCTTGGCTAATAACCACATACTAGAGGTCTGAATAGATTTGCATTAATTAAACACTTACTCTATGAATTGCACTGACTTAGCGCGTTGTTGCAACATGTCTACTTGAAATTGCTAAGCGTACACACACATGAATATGTTAATTACTTTTCCGGCGTTTGCCAAGGCTAAACCATTTTAGTTTTCCAGCAAAAGAGTTAGAATATATGTATTGTAAATATGTGCTTAAAGTATATACACATATAATATGAAATATAAGTTTGTTTATGTACCATGTAACTATGTGCATTGGTTTGTGTCTACCGGTAAAGTCTACATTCATTATCAGACTGGATGTATGTATATGTCCTGCAGTGAAAAGAGGTTCAAAGTTTCAAGGATGGATCAGTATTTTTTTGATAAAACCATGGAAGACTTGAATAAAGTTCAAAATATCACTCTTCTCTTGAGTATATATGTACATATTTAAATTAATCTGGCAGTTATGTAGCCCATCTCGTAGTACATCAATTTGTAAAAAATATCAGTTTTTTGTATAGTAAAATAGTTTCTAACTAGGTGAGTGAACTACAGTGTACATATACACACATAGAAAGACAAATATGTACGACTATATACATATATTTTGGCGCAGTCACAAGGTAGCACTGTTTATTTGCATTAACTCAATACTTTGTTCAGCAACATCAAAAGCTACCTGCTGTCGAAGAACTATTAACTTTTGTTAGGGCAAAGTTAAACCAAAAATAAAAACATTAAAAAGAACTCAACTGGATCCATTTAGACGTCACTAATTCACTGAAAATATCCGGTATAAACAAACATTTGCATATGTATGTATAAGTGCCATAACTTCATTCTGCTCTTTTGAACAAAAGAATGAAATACAAAAAAAAAGAAATTTACCCGGATGTTGCTTCAGGATATGAAGATTCTGTAAATGTTTAACTTCTGAAACTGTTTAGTAATCTGGTAAAGACCACTTCTTATGCTATATAAAAAAAAAGAAGTGAAATAGTTGCAAACATAATAAATTTAAATAAAGGAAGAAAATGAAGTTTTTTTAGTTCAATGAATAAACACAGGTTGAACATTTTAGTAGAAACCATAGTCAATTGAAAGGACAATATTATTAAAGATATTATTTATTGATTACTTTACCACGTTAGAAGGTCTATTCGACATAATTCCATGTGAATCCAAAAAATTACATAGTAACTTCAGAACGATTGGATGAAATGTCATTAAACTTTGCCATTATTCCAACTACGGCTAGTACTCTCGACCAGGCAAGGAGTTGAAGGAGTATACGGTATATAATAATTGTACAAAATTGGATCTTCCTAGCTTAAATCGTATTTTTTTCTGTGAGCGTAACAATGATCCGATTCCTGCCATTTACAATGCTAATAGCCTTGTATGTATCAATATACACTCGGCAAAAAAAAAACCCACGCAGTCGAAAATTTTCTAATATTCTTATTTTGAACTGTCACTATTTGCTCAATCATTTGTCTTATTTGGTTGTTATGTCATGTGACTATATTATTTTACCTTTATTGTTAAAACCGCTAGCGTCCGCACGTGTTTATTACAGAATTTGCGGTATTTTCTTTTGAATAAGCTGTGAAAACAAGTAAAGTTGAACATGGTGGGGTCAACAAAAAATAAATCAGAAATCTTAGCTTTATATAAAATAAATTATCCAAAGGTCAAATAGGTACATATGTTAATTGATTAGCTCGAAAAAAGGGCAGTGGACGTCCGAAAACAGTAAAACCTCGTCAAGAACGACAAATTAAACGGCAAAATGTGCTGAATAATCTTGTATTCCGACCGCGACGTCCAGCAAAAAAGCCACTTCTCAATACGCGAATGAAGAAACAGCGACTAGAGTGGGCAAAATAGCACAACACTTGGACTACATTTGATTGGGGAAATGTTAATTTTTCTGATGAATCCAAATTTAATTTGTTGAAACCCGACGGAAATGCCACAGTGCGTCGTAGGAAAGGGGAGCGTTTTTTGGAAAACTGTGTTTGGCCCACCGGAAAGCATTCGCCTTATTTAATGGTGTGGGGAGCTGTAACCAAGTTTGGTGTTGGGCCGCTAATTATTCTAAAAAGATCTGTGAATGCCGAATTATAAATTGGAATTTTGAGTGAAGTCGTTTTGCCAACTATTGAACAGCTGTCCGAACACGCCCAAAAAGTTTATTTTCAGGGCATTTCAGCCCCTTTTCATAGAGCCAAAGCGGTAACCAAAGCATAAAACTATTGGAATAGATTTTTCAATAATTTATTACAAACACTTACAGGTTTCAAAACAAAAAGATTTTTATGGAATAGGGTCTCTCACCTGGCCAGGAAACAGTCCAGATCTCAATCCAATTGAGAACTGCTGGCATTATTTGGGCAAAATGATAAGAGAAAAGCGTCCAAAAAGTCTAAAAAAAATAGAAAATATTTTTGAAGCTATGCCGGATGAAGAAATCACTAAAAATTATCTTACACGCTTTTTTGAATCGATGCCTAAACAAATATCCTAGGGTTATTAGGAGGAGGGGGTGTTGCTCTACAAAATACTAAGTTTTTTTTTACAAAATACGTTATTTTGATTCGTTATGTATTCTAATGCTAAATAAAAATCATATATGACATAAAATATGTAAATAACTTGTTCAAAAATTACATAATTGTTCATAACAAAATTTACTTCTGTGGTTATATGTGTGTTTTCACATTTTTCACTATAACAAGTGTTAAACTATAAGTTTTAATATAAAAATGCTTGAAACATAAACTAAATAAAAGTGGTTGACCCTCAAAGAAAAATGTTTAACTTAGAATAGTATGAATCCATGTTTTGCGCTATATAAAAGCACTCTGTAGAGTGCGTGGGTTTTTTCTTCGCCGAGTGTACGTATCTAAATTTTGAATAGTGAATTTCCTTGTTGCAATTATGAAAGACAGTACAATAGACGTACAGTACTAAAAACAATAATTAATACATAAGTCAATGCCAATTTCTATACATTCAACAACACCTCACTTACTCATATTATGTACACATACGACTGTGCTGATATATCTCTAATTATCATACTTGTACAACATGTTTCTACAGAGTATAACAGTTTTGTCACCTAACGGTATCACCATACCATAAAGCATACCTATAAAATATCTCCCAAACCATTCAAGCTAAAATACCTAAACTAGCTCAAGATAAATCTCACAAAAACCCCTACCGACATGTGAAAATGGGTGAAATCGGATTATAACCCCGCAGACAGAACAAATCGACAGCTAACTACTTCAGAGATTTTAAATTTTACTCCCGAGATAGTATGCGACATCTTTATAGGAGCCGGTGTAAAAACTGGTCAATAGGCGTGGCATCGCTCACGTTGAAGTAAAATCACATACCTCAGGACCTGCTCGATTGATTTTAACGAAATTCGATACATATTCTTATTTCACAGTGTGAAAATGGGCGAAATCGGACTGCAACCACGCCTATCCCCTTCCCTTAGCTTCCATATACGCAACACGATTTTCGAACTTCCAGTTGACTTTATACTGCATATATCAGGGATAAGGGATTATCTCCGGCATATATCGACCAAGATGAGTACTCTCACTGAAAATGAGAGAGCGTGTTTTGCCGATAACAGCATGTCTTTGTGCCTAAAATGGAGAAAATTGGGTGAAAACTCCATATGATTGGTGATGGTATTTAGCTACCTTACTGAATCTCAGGGAACATTTTATTAGTATGTATTATTAACAAAAATAGATAAAATGGGATCGATACTGCTCCCAACTCCAAGATAGTTACTATATGATGTTCGTTTTTCTAACAAAATTATATGTAGGAGTATATATACAAATATGTATGTACATACATATGTATATATAGGAATTTCCATAACTCGAAGTTTTTTGTGTATTATGGTGATTAAAGTTAGGGAAGTTCAACTATGTATGTACATATATATGTAATTGCTTGAATTCCTATCCTCTGGTTAACGGTTTCCCTGGCTTTGATTCTTGCAAGTTGCAAGAGTGTATAATGTTCGGTTGCACTTGAACTTAGCCTTTCCTGACTTTTTTATTTTTAACGCTTAAATATGATATTTCAACTAATAAAGTTCAATTTTTCCATGCATCTTATACTCGTAACTATAACCACAAAATTATGACTGCATCTAAGCGTGAATCCATAATCACAGTTAAAAAAAAATCCAAATATTATTTTCTTTATTCATTCATGGTAACATACTATGAATACAATAAGACGTATACGTCTTTATGTAGTTATGCATGTACATACTTATGTATAGTATATCAGGGAGTAAGTGTATGGTAAGCGCAAAACTGGCTATGACTGCTTAACAGTACCGAGACCTAGTAGCTCAGTATGACGTATATGCAATTTCCTCGATTTCGAACTTTGTTATACCCATAAGTTGTTGTTGTTACTTTGTTCAAGAGTTAGTGTTATTGCTAGCGGTTCCACGTATGAGATGGCTGCATAATATGTTCCTGATCGGGTATTCACTGTGTCAGCGTAAATGAACTAGGGCCCAACAACGCATGTGACTCGCGGTCGTGAATTGACTATACATGACAAAGCGACAATGACAGCAACAAAATTTCTTCAGCTAATATTACATGAAACAAACGCATGTACATTCATATGTGCAATTCATTTGTGCGCAGAGGCAATTGCTGTTTTCTTTATAGTACCGTACTTTTTCGATTATATATCAGGTTTTTGACTGGAATTTAATTTTTTTGAAAAAAAAAATGTATTCATCTGTCTATGTCAATGTTGTTGCCATCAAAATAGTCCCCATTCTATATTATGCACTTATCCCAGCGCTTCTTTCAATCGTTGGAATATTTTCCAAGCTTGATTTTTGAGATAGCTTGTATCTTTCTCAGCTATTTTCACTATCTTGTAAAACGACGGTGCCTTAACGTTTTTTTTTTATTTTTATACTCTCGCAACAATGTTGCTAAGGAGAGTATTATAGTTTTGTTCACATAACGGTTGTTTGTAAGTCCTAAAACTAAAAGAGTCAGATATAGGGTTATATATACCAAAGTGATCAGGGTGACGAGTAGAGTCGAAATCCGGATGTCTGTCTGTCCGTCCGTCTGTCCGTCCGTCTGTCCGTCCGTCCGTGCAAGCTGTAACTTGAGTAAAAATTGAGATATCATGATGAAACTTGGTACACGTATTTCTTGGCTCCATAAGAAGGTTAAGTTCGAAGATGGGCAAAATCGGCCCACTGCCACGCCCACAAAATGGCGGAAACCGAAAACCTATAAAGTGTCATAACTAAGCCATAAATAAAGATATTAAAGTGAAGTTTGGTACAAAGGATCGCATTAGGGAGGGGCATATTTGGACGCAGTTTTTTTGGAAAAGTGGGCGTGGCCCCGCCCCCTACTAAGTTTTTGTACATATCTCAGAAACTACTATAGCTATGTCAACCAAACTCTACAGAGTCGTTTTCTTCAGGCATTTCTATATACAGTTCAAAAATGGAAGAAATCGGATAATAACCACGCCCACCTCCCATACAAAGATTATGTTGAAAATCACTAAAAGTCCGTTAACCGACTAACAAAAAACGTCAGAAACACTAAATTTTACGGAAAAAATGGCAGAAGAAAGCTGCACCCAGGCTTCTTTTAAAAATTGAAAATGGGCGTGGCCTCGCCCACTTATGGACCAAAAACCATATCTCAGGAACTACTAGACCGATTTCAATGAAATTCGGTATATAATATTTTCTTAACACCCTGATGACACGTACGAAATATATGTGAAATCGGTTCACAACCACACCTTCTTCCAATATAACGCTATTTCGAATTCCATCTCATGCCTTCTCTGTATAATATATGTATACATTAGGAACTAATGATGATAGCGGAATAAAACTTTACAAAAATACGGTATTTGAAAAATATATAAATGACGTATAATGAAATCTCGATTATCACTTTATCATGCGAGAGTATAAAATGTTCGGTGACACCCGAACTTAGCCCTTCCTTACTTGTTCTAAATAGAAAAAAGTCACTGTGGCATCTTTACTATTCTTTTTGGTAAAAAATTAACGAACAATCAACGAACATACATATGTATAAAGTTATTTATATTTATGTTGTTAACGTACTAACTGCTTCACTCATATTCAAATAATACCGTAATAGTAATACCCAACCCTTCTACAATATCGCTCCAGTAGCATTCCTTATATTTAATCTTGGCTTAGAGTACTATCGTAATACTGTTACTGCAATTCTGTCCAAGTTGCATGACATATCTTCATAGTTCTATAGTTGGTCTCAGAGTAACCTTACCTAGTGTTTTTGATTAGAAAACGCCGCGGTTGCAAAACCACAGCCGCATAAGTGTTGCGTTAAATCTGTATCAACAAATTCAAAGGTGAAGTACTGGTTTATTAAATTTCGTAGCAACCGTACTTAGCAAATGAATCACAAAAAACACCTTGGAAGTTTTGTTAGGCGATCGAAGTATGTCATTGAGTGAATTATCATTAGATTCTCAAAGGAACGAATCACATTAACGAATTTTTGCAAATGGGAAAAACTATGGTTTTTTTTTCATAGCCTCCCTCAACCACGGTAAAAAATCAACAGTCGCATTTGTGTCCGTCATTATTAATTAAATTTTTCAGCCTAAGCATTTTTCTCCACCCCAGTACTACTTTGTTTGTAGTAGAAAAAAATCGACTTTTAATAAGCAAATACTTAGACACTTACATATGTATGCATGCACTTGTGTACTTTCTTTATAGTCTCTTATGACAGTAGAGTGGATACTTTGAACATATCTCCGTCTACACAGACACACTCTATTTGAACAGCTGAATATGAATTTTTGTGCAACTTCAGACTAAAGCACTTTATTATTATTTTTTTTAACTAGTATAAAGAGTTCTGTGTACTCTTTCGAGTAACTCGGTGTAACAGGAGCCTATAAGAGGAGTCAAGTGCTTTTAGATCTTATTTATGGATAAATGGAAAAAAAACGAAAATAATTCAAAATAATTCTGAAAATATATGAATTTATAATATTTTAAACGAAATTATAAGAAAATGCAGAGTATACCTAGTATCTCTTTGATATATTTATCGTGTACGCCACTAAAACTTTAAGTACACATTCACATGATAAATAAGCATAGCAATTATGCATGTACTTGTTTATGAATGCTTTTATCTCGGCAATAATTTTAAAATGTGCAATCAGTCTAACAATGGTTAATGACATGGCCAATAAAATTGTCTACTGAGATAAATTGTAGTATACATATGTATTATTTAATACTAATCAACTTCAAAAATTCGCATATTGTAAACTTTTAACTTTTAACTTTTAAAAAGTAGAAATTTCTCCCGTCTTCATTTTTAGAAGTAATTTGAGATATCTCAACAGGTAAATTTCAAAATAATAAATGGTATAAAGGTTTTGAAAAGTTATGCTCAAGCTAACTTGACCTAAAATATAGAAATTTTATAATATATGTAAATTAGGGTGGGTCAATAAAAGATTTTTTTTGCTTGGTACTCTGAAAAATTGGTTCCTAGACAACTCTAAGAAAATATATCCAAGTATGATATCTTAATTTTAACGGGAAGACCCTACGTTTTACAGATTTCTATTGTTATATTATTATCAGATATCAAAACTTAAATATCACTACAAACCATTTGAAAAAATGTATGTATCAATTTCATTAATTTGTAATTTCATTATTTTAAGGCAAATTTGTTTTCTAATGAATTATATAAATCAATGAAAAAAATCGTTATAAATTGGAAATCTTACAGTTTTTTAGAAAATTTACTATTCTACATGGTCCCTCATATTTTTTTTAACTTCTTTACAATTCGTGAAGTAATTGATTATTTGGATTTATTTCTATAGAGAGAATTTGGCACTTAAACTTTTTGTAGTAAGAAGTGGGTTGAGGCTGATCGACTTCATCGGGGCCGGAAATATGGTTATCTGTAGTACTAGATTCCAGCATAAAAAAATACACCAAGCTACCTGGATGTCTCCAGATCGAAAAGCCACCAACCAGATCGATCATGTTGTGATAGACGGAAGACACGTCTGCAGTATTCTAGAAGTGCGTACGCTCCGAGGTCCTAACATCGACTTGTTGCAGCCAAGATTCACACCCGCTTCTGTGCAGCAAAAACCGCACTTCAACAAACACAAGAAGGTTCGACGTCGAGAAGCTGCAAAGACAACCGATAGCCGAATGATTTTCTACTCGACTTGCACTTCTGCCCTCTGGGAGCACTCGTCAACACCTCGGTATAAGGGAACTGTGGGGCGGCATTTCAAGCTCCTTACGTACAACTGGGAACCAAAACCATTGGTTTTCGAAATATGCAAAAGAACAGTTGGTTTGATGAGGAGTGCCGGATGGGATAGATACCGAGAGTTGAAGAGGGAAGCGAGACCCATTTGCATACCGAAAAATAGAGAGGCCGAAATGCGTGAGTATGAAGAGCTGGACAAGCTGGCCGAGAGTGGTAATGCTAGAAATTTCTACGAAAAAATGCGGCGACTAACAGAAGATTTCAAGACCGGACCATACGCTTGTAGAACACAAGGAGGTGATCTAGTAACCGATGCCCAGAGCATACTAAAATTATGGAGGGAACACTTCCCCAGTCTCCCGAATGGCAATGAAATCGCAACGCCAGGAGAAGGCGAACCCGATTCCCCAATTGATGACGATAGAGCAGATGTTCAATTGCCCGACCATAAAGAAGTTCAAATAGCAATTGCCCGTCTGAAGAACAAAAAAACGGCGGGGGCCTATGGATTGCCGGCCGAGCTATTCAAACACGGCGGCGAAGAACTGATAAGGAGCATGCATAAGCTTCTTTAAAAAATATGGTCAGACGAAAGCTTGCCCAACGATTGGAATTTAAGGGCGCTTTGCCCAATCCACAAAAATGGATACCTCACAATCTGCACCAACTACCGTGGAATAAGTCTCCTAAATATCCTATATAAGGCTCTATCGAGCGTATTGTGTGAAAGATTAAAGCCCACCGTCAACAAACTGATTCAATAATTCGAGCTGCAATCCGAGAAGGTACAATCTTCTATAAGAGTGTAGAGCTGCTGGTGTATGTTGATAACAACCGCGGCTTTAACAACCGCGCCGTTAATTCTGCTTTGTCCAGAATGGAGGGCAAGACGAAATATCTCCTGTCATCAAACAAACAGTAGTCGCACTCGCGACAAAACACCTACATCACTGTTGACAGTCTTAACTTCGAAGTTGTAGATAATTTCGACTATCTTTTAACCAGCATCAACACCAATATCAACGTCAGTTCGGACTAAGTAAGAAATTGAGAAGTAAAGACCACTCTCGACGAACAAAAACTAAACTCTATAAGTCAGTCATTATTCCCGTCCTGCTATAAGGTGCAGAGGCATAGACGATGACAACATCTGGCGAGTCGACGTTGCGAGTTTTCGAGAGAAAAGTTCTGCGAAAGATTTATGGTATTTTGCGCGTTGGTCACGGTGAATATCGCATTCGATGGAACGATGAGCTGTATGAGGTATACGACGACATTCACATAGTTCAGCGAATTAAAAGACAGCAGCTACGCTGGCTAGGGTATGTCGTCCGAATCGACGAAAACACTCCAGCTCTGACGCTTCGACGCAGTAGCCGCCGGGAGAAGCAGAGGAAGAGGAAGACCTCCACCCCGTTGGAAGGATCAAGAGGAGAAGGTCCTAGCTTCGCTTCGAATGTGCCAATTGGCGCCACTCTGCGAAAAGAAGAAACGGCTTGTGCGCTGTTGTTAACTCGGCTATTACCGCGTAAGCGGTTTCTACGCCTGTAAGGGAGAAGAAGAAGTAAGAAGTATTAAAGGAAATTATGCTTTTCTGAAAGCATAATTTTCTTACCAAATTTAAATAATTATATTATTAATATAATAGAAGTTTTTAAAGTGAGAAAAGTTTACTGAAAGCAGTAGTGGATACATATGCTGATAAATAATTAATTAAGTAAGATAAGTTCGGGCGTAACTGAACATTTCATACTCTTGCAACTTTAAAGGATCAAAGGTGGGTAAATACCTTCAGTTGCATAAGGTTTGTTAGTTATATGGGGTCTAAAGCGAGTTTTCACCTAATTTCTAATTTCCTCAATTTTATTAATTAATTCATGTATTTGCTGATATATGGGGTATAAGTCAGCCAGAAGCTCGAAAATATGTTTATTATGTACCATATATTAGGGCTAAGGGAATTATTGATCCGATTGTATCCATTTTTGACATACAGACATATATTATATATATATTATATCAGTGTTCTTGTCGATTTTTACTTGTTCAAACGTAAATTAATTACTTCGCAGACGAGAATCTCTCGACTTAATGCAAATTAGTAAATACGTGCATTTGTACACATATGTATATGTGTATATTTTTATACCTTCACAAAATGTTGCTAAAGAGTATTATAGATTTGTTCAGCAAACAATTGCTTTTAACTTTATGGAAATCTTATTTAGTGCAATAACTAACCTCTCAAATGAGATAAAAATTTTTGTTTGGTAATATGTTTAATGTACATATCTTCAAAACCACTTAAGCTAAATAAACCAAAATAACTCAGGACAGTGCGGAGTGAAATTGGATTATAACCCCACCTATTCGCCTTATAAAGTTTGTGAGGAAAATTACTAAAATAAGTGGGTCAGAGACGCTGGGCTTTAGCTTTAGGTAAAAACACATACATACTTGGCAATTTAAGCAAATTCGGTATGCCACATTATTCCGATGTATCTACATATATTACGCTGAGAAAGTTGGCGAAATGGAACGAAAACCACTTCACATAGTATAACATTATTTAAGAATGCATATAATTCTTTCATTTTACAGTATACAAACCAAGCACCAATGAATATATCGGACTAAAACGTTACACAAGTAGTGTTTTGAAAGAGTGCGATTTCAGCTCTATACATATAATAACTAACTGTTCAAGCCTTAAATACCAAGGATATGGTTCCTAGTGCCCCTGGCTGACTTTTTATCGAACATATCGGTCAATCAGTGGGATATCTTATAGAAATAAAATATCATCTCTATCTAATTACAGTGTTTCATTTTGCCGGATGAAATCGTGTCATTATTACTTTAGCTTCCCAATATAAATATTTCAAGCATTCCGTTGAATTAAAGTCGGTAAATGTGTAATAT
Source organism: Bactrocera tryoni (assembly GCF_016617805.1). Classification (NCBI taxonomy): domain Eukaryota; kingdom Metazoa; phylum Arthropoda; class Insecta; order Diptera; family Tephritidae; genus Bactrocera; species Bactrocera tryoni. The sequence goes on along the minus strand of NC_052501.1, from coordinate 56,849,519 downwards.
ATAAAATTGGTCAACGAATTATCCCTATATACTACATATAAAAGTATTCCTTATTTTAGCGGACTTTAAGCCACATATGTAAATGTGTTAGTGTGTGTGTTCTCATCATAAAATTAGATGGAAACCGTTCGACATTCTTTTGGAAGGAGACTTTTTTGAATAAAATAAATTGATTTTGCCGAAAAAACAGTTGTTCTGTTTTTTTTTAAGTCTTGTTTACTTTGGAATGCACCTTGTATAATCGATATTTTTTGTAATGAGTCATACATACACGTTATTTGTATCTCATTTAGTAGCAATATTAACAGGTAATCGATCTTTGGCATAAAATAATTAAATTAAAAAACCGGATGTTTCCAACGAAAATAAATACTTAATATTCGCAGTTTTATCTCAGTATGCTTGGAGACAAAAGGGAAAGTCCCCTCAAATATTAAAATTTGTATACTAGAAAAGTTTTATATTTCTGCTAAAACGTTTAATGGGTTCCTAGTTTAGTTAGATTTTGCCATCTTACTTAAAATATATATTACATATAAGTATACGATATTTATGTTCGACTTCAAATACAAAATTGAATTGAAATTGAATCAACTCACAACCACGTCGATTAGTATAGGGAAGATAATTGCAACTCAACTTGTCGACTTCTTATAGATAATACTGAATTACAAATTAATTTAAACATATTTTCATAGAGTTATGCGTTTTTGAAATAGTGGGGGAAAACACAATATTCTTGGTTAGTAACACGCTATCTCAAAAAGCTGCAAAACTGAAAACAAAAATTTCATAAAATGGCGGCTACTCAAAATTAAAGATTTTTTCATTTATTTTTTTATTTTATCCAATTAAAAAAATATATCCAGTTGCCAAGACACTAAAACCGCTATAACTTCGGAAAGAATTTGAATTTTGAGAAACCCTTTCAGGGAGATATTTTTGAATATCTAAACTATTGAATTACGAAAAATTGTCTTTTTAAGTTTTTCCAAATTTTTAGACTAGAATACCTCCTTAAGTGAAGCCAATACAAATAATTCTACTAGTGACATCACGTTTGTTCATTTAAATCACCCATTGGGACAAAAAAGGGGCTATAAATAGATGCAAAAAATGATACATATTATCTTAAAATTATAAAGAAATAATACAAAGTAATTAATGATTCATATGGTCATGATCATGGCACCATACAGCGTATATTTTATCAGAACTTAGAGTATTTTATCGCAGTACTAATACCATAATGTGCAAGTTTAAGCGCGCTCAAAGCAATAATTGTAAAACACTTATTGAATTATATAAGCAGCAGCAAACGATGAACATTTAACGAGAAAATAATCAGTATGATATTGAAAAGAGATGAATCACAAACTGGATGAAATTAATAAAAAAATTATAAAGTATAGTTCAGAGAATAATATTTGCGTGCAAAAAAGTGGGAGTTTACAAATAAATACTTTTATTTTATTACACTCAGGCTGAAATAATCGTCGACTGTGCAATCGTGATAAAAAAATTACACATTACATATAAAATTAGACAACAACAAACATTTCCAAATGCTTTTTAAAAATACGGGTTTTCTTTACGCGATCATTTCGAGAAAATAGTGTTTTTTTTTGAAAATAAACTCTTGTTCAATTGTGGTCACTGATGCGTCCAATTCGATCACTTTTTTCGATCTCCTTATGTTGATGATCTTTAAATACGAGTTGTACTTTTTGGAAGAGGTGTTCGACCATTTTGGAGAAATAGGAAATGTACATAAATGACTAACCAGAAGGAGGAAGGAATCACTAATCTCTCAAAGTGAGAACAAAGCTATTGTTTCCCTGTTTGAGATGAAACCACTCGCCAGTCTAAGAGCAGTTAAAAAACATTTAAATTTAGGTGTAGTATTAAACACAGCCGTACTATAATTAAAACCTTTTGTAATATCTACAGATGCGTCAACTTTTGCATTGTTCAGCCCCTTCATACGTATATGTCTAAGAAAGGGACAAACATATGTATATTCAAAGGTGTGTTAAGCACCCGTAAAAGGTGCATCTCTCTTCTCATTAATTTGGCTTTCAGGTGCTTCTGAGAAAAATTTAACACCGTTAGAATGATAAAATTTTATAAAATGGTTTTATTGAAATGTTTCACGGTAAAAATAAGGCAATGATCCGAAACATGGAAGTAGATTCTGTACCCAATGGAAACAAGATTAGATTGACCATCACAGTCACCAGCCGCCGATCCAATAGAGAATTTTTGTGCTTTAATGGAAGCCAAAATATCAAGAAAATATTTAAAGTCAACAAAAAATTTTCTTCGGCTAAATTAGTTGCAAGTTGCTTCAAAGATGTTAGACTATAATTGACAACGCGTGACAACGTTGGAGAAAGTAATGAATAAACGTCAGCTATAACAAAATAATGTATTTTCTATAATTACAACAACCCTACCTACATTTTGGAAAACCGAAATGTTATTTTTTGAACGCACTGTACATAAAGACCGTAAGGAATCGTTCGGAATTCAACAACTTTTACTAGTTTAAACAAGAAAATTATTTATTCATTTCTTGGTTATTTAGGTTTCATGCATTTACTTTTTACTTCTAGAACACTTTCTTTACACACATACAATGGAGCTACCTCATGAAAATCCAGCCTTTATTGGAGATGATGGTAAATCTGCACGCGGCCAATCGAGGACCTTGCGAAATTCGGATGAAGAGGCAGTAAGTATTGGTATTATATGGTTGTAAAATAAAACTCAAATCAATTTTGTTTTTGTCCAAATAGAAGCTATCTGAAAATGATTCTAAGAAGAATGAACGCGCCACGTGGGGCAAAGGTGTAGAGTTTCTTTTCTCTTGTATTGCCATGTCTGTGGGACTGGGGAATGTATGGCGCTTTCCTTTTACGGCGCTGGATAATGGCGGTGGTGCTTTCTTGATACCTTATCTAATAGTATTATTTTTAATCGGTAAGCCGATTTATTATTTGGAAATGGCGATAGGACAATTCTCGAGCAGTGGATCAGTGAAAGTATTCAACTTGTGTCCAGCGATGAAGGGTAATGAAGCATTTTTAGTTGCAACTATATTCATTTGCTCTGTATCTTATGAATTTTAGCTGGAGTACATGCCTGCGTACGTAGTTATACATATTTTATGCTTATATATCTTACAAAAAGTTGAGAAACAAGTTAACAGAATTAAATTCAAAATGTAGCATACAAATTGAAGGAAACTGTTTTATAACATTTTGATTGTATGTAGTACGGTTTTCCGGAAAAGTTAACTTATTTTAAGAAATATTCTCCTTTAATCATTTATCATTGTTAAAATTTAGAGTCAAGACAATTTTATATGCTAATAACACAGCACCGAATAGAGACATTAGAAATACATATGTATGTATATGACAGCAGCACTACCTAAGGGATTGTATGATACTTGAAATTTCATATAGAGATTTTAATTACAAAGCAAGTTTTATACTTTCATCATCTTTACAACTTTTTGTTTAAGCAAATCATTACTACGTAACCTCAAAAGATATGCCCAATAAGAGAAAGCTTTACTGTGAGAGTGCTTTCTAATAGCCATAATGACGTTGAAGTACGTTGTATATGTAGTTAATTTTAAAAGGGGTGAAACTCCATAAGTGTACATTTGCAATACCTTTAACATCTATCAGTTATGTTAGTTGAGTTTAAAGCTACTTCTTGATAGCATTGACTACGGATGAGATCTATAGACATAGTATGTATCGAAAGACAGCCGAGTTAGGTTAATGTAGTAAAAAACCTCTTGTGAGTTACAAAGTCATAACCCGAATGAACTGTAAGTATCTACGTATATGAAATAAATACATAGATATAGTTAAGTACCGTACCGTACCACGTTGGAACTCGGAAAGAGTTCATGTGACTTTCCACAAATTGTAATTAAGTTAGAAAAAGGGTGCTGTTTCGTATAGGTAATATAAATAGTAAACACGAGGATATGAACATAGTTGATAATATACCGGAAGGAGATATAGTTTATTGTTTTGGAGTCGAAACCACTACCTGCATTTATGAAATCAATTTCCAACTAATTGTATATACGTACGCATGAATATACTGTATATCTAGGCATGTTCTTCTTTCAATTCTAAGTATTTTAATGGATTCATTCGTAATATTTTTCGTAAATTATTTGCAAAATTTGTCATACTATGTAACACTTTAATTTCATCTCATATTTGTGAATGCTTCTGATCATTTGAAAGGTATTGGTATTGGTCAAGTGTTGTCCATTTCGTTTGTGACCACTTACTATGTGGCCATTATGGGCATGATTGTACGCTATTTGTTTGATTCATTCAAATCCCCGTTACCGTGGACAGTCTGTGACGATGCATGGAGTGAAGCCTGCGTTGCATCTGGCACAATGCCCGCGCCAGAACCCATAATAGAAATTTCAACTGGAGTGTCATCAGTAGTAAACAACAACACATTACATAATGTCAGTACGCTCATAAACGCGAGTGTTATGCCTCATCATACCAAAGCCATTTCATCTGCAGAGTTGTACTTTATGTAAGTTTAATATTATACATGTTTCTTAAATAATTACTGTAAGATTGTATTTGTATTACTAACCGACATGCTCAGTAAGATATAACATATTTGTGCTTTCAAAAATTTCCCTGTCATCCATTCAATTCCCTTATTTCCTTGGTATTCAGTTATAATCAAGAACCATTTGGAATGCATATGTATGCATGATGCTGATTTTACAGTTATTGCGTGAGACATTCATAAATAAAATCGATTTAATTAATCAATAAAAACTGCTTCGAGCCGACACGTCAAATTGAAATATTTTCACAAAACAGTTTGCCTAAGTACCCTGTCGGGAAAATGCTTCGGCACTTTACCAAAAGAGAGAATTTTGTATCGCGATGTTCAAGGAAGATACAATTCTTTTCCCTTCTTCACTTTTCTATATTTTCGACCATGTATAGATGTGAGTACGAAGCATTAAAAAATAGGTCGATTAAGAAAAACGAAAGTGTAAATCGGTTTTGTGATTGAAAGTTTCAACTTTAAACAATCGAACTCGCGTCATTAACAATTAAGAGGTCATGACTCAACCCGCGATTAAAACACAGATGTTTTTTTTTTAGTATAAACCTTTATTGTAATTTCCATTATAATACTAATTTCCACTTATTATAGCAACAAGCAAAAGCAATTTAGCTGGCTAATTCGGATTCACAGATTACTCCTAAAGAGGAGACTGACACTCCTCGCAGTGGTTCCGAATAGGTCCGTCTTAATTGTCTTATAATGTGAATCAAATAGCAGATAAATATATAGTCAAAACAAATAAAACAAGGGGCAGTTACTTCAACTAAACACGAGTATAAACAGCTTTACAACTCGGATCAACCGCAAGCCGAACTAGTTTGTTAATTGCATTCCTACGTAATGTTTATTATCAAATTCTGGACAGAAATATACCACTTACTAACTGCTTCAGAACAGAAGCAAACCTTATTAGTTCAATTTATATTTCCTGTAATCATTTTAATCTGTATTTTGTGTAAGTCCTCGGTATTTTTCAGAAAAAAAAATTGATTGCCCGACGTAATGAGATTCTACGGTGAATCCGCTTTTCGAAAAATATGTGTAAATCTCATTCTCACTAGTGCGATTTTAATAAAAAACAGAAATAGTTCTAAACCTATTTTGTGAATAGTTTAATTTTTTATTGGAGGGCGTATGTATGTATAAAATACATTATTGCGCGGTTGTATGTGAGTAAATGTTTGCTCCAAATTCGTATGTCGCAAACCCGAAGTGTAAATTGACTTTATTCGGCGATTGTCTGCAAATTAGTTTGTAAACAAAAAAATATAATTCTCACAAAATTCAACCATCAGCTGGCTGTTACCGCTTTACAAATTTTCGTCAATGGAAGCGCTTGCCATTAAAAAAAATATTTCGCATGAGACTAAATATAATCAACAATAATATATCATGCAATAAACTAAAAATTATATATCGCATGCGACTGAAATGTCATCAGTAACTTCATTACTTCTTATTACTTACATATGTATATATCTATTTTTATATTCTACTACCAAATATAGTATATAAAGTAGTATATAGTATATACAATTAGCTAATATATAAGTATACAACCATATGTCTTCATTTAACTGGCTTATAAAAAATTTAGTTTCCTTGTTCTTCCATGAGATCTGTACCTGAAGCCCGTCATACTTACATACATACATACATATGTTCATTTTCGGTGATGTTGCAGATTACGTCGATGTCATATTGCATACCGCTTTCTAAGTTTTAACCTTATTTTTTAAACTTGTTATTTCGTTTTTAGTTCATATCTCTAAAACACATACATTCATATCATAGTTTTATCTACAAGAGTGTATGTACACGCTTGTACCTATACATAATGCTATTCACTACTACATTCTATTTGCATCTAACACTTTCAAGGTATTGGCTTAGGGCAGGCTTTCATGGTATACCTATTGGCTACATATTACGAGTCCATATGTGCACTTATCGCATACTATCTGGTGCAATCATTCCGTGACCCGCTGCCCTGGTCCTACTGTCGACCGGAGTGGGGATCGAATTGTTTTGATTCTGCGCCTCATAGTTGGCTCGATGGAGCCAAATTCATAGACACAGTTCGAACTGGCAATTGGAGTTTGGTTTACAGTAATCTAACAAAGGACTATAATAAGCGCATAATCTCGAGTTCGGAATTTTATTTTGTGTAAGTTACACCTAAGAGTTTATGGAAATAGTTTTTTTTTTGTTTTAAGGGTTGTGGATTAAAATAATATCATTAGTTAATTTTTTGTCTGATTTAATCAAACTGGAATAACTGCAGCAAGGATGTACTGCGCGAGAAGGATAACATTGATGACGGCATTGGTTTGCCGAACTGGGAACTGGTGTTAGGACTTCTTGTATCGTGGACAACAATATTTTTCGTTGTACACAGAGGTGTGAAAAGTTCAGGCAAAGCTTCATATTTTTTGGCTTTATTTCCCTATGTAATCATGGCTGTGTTATTGGTGCGCGCAGTCACTTTACCAGGTTCCGCGGACGGCATAATCTTCTTTATAAAACCCGATTGGAGCAAAATTCTGGACCCTAAGGTGTGTACATACGTGAATGCATTGACCAATATAATCTAATAAATAATTTTTGTAGGTTTGGTATGCCGCCGTCACTCAGTGCTTTTACTCACTATCCGTCTGCTTTGGTAACATAATCATGTACGCTTCGTACAACAAGTTTGATCATAACATACATCGCGACGCAATGATTGTCACCACATTGGATACGTTCACATCCCTTATTTCGGGCTTTACCATATTTGGCATTTTGGGTAATTTGGCCTATGAAATTGGTACGGATGACATCGGTACAGTAGTTAAAGGTGGCACCGGACTTGCATTTATTTCGTACCCGGATGCGATTTCCAAATTCAAAACGTTGCCGCAAATATTTTCAGTATTGTTCTTCCTGATGCTCTTCATTCTTGGCATCGGCTCAAACATAGCAATGACGTCATGTACCATAACGGCAATACGAGACAGCTTTCCCCACATTAAGCAATGGCACTGTGCATTGGCTATATCCGTTATTAGTTTCTTTATTGGGTTAGCTTATGTGACACCGGTAAGATGGTCAGTTATAACAAAGTTCTTTATGTTTAGTTGGTCGTATACATTTCTAGGGAGGTCAATTTATTTTGACTTTGGTGGACTTCTATGGCGCTTCTATGATCGCACTGATTTTAGGCATACTGGAGCTCTATGTTTTGGGTTGGGTTTATGGCGTGGATCGGCTATGCACGGACATCGAATTCATGATAGGCCATAGAGTAGGGAACTATTGGCGTTGGTGTTGGGCACTCATCACACCCGGCATTATGACATTGATTCTGATTTACTTTTATGCGACATATGAATCGTTAACCTACAACAATGTTCACTATCCAAGCTGGGCATATGGTAAGTGCATTGTAAACTCTTACATAAGAATTAAAATAACACAAATATAAACAATTATTTTGTCTGCAATTTCAGCATTAGGTTGGACAATTACTGCCTTGGGTGTTCTCCAAGTTCCAATATGGGCAATAGTGGCTATTATACGCCAACCAGGAAAAAGTTTAACCGAGAAAGTCCATGGTGCGTTCAGACCCGAAAGTAACTGGGGTCCATCAGATCACTTACTTCGCGAACAATACAACAAAGATGTGGCACACGGCAACGACTTGAGTAACACAAGTTGCTGGAGTAAAATCAAGAAGAACTTAACTGGTTAACCATTTTGATCAAGTGATTTTTAAAACAGCGGGTGCTGTTTACGGCTTGCCAAATTTTAGTATTATAGATATTAAAATAAATGTGAAAACTTATTATCTAAATTTTCTTAAACATGTACTTACCATAATTTAAAATACTTCGCCAGTACAAGCTTTAAATAAAAAACATTTCTCAAAACTTTTTAACAAAAACCAAATGCTACATAATATTTATTACATTTAATAATATTAAAAGCACCAAAAACTATTCAGAAATTATGGAGATATGTACAGATGTAGCCTATGATTTCCATATCTTTGAAAGTGGATTTATTTTTGTAAATACTTGCCAGCTTCAGCATCAAGTATGAGCAGTAGTTCACCATTTTTAGGCGAAACTTTTCCAGCTGGTAAATTCTCCAGATCAACGAACACACGCTATGTTTAACAAACGAAACAAATTTATTTGAATTGTTATTGTTATTATTGGCAATACTCACTTTAACCATTTCTGCTTTGCTTGTACCGCACATAGCAAATATACAACACTTGGCATTGTTGATAAGCGGCAAGGTCATCGTGACCCTCTGTGGCGGCAGTTTAGGTGAATCGGCAATGGGTGCTATCAATAGCGTTTTCTCATCGAGTAGAGCGTGTTTGGGAAATAACGAGCAGGTATGACCATCAGGCCCCATCCCCAGAAGTAACAAATCAAACTCAGGTATTGAACCAACGCTTGCACCGAACTCTGCTCTTATTTTTTTCTCATAGTCAGCGGCGCATTCTGCCAGTGGCAAATTCACGTTAATTGGTTCAAATTGATGTAACTGTAGTTCTGTTTGTGGCACCAGTTTAATTTTATAAGTGCCATAAGTTGATTCCGGATCTGTTTCGTCAACATATCGCTCGTCACAGAAGAAAAATTTCCATTTACTCAAGTCAGTTTGAATACGTGGAATTGCTTTGCTTAGGAAATTTAACACGGAACCACCTTTTTAATTAATACATATTTTACTGTTATTTTGTTTAAAGCAGGGTATATTTCGGTATACAGAATAAGAGCTATAAGGTCACTGAAGTATACAAACATTGCTGCTTACATAGCAACCTTTAAGAACAAAAAACAAACGCACCTGAGAGTCCAACGCGAAAGACGCCGCTTTCAACAATTGCTCGTTTCGCGCATTTCGAAATTTCGGTTGTAAGTCGCTCGATCACCTCTATTTCATTGGCCACAACTATTTTCGTCATTACTTCAATATATACAATATACTATGGAATTCTAATAATTAACTTCGGAACACGTACACGCCTGTGTATCTATCTTCCATGTAGTTCGATAATTTGACAATCAGCTGTGAAAATAAGCTTTGACCACTTGTTGCTTGTCATTGGCGATATGCCATTCCAGTGAGCACCAACACATATGTATGTACCTACATACTTATGCTCATACAAATTCATATAAGTAAGTAATATAATAGCAGAGCGAGTAAAAAAGCTTTTTCATATGAGCTTTGCGAAAAAGCTACTGAAGAAGCTTACTAGTCAGACAAATGAGAAAAATTTAATCGAAACTAAACTTTCAAAACTTGTAAAGCACAAAGGAATAAATTTATGTTTATATTCATTTCGTTACTAATAAATAACGGCAAAACGAGAACGAATTTTCAAATCGATTCATAAAGATTACAAGTATACTTACGAAAATAGGGCACGATTCCGATTACTTTGGCGCCGCGATTTTAGGTACCGCAAGCGCTTAGTTTACGAGATATTCGACCTTAAAGTTCAAAAATTCCCAACATTCGAACATTTCAACAAGCTATTTTACCACATTAAACACACTTTACTCACATTTTTCACTTCAAATTAATTAAATTAAACTATAAACTTTTAAATAAATCCACATACATTTTACACATTTACACTTTTAACAGTTTTTTTACCGAAGAAATATTTATTTTAAAAATTACATTTTGCACTCGTAGTGAACATCATGTGTGTGCTAAAAATTACGACGGAATGGAGCGCTGCCATGTGATAATAAGGAAATTCGCTGAAATTCCTTTTTTCCCAAAAATTCCTCTATCCATTCATATGGATATGTTCTTTACTTAATTTAATAAACAAATAAGTAATATTATATAATAATATTATATATATTGTCACCTAATATACAAAACACCGTATTATCAAAAATAAATGGAAAGCGCTGACAGATATAATAACCAAAATTTAACCATTTTATAACGAAACTCAATATATATATTTTTTATTTTAACGTAGAAAGAAGTACTACGCGAAAGTATTTTCGTCACCCCGGGTGCTCTTTTTTCTATATTAACTATAATAAAAAATACTTTACAAGATTTTCCAAGCTATAATTGGGGTGTGAAAACTTTTTCCTTATACATATGTATATGTATAATATGTGATTTATATTTAATATACACAAGTAAGTAAAACTCTATGATAATATTATAAAATTTATATCATATCGAGGTGACTGAAGTACTTTCGCATAGTACTCCTTTAAAACTCTAAGTATTTTATTATTATTTAATAATACTAAGTTGTTTATTACATTTAAATAAGAACATATCTTTGTATATGCATGGAAATATTGTTTATACTCATTTTAATTTGAAATATAATTTATAGAAGCTTCTTTTTATTAGAACTAAGATTGCTAAATAAAGAAAGAGGAATTATAGCGAAAAGAGAAATTTCAGCGAATTGCTCATATCTGCTTATTATCATATGTTAGCGTTCCATGTCCTCATAATTGTTAACACATAAATGATGTTCACTACAAGTGTAAAAAGTAATTTTTAAAATAAAGATTTCTTAAGTAAAAAGCCTGCAAAAAGTGTAAAATATGGATTTATTTAAATGTTTATAGGTTAATTTAATTAATTTGAAGTAAAAAATGTGCGTAAAGTGTGTTTAATGTGGTGAAATAGCTTGTTGAAATGTTCGAATTTTGGGAAGGACTTCCTCTTTCCAACGGTACCTTCAGATCGCGGCGCCAAAGAAATCGGAATTGTGCCAAATAGGAAAGTCGTAGTAGGTTGTGAGAAGTTATGGGGTAGTGCAAAGTAACTGAAAATTATACGAAAATTGTTGCATACGAGTATGAATATCAATCTCAAAGTTCCAAAAGATTTCATAAAACCATAATTTAAAATACAAATAATACTTAAATAATAATAATAATATTTATACCAAAATATACATACATACATAAGGAGTTTATTAATATTTTATACATACATATGTACATAAGAGCGAGTCGATTTACTGGGAACCAAAAACGGAAACAATCGCGTATGCGGCAAATGCTCTACGGATCATTCTAAACAACTTTGCTTAGGGGACTATGGGTCTAAAAGCGGTTCATTGGTGATGTCAATTCACGAGCAATCAGTGTGCAATAGATTGAAATTATCACCGATCTATCGAGGATGCGGCGGCTTATGTGTTTGCTTAGCTTGAAATAGCAGTTGATAACGACTATAATCCTTTGGTTTATTTTCACAGATATTTTGTTCGTATTATTAATATTTATCCCAAGATCTTAAACCCGACAACCAATTCAAAGTTATGCTCGCCAAATATTAAGTTTTGTCCGTACTATGGTACACTGATTTCGTCGTTGAGAATATTAGTACTTTCGTTCTTTCTTCGTTTATTGTAAGACCCATAACCTTTACAGCTTGTTCTATTTTTATACTCTTGCCTGTTGCTTTAGAGTATAATAGTTTTATTCACCTAACGGTTGTATGTATGTATCAGCTACAACTAATCGAGATAGAAATAGAGTTATAATATACTAGAAGACCCGTCCACGCTTCACTGTGGCTGAACCATAGATAATACTACTACTACCATCTATATGATTTCTTTTAGTTGGATTATAACTATTAGTTAATGAGATATAGCATTTTTATGAAGCAACTTGTGTTAGTTTAAAAAAAATGGATCATAAGGCATTTCGAGTGTTAATAAAGCATTGTTTGCACATTTTTGGGGGAAAATACTGTTGAATTTGGGCTCAGAAAAATCCACCGATGAAAAGATATTTGCTAAGCTTAAAGAGGCGAAAGCTCTGTGCAAAGTGGGTGCCTTGCAAATTCATAATCCAACAAAAACAACGAATAACTGATTCTGAGAAGTGCTTGAGTTCTCTTTAATCGTAATAAAACCGAATTTTCGCATCGGTGTGTGACAATAGAAACATAGACAATAGAAACATAACTCCATCATTGCCCACTGAAGTCCAATCAACTGTCATTCTAGTGGACTGCACATGATGAACCGGTTCTCAGGCGTGGAAAGACGAGTCGGATGGAAAGGTTATGACATCAGTCGTTTGGGATGCACGTGGTATAATACATACTCAACGACTGATTACTGAGCCAGTTATAATTCCACTGCGTATTTGGTTGCAGTTCTTTTCTATTATTACAAATACTTAGCAATTGTATTATTTTTGAGGAAGAAACTGTTTAAAATTGTACGCATATGTATATCCAAATGATTCCTACAAACATGAATTTTGAACAAATGCTTATTATGTGAAATATAAATTTTGTATTTATGAGTTGTATGTATACAACTGCCACGGCCACAAATCGCCATTAACCGAAAACCTATGAAGTTCCATAAGAAGAGGACTAAATTAAGATATAAAATTGTAATTTGACACAGGGAATCGCAGTAGCAAGGGGCACTTGTAGGCCAAAATTTTTGAAAAAGCAGGCATGGTCGCTCGGTCTAATAAATATAATGTACATATGTATGTACCTCTTAAACTGCTATAGCTACAACAACCAAATATGCTGAGCGCAAATATTATAAGAACTCCTACCGACAATGTAAAAATGGATGAAATCGCAAGATAACCCCCCTCACTCCCCATATAACGGTACTGTTCAAAACTACTAAAAGTGCAATAAATCAAAAACTAATGACACCAGAGATATTAAATTTTACCTCCGAGATTTTATAAGAAGGTTTTATGGGAGCCGGTGTGAAAATTAGACGATGGGCGTGGCACCACCCACTTTTTGATGAAATTACATATTTTGGGACCCGACCAACTGATTTCGACAAACCTTATTATGCCTTGATCACACGTAACGAGTAGAGCGTCGAGACGGTGACTCTGCCGAGTGCTCGTTTCGTTTAACCCTTCTGCACAAATTGGGTCAAAATGACCCAAATTTAAGAAACAAACGCGTATTACCGTGCCTTAGGATGGCTAATTGCTTACAAAACCATTTTGATATCCTCAATCTGAGTCTTATGATGACTTGTACGTACACATTTTTTTTCCAGGACGAGCCAGTTTTTTTACATAATTTTTTAAAAACTTTTCGTACGCGTATACAATTTGTGGGTCATTTTGACCACAAAGAAAATTTATGCTCAAATGTGACTAAACAGAAAAAGCGTGCTAGTGCTCATTTGTGAATTTTGCGGTGCCTAGTGATAACGGTATTGAACTTTATTTTCTGATTTTTTTTTGATGCTATGTATGTACATAGTATGTATGTAGTTGGTGAATTTTGCTTTGCTCTGGGATAACTGTATTCTACTACATACAGCAAACATACGTCCAAGCTTATGAAAATGTTGTCAGTTGTGTGATTTATTTCAACCGTGAAGACGCTCGGGTAGACAATTTTTTTGCTCAGTGATATGCGAATGTAAAAATCTGCGCAATTAAAATGCAGCGAAGAAACCAGGTAATAATTTAACTTTTTTATAATATTGCGATTCTTTTATTATATGTAGGTATGTATTCATATTTGTATAGATTCTATCACGTCAAAGAATTGAAGAAATTGTCAATGATGATGACGAGTCACTTGATGAAGCGTCTGATGAAGATCAAGATTTTCAATGTGATGAATCTGAAATAAATGAGTCTGATATATCCACAGATTCTTTTGATAGCATTGAAAGTTTTAGCAGAGAAACACAAGGAAATGATGAATGTTTTCCTGCAAAAGATGGTACGATTGTTTGGTATAAAGATCCTCAACAAATGCAATGCAGCAGAATGCGACAAGAATGCATTATTTCAAATAAACCAGGCCCTTCACAACACGCACGTTCCTTGGTTGCTAGCATAAAAGGTGCTTTCGATTTATTCATTTCACTAGAACTGAAACAAATTATTGTTGAAATGACCAACCTCAAGGGCGTGCAGTTATATGAAATTAAGTGGGAGATCATTGATATAATGGAACTGGAAGCATACTTTGGGCTGCAGATCATGGCTGGTGTTTCCAAGTCTAACGGGGAAAGCTTGAGATGTTTATGGGATGAAACAAATGGAAGACCCATATTCCGCGCTGTTATGCATATTGAACGATTTATGCAAATTTCACGATGCCTCCGTTTTGATAGCCATGAAGATAGGGAAACCAGACGGTTACGTGATAAGCTAGCTCCAATAAGAAATATTTGGGACAAATGGAGCAAAAATCTTAAACTGATGTATAATCCAAATGAAAATGTGGCCGTCGATGAGCAGCTGGTACCTTTTCGTGGAAGATGCTGTTTTAGACAGTACATACCTTCCAAGCCTGCCAAATATGGCAGTAAAATATGGGCTCTTTGTGATTCCAAGTCCAACTACGCATGGAATATGCATGCCTATCTAGGAAGGGCCAGAAATACTCAGCCAGAAAAGAACCAAGGTAAAAGCTATCAACATGAGAAAAATAGCAGTGAAACAAACAATACAAAAATATTTTCTTTAGGTGAAAATGTGTTGATGCGCTGGACCAATTAGTAGCAACGTACACATGTAAACGCCAAACGAAACGATGGCCAGTTGCACTCTTTTCCAATATGGTCGATGTTTCGGGATATAATGATATATGTTATATGGACCGAACTTAATACCGAATGGAACAGGACTAAAAACTTTAAGCGGCGATTATTATTAGTAGACTTGGCCACATCTTTGGTTACCCCGCACATTGCACGCCGAAAGCGAATGCCCTATGCAAACAACATAGTGTAAAGGCAGTTATGTGTATAAATTGTCAGAATTGATGTATTTTTTACTGACTCCTATTGAAAATAATTTTGAATTTGTTAATTTTATGTTTGAATAATAAAAAAAATGTAACAGTAACAGTGGGCGAGTATAGTGGCGAGAGAGTCACTAGAATCACATTTTGTTTACTAGGCCGAGTGCTTCTTTTTTCTTCACTCTTTTGCCCCTTCTCAGCTAATCACTGACTCCCTCGTTGCATGGGAACACGCGTTCGGTCTTCACTCGCCACTCGGTCGATTTTTATGTTGTTTATTTAGTTTCAATTGCATTTTGCATTGTGAAAGAATTGAAATGGCAAATAAGTGGAATTATAATAAAACTGTGAAATTTATTCAAAATTATAAATTGCACCAATGCTTGTGGAATTTTTCATCTGCGGATTATAAAAACAAACACAAACGTGAGGCTGCACTTCTTGCCATAGTCCAAGAAATGATTATAACAGACTTTGGAGTGACAGAGGCGAAGAACAAAATAAAAAATTTAAGATCGACCTACAGCCAGGAGAAAAAAAAAATTGAAGATTCTAAAAAATCAGTAGCTGGACTCACCAACGTCTACAAATCAAACATAAAGTGGCTACACGAAATGGAAGAGGTGTTCGCAAACGAACTAAAAAGACAAACATTTGAAAATGTAAGTTTATTAAATATTTCTTTATTAATCTTAACTAATCATCCTGTTTTGCCATGGCACTGCACTCTCATTGGAGAAATATTCCGTATATTTTTCACGCAAATCCCTAGCTGTCTTTCCAGCGTAGTTGGTGTTATGATCGGTAATACTGGGCAGCCCTTGAACAAGTTCTCTTCGCCAAGCTCCTGGAACTATTACACCAGAGTTGATATCCTCTTGGGAAATATGTAGTTGAGCTTTTAGTTCTGAGCCAATTATGCAGAGCACATGCAGCAAGAACTATTTTGTCAGTTGTTTTGACATCCGTTGGAATAGGTGTATGAAAAATTCTGAATCTGCTCGCTAGAATTCCAAACACATTTTCGACTATTCTTCGTGCTCTAGATAAACGATAGTTGAAAATTTTTTATGCTGTTGTGAGATTTGGTCCACCGTATGGTTTCAATAAATAACACTTCAATGCAAAAGCGTCATCGCCCACTAAAAATCCACCTTTGGGTAACATATTGTTTTCAAGGGCTTGGCGCAATGCACTTTGATTGAAGATTCCTACATCCGCATTTCTTCCATTTGCTCCAATATTTAAACAGCGAAAACAATAATTATGGTCCACGACAGCCATTAAGACAACACTATTGGTGCCCTTATAATTAAAATATTCACTTCCACAATTTGGAGGTGCAGAAATAACAATATGTTTGCCATCAATGGCGCCATGGCATCCGGGAAAATTCCACCTGATTTTAAATCCGTTTTCAATTTTTTTCCACTCATCATCGTCCGGTACCTGAAATAATATTTAATAATATAAATTTAATATTTCAATTTACAGATTCCTGCATCGTCTTCAACTGTTGAAATTGAAACTGAGCAATGCGCAACTTCAACACAACAAAGTAGCTCTAATGTCGCATCAACAAATAAGGCGGTTCCTACTTCTATGCGTGGAAAAAAAAGGTGCCGAGACATCGTACAAGCCATTAATTCTTTAAGCACATTGAATGATTCAATAAACCAACAAGAAGAAGAATGCTCGTTTGATGTGTTTGGCAAAAATGTGGCAGTACAATTGAAAAATCTTTCTTTCGAAAATGCATTAATAGCACAACAGAAAATACAATGCATTTTAAGTGAAATCGGAATAAAAGATTATAGAGAGAAGTCCAGAAGTACAACATCGTTTTCCAATTACAGCTATGATTCATTCTCCAATCCTCCATCAAACCAACCTAATTTTGATGAAGGTCATGTCAATTATTCATTTATAGTGGAAGGCACTGATACTACATCATCGGAAGTGGTGGTTACAAGCGATATAATTCAAGCTGCACTGGAATCAGCTATTAATACAGATAATATTGAACATGTTGCAATTGAATAACTTTTTCTTATAATTATTTTTTGCATTAAATAAAGGCTACTGAAGGGGAATTTTATTTTTCAATTACAAATTACCTTTAAGAATTCTTGTAAATAAAGTGAAATAGCTTTCATAACATCTGGTATTACTGCAGATATTGCTCAGAGGGAAATACGGTACATTGCCTGCAAATAGCGATAGCTCATTCCCGTTGCCAAATAAGTTAACGCTACTTGTAGTTTAACTCGTCAGGAATAGCCTCTCGCATGACAGTATCTGTTCTTTGTATATTTGGAGTGATGTTTTCCAACAGGGTTTCGAAGGTTTCTATATTCATGCGCAAAAGCGCCCTGAATTCTTCAGGATCTTCTGATTCCAATTCTCTAAAGAGGGCATTTGTTGCACCAATAGCGGATCGCCTCAATATCCACGGTCTTGTCCACACTCTATTATTTTCTGCTTCCAATAAATCCCACAACTCTTTTATGAGATGCGGTAGAACTTCATTAAAAACTCTTTTAAAATGTCTTTTTCTACCAAACATTGCAAATAAAACTTTGAAAAACTTCACTGTCTAACTAGATGAACAAAATACGGGTAAACCTCTACTCGCCAACGCAACTCTCTCGACCGAGTATCATACTCGGCAGAATACTGTCTCGCCACTGTACTCGTTACGTGTAACAAGGCCATTAGGCATTTTCATATTCCTATGTTTCAATGTGAAAATGGGCGAAATCAGACTACAACCACACCTATTTCCCATATAACACAATTTTAAATTAAATTGATTCTTTCGCTTTTAAGTGCACAAATCAGGAAGCAATTGATATAACGGGCTAGTATGCCACCTTCTGACCCAAAATTGTTCTAATCCAAAAATGACTTTTCAAGCCCCTGGGTACCGAATGTTTGGACCCCAGTATCTATAATTGATTTTTGGCCGAAAATATCGGTCAATGCGGGAGATATGCAATTGAAAATCAGAGAGAATTTTTACCTGACAGTAGTATCAGAAATGGATTAAATTGAGTTCATACTTAACAGAGAGCTGCAACGAGTATGATTAAATCAGAACAAACACTCGTGCCAAAAACGCAATCAAATCAATTCAGTTCATCATAGCCAACATTGTTGATCAATTCGAGTACCGACCAGCGACAAGTGATTTGATGCAACATGAGCAATCTGTTCTTCGTCAATCACGATCGAGAAAACTGTATGGCTGGCTTCGGTTCAAATTGTATCATGGCAGTTCATAGCGTTGTGACGATTGTTTGAATCGATTTGAAATTATGGGTAAACTACAAGAAAATCTACGAGTACAGCAAACAACAACAATTTTCT
This sequence comes from Bactrocera tryoni, assembly GCF_016617805.1. Lineage (NCBI taxonomy): Eukaryota > Metazoa > Arthropoda > Insecta > Diptera > Tephritidae > Bactrocera > Bactrocera tryoni. Next base: position 56,830,748 of record NC_052501.1, on the reverse strand, counting down.
GTTGGATTGATTTGAATCACTTGTGGCAAAAAATGTATCAGCTTTGAAAATGTGCGCATGCATTTTCGATGCGTAAACAATGGAAATTCTATCGATTACGTACATACATATGTATATACATATGTACATTTGTTGTATGCATGTATTCGATGGAACTTCCATTATACATATAACATATGAATATACATACATATGTATGTATTTGAAATAGAACAGAACAGCATGAGTAAATCAGTGTTTAGGGAATGATATACAAACCGAACGCTGTCGATCATTTCAATCATTGAAGCATGAGTATTCGGGTATTTTCTGCTAATGCAAACGTTCATAAATAAATCATGTATAAGCTGATCGCTAGTGATTCAAAGTTGTTCTCTATCGCTGATTTGAAGACAAATGGTTCAATTCGTGTACATGAATCGAACTGACAAAATTAGACAGAGTACCGGACCAATACCCGATTATGAACAAAAATGTATTACTCGTTACAGTTCTCTGATACTTATCTGAGCCTGATATACCTAATATAAAGATTTTCGATCTTCCTGGTGACTTTATGCTGAATATATCGGCCAATATTTGATTTATCTCAACGAAAATTACAAAACATGTTTTACTTATAACAGTATATCTTTGTGCCTAATATAGATATAATTGGGCTAAAACTTGACCAACCCGCTATATAAATGTTGCCGGATTTTCGAACACCCGGCGGATTTTGCTCCATATGGTTGGTGATTGTTTGTGAGATACCTTAATGAAACCCAAGGAACATTTTTTTTAATGATAATAGTTTATAAATAAAATCGGGTCGATACTACGAGTACTACTCCAACTCCCATATACTGCTTATAATGATGATCGAATTTGTCGGTCAGTGTATGAGTTATATAGAGTATATGTATGTATATATAAAATTGTTTAGATTCCGATCCTATGGTTGATTCCTGACGTTGATTCTTGCAAGTACAATATGTTCGGTTGCACCCAAACTTGGCCCTTTCTTACTTGTTATAATTGCAGTTTTTAAATCGTCAACAAATGTTGCAACGATGTTTATATCGTCAGCATAAGTCTAAATTTTAGTCGATTTGAAAAATATTGTACCTATGGTATTTACTCCAGACCCTCTTATAACCTTTTCAAGCGCAAGAGTGAATAGTAGGCATGAATGTCCATTCTTTGCCGCCGTTTTTCGAAATGAATTCACTTGATATAGTGTTTCCGATTCGGTACGTTCGCCATTGTGGCTTTAATTCGTTTATTGGGTATACCAAACTGATCTAAGGCTTCGTAGAGAAGCGGTTTATTTATACTATCGTTTGCCGCCTTGAAATCTATAAACAAGTGAAATGTTGTGATATTATTTGATTGTAACAGGAAAGAAAATTGTGGAACATATTATTCATCTGCATTATTTGGGCGCAAAATTCAAAAATGGTCAATTCGCTACAATGGCTAATAAAATCGACGTCCAGTAAACGGAAGCTCCTTCGTGCGAATGTCCAATAATACGAATGCAGTATATTATACATTTATGGATTCATAATAAGGGAAAATTGGGGTCGGTTTTAGTATACCGTCCCAGGATTTCGGGAATAAAATGGGTGTGGTCGGATAGAGGAGATTCTCCAGAACAAGAATTCGAGATATTCGCGTTTAAAGTTGAAAATTTGCAATATTTTAATTACATATTTTCTACATATAAAATTAATTTTGCACTTATATTTTTCAATTTTATATACACTAACACATCACTAATTCATTTGTACACATTTATTTTATATAATATAGCGCAAAAATAGCTTTTAATATACATTTAACTTATTGTTGAATTATGATTATTTAAGAATAACAAATGAATTACAAACTGTCAAATAATCAGTGTTACCATACTAAAATATTTTACAAACTAACAAAAAAAAAATATAAAGAAACATTATACCCTAAATACAGGAAACATAATCGTTGATAAACAATAAAGAATATATAAAAAATTTGAGCGGCCTGACGGCCGCCAATGTAAAAATGAGTTCTACGGGAGAAAAAAAAATGTATACACCCGGTTTTGGATCGATATGGGCAAATTTTTTGAAGCGCGGCCGAAAGTCGCCCACGCCAAAAGGAGTTCTACGCGCAAAAAATTTGGTACACCCCGGTGTTGGACCGAACAGGGTTTTTTTTTGAAGCGCGGCCGCGACATCATTTGTAAAATAACTAAAAGAAATAAAGTAAACAGATTATACCGCAAATACGAGAATCTATAACCTATAAAAAAAAATAACCCTGATCGGTCAAACACCGGGGTGTATCAGGTTTTTTTCGCGCTTCAAAAAAAATAACCCTGGTCGGATGAAAAATGTACCGTTCGGTATTAGGAAAACATTATTTTTTCTGTTCTGTTCAAATAAAAAATTAATTCGTAAATTTCTGTTGTAATAAATTTTTTAAAATCAATAGCAAAAAGTCAAATAAAGTCCATTTGTTGTTTGGTGTTATAGTGTTTTTTTAGTGTCTGATGTCAAATCCTGAGCTGGTCTCCTGACAGTTGCCAACAAAATGGCTGACAGCACCCCCTAAACGCAAAAGGATGTCTCCGAAGGCAACAGTTAAAAGAAGAGCCCAATGAACTCAGATATACAAAATTCTGACACTGATTCATCAGAAAAATAGAGGAAAATACTTCAAAAAGCATGAAATTCCATTTCTCAAGCTGCTCGAATCGCTACGCATTGCTTTACTGAAAGTTCTCCAAAAGTGTTAATAATATGGAAACATCCCCTGATGAGCACGTTCGTACAGTAATATTATAGGCCTGTTAACTACGGTTGAGTAAGCTGCGAGTAAAGACATTTTTATCTACAAGTCAGGTAGGGATGGCAAGGTAAGGGTTATGTTCAATATAGTGATGGCTATAGAAAAGTAGAAAGAGCTCTCACTGATGTTAAATTACCACGAAGTAATACCTAATGAGGTGGTCCGGTGGGAGAGTCTGGAGTTGGGAGTAGGTTAGGTTTAGCGGATTAAAGTTCCGCACTTCGGCTTTTGATGCTTCGCCTACTTAAAAAAAAAAAAAATCCTTAAATTAGACTGCCACACATATCAACTGGAAGAAGAGCGTGCGTATAAAGCAGTGCGGAAAGGTCTTCATTACACAACTCCTCTGGAATACATCAATAGTGAGCTTGCCAAGCAAGTTATCGATGTCAAAAAGGCCGAGCGATTGTATGTTTCGAACTACCAAGTAAATTTGATGATCTAATCCAGTGTCATAGATGCCAAGAGTTTGGACATATGCACAAATTCAACAAATAGTTAGTGTTAAATGTGCAGAAAATCATGTAACATCTGATTGCACTAAATCGAAAGAAACAACAGCCTGCTGTGCGCATTGTGGAGAAGAGCACACTGTCCACAGGGTGCAAAGTATACAAGCAAACAGCCCAACGTTTTTTTAAATTGAAGAAACTACCAGTCCATAACTCGGTCTACTCCACCCAGTCAAATTATTGCTGGTGCTAAATTTGTCAGTTTGATGTTGAACTGTCCTGAGGTCCAGTCAGGACCCTTCTGAATCCATGTCCTCCTCAGTCGTTAATAAGGAATCAATATTGAAGAAAATAAAAGTTCTTATTTAGCAAATGCAGATGACTGCTCAATTTAAACAAATGACTCCTCAACTCATGAAATCAATTAATCAAGATTTAAAAAGGGCTGAAGTCGAACACTAAGTCAAATCTAACAACATCGATTTTCTACTTGTAGCAGAAACTCATTTCAATGATATGTCATATTTTAAAAGGGCACGGTACGATCTTATAAAATTAAATCATCTTAGTAGCAAAGCAAGAGACGGAGCTGCAGTTCTTATAAAATCTGGTATTTCTTATATGGAACTTGAACCTTTACAATATCCTTGGGTTCAAGTAGCAATGGTAATGTTGTTTAGTCCTCTTTGAAATTTAACGATATCTGCCTTCTACTTTCCTCCGCGACACAACCTATCGCAGGACATCTTGGATTTGCTAATTCGAAAGATTCTAATTCAAGGTACATACGCTCTACCCCCTGTTCGGATCTCCTATCTGATCACATTGCAATTCTGCTCGAAGTAAATACGCCGGTACTTGAAATGAATAAACCAACCAGAGGACTTGACAAATTGGCAAATAATAATTATAACGGAGATTGTTGTAAAACTGCCATAGATAAGGTTGAAGCATTTGCACAACATTTATACTCAACGTTTCAACCAAATTCAAATCTTGTCACCAGGCTACGATAAAATTGACGGAAGAGTTACGAAATTGCTCACTCAAAAGAGTATTATATTTTTATCACTAATTTATAATGCAATTTTGAGGTTACATCACTTTTCTACACAATGGAAATGTGCGGAGGTTATAATGATTCCAAAACCAAACAAACCTGAAAATATTTTGTCGTCCTACCGTCCTATTAGCTTGCTGGTGACATTCTCTAAAGTCTTCGAAAGAATACTTATGAGTAGATTGTTACCAGTTTTGGATAAATGCAATACATATAATACCGGAGCAATACATATAATACCGGGTTTAGGAGAGGTCATGGGACTCCAGAGCAATGTCATCGTATAGTGAATATAACTACAAATGGTTTCGAGGAAAAGCTGTATTCTGCGGCAGTATTTCTTGATATACAACAAGCATTTGACCGAGTCTGGCATCCAGGCTCGTTATATAAACTGAAAAAACTACTTCCTGCTCCATTTTTTGAAATGGAAATCATATTTAAACAATCGCCACTTCTATGTTGAAATGGAAGGTGGGTGCTGGCGCCCCACAGGGCAGTGTTGTGGGACCTGTCCTTTACTTGTTCAAGTAGCCACTTACGCTGATGATACAGCTATAATTGTATCAAAAAATACTGCGGTAGAAGTAACTCAAGTTATTCAAAATGAAATAATAGAAATTGAGCGATGGCTTAAGAAATGGAAAATAAGGGTTAATGCTGAGAAATCGAAACACTTCACATTTGCTCTGAGAAGAGGAGACTGTCCGCCGGTATTTTTGAATAGTACACAAATTCGACATAGTGATTCCGCAAATTATATCGGACTCGATATAAATAGAAGAGTAAATTGGGAAAGCCACATTAAAAGCTTGAGAAAGAAACTCAATATTAAAACAAAAAAATTAATTGGCTTCTTGGGCGAAAATCACAGCTCAGTTTGGAGAAAAAAGTTCGACTTTATAAGGCTATCTTGAAGCCTGTGTGGACCTATGGTATCCAGTTATAGGGTACTGCAAGCCAATCAAATATTGAAATCCTTCAACGATATCAGCCCATCACTCTTGGTCTTATTGTTGACGCCCCTTGGTTTGTGGCTAATGATCAAATACACAAAGATTTAAATATTAAATACGTTAAAGCAGAAATAAAAAGTATAAGCACAAGGTATGTTGAGAGGTTACATGGTCATGAAAATGTTCTGGGAATAACTCTACTGGATAATAGTGATACAACTCGAAGGCTTAAAAAAAATCACGTTTTAGATTTACCTTTTAGAGATTAAGCTTTGTAAATATTGTAAATAAACTCTTTGTAAATATTGTAAATAAACAGATTGTAAATATATTGAAATTTACAAAAAAAATCCCATCTTTTCAAACTGCGTATAATATTGGGTCTTTTCGTATTTTGTCAATAGATGTCTTTGCAGTCGTATATCTCCAGTGCTACCAATCACATTTTATCATACCATATTTGAACAGAAAAGGTGAGATTTTAAGCTTTATTAAACCATACAAAATTAAATTCGGGGAAGTTGAAAAAACGTTACAGTTGTTCAAAAATGAGTGAAAATAATGAAGAAATTCGCTTTATTTTGAAACTTTTGTTTAAACAAGTAAGGAAGGGCTAAGTTCGGGTGTCACCGAACATTTTATACTCTCGCATGATAAAGTGATAATAATTTACATATTTTTTTTATTTTGCTGTAAAATTAATTAGATTAGATCAATTTGTGTACTTTGAGCCTTGAATTGTATTTGCATTTCCTAATGTATATATTATACAGAGAAGGCATCAGATGGAATTCAAAATAGCGTTATATTGGAAGAAGGTGTGGTTGTGATCCGATTTCACCCATATTGCGTACATGTCACCAGGGTGTTAAGAAAATATTATGTACCGAATTTCATTGAAATCGGTTGAGTAGTTCCTGAGATATGGTTTTGGTCCATAAGTGGGCGGCGCCACGCCTATTTTCAATTTTTAAAAAAAGCCTGGGTGCAGCTTCCTTCTGCCATTTTCTCCGTAAAATTTGGTGTTTCTGACGTTTTTTGTTAGTCGGTTAACGAAATTTTAGTGATTTTCAACATAACCTTTGTATGGGAGGTGGGCGTGGTTATTATCCGATTTCTTCCATTTTTGAACTGCACATGAGAATGCCTGAAGGAGATGACTTTATAGAGTTTGGTTGACATAGCTATAGTAGTTTCTGAGATATGTACAAAAAACTTAGTAGGGGGCGGGGCCGCGCCCCCTTTTCCAAAAAAATTAAGTCCAAATATGCCCCGCCCTAATGCGATCCTTTGTGCCAAATTTCACTTTAATATCTTTATTTGTGGCTTAGTTATGACATTTTATAGGGTTTCGGTTTCCGCCATTTTGTGGGCGTGGCAGTTGGCCGATTTATGGAGCCAAGAAATACGTGTACCAAGTTTCATCATGATATATCAATTTTTACTCAAGTTACAGCTTGCACGGACGGACGGACGGACAGACAGACATGCGGATTTCAACTCTACTCGTTACCCTGATCACTTTGGTATATATAACCCTATATCTGACTCTTTTAGTTTTAGGACTTACAAACAACAAAACTATAATACTCTCCTTAGCAACTTTGTTGCCAGAGTATAAAAAGGGATGAATGCCACGCAAGCCACCAATGAAATTTGTGACGTTTACGGAGACGATGCTATATCAGTTCGTGTAGCACAACAATGATTTGCTCGTTTCCGTTCTGGAAATTTCGATGTGAAAGATGCACCTCGCTCTGATGGACCTATCCTTAAAAAAGTCGATGAAATTATTAAAAAGATTGACCAGGACCGTCACATACGCAGCCTTGACATCACTAAGGAACTTAACTTTCACCACCAAATGGTTTTAAACCATTTAAGAAAGCTACAAAAGGAAACTCGATGTTTGGGTACCACATGAATTGTCTGCGAAGGATTTAATGGACCGAATTAATATCTGCGATTTTTTGCTGAAATGAAATAAAATCAAACCATTTCTGAAGCGAATGGTAACAGAAGACGGAAACTAGATCAATTACGAAGCTTAGTGAAGCTCAACAAATGATCGCAAAGCCAGGATTGACGCTACGAAAAGTTATGCTGAGTGTTTGGTGGGATTGGAAAGGAATTATCCACTTTGAGCTGCTCCAGCCTGATCGAACGATTGATTCTACGTTTTACTGTCAACAACTGACTGAGATTGAAGCAAGCATCCAAAAAAAACGGCCAGAACTGATCAACAGAAAGGGCTTCGTCTACCATCAGGACCACAAACTGCTTTGATGACTCCGCAAAAACTGGGAAAGTAGCATTCACCATATAGCCCTTCAAGAGAAACCTGTGAAAATTACTTGTCGCAGTTTTCCGCCGAGAAACCAGAAGAGTTTTACACTGATTGAATAATGTTTCTAACGGAAAAATGGCAAAAAGTGGTCGACGAAAATGGTACATATTTGGTTCATTATAAATATAAACAAGTAAGGAAGGGCTAAGTTCGGGTGTCACCGAACATTTTATACTCTCGCATGATAAAGTGATAATCGAGATTTCATTATACGTCATTTACATATTTTTCAAATACCGTATTTTTGTAAAGTTTTATTCCGCTATCATCATTGGTTCCTAATGTATATATTATACAGAGAAGGCATCAGATGGAATTCAAAATAGCGTTATATTGGAAGAAGGCGTGGTTGTTAACCGATTTCACCCATATTTCGTTCAAGTCATCAGGGTGTTAACAAAATATTATATACCGAATTTCATTGAAATCGATCGAGTAGTTCCCGAGATATGGTTTTTGGTCCATAAGTGGGCGACGCCACGCCCATTTTCAATTTTTAAAAAAGGCCTGGTTGCAGCTTCCTTCTGCCATTTCTTCCGTAAAATTTAGTGTTTCTGACGTTTTTTGTTAGTCGGTTAACGCACTTTTAGTGATTTTCAATATAACCTTTGTATGGGAGGTGGGCGTGGTTATTATCCGATTTCTTCCATTTTTGAACTGTATATGGAAATGCCTAAAGAAAACGACTCTGTAGAGTTTGGTTGACATAGCTATAGTAGTTTTCGAGATATGTACAAAAAACTTAGTAGGGGCGGGGCCACGCCCACTTTTCCAAAAAAATTGCGACCAAATGTGCCCCTCCCTAATGCAATCCTTTGTGCCAAATTTCACTTTAATATCTTTATTTATGGCTTAGTTATGACATTTTATAGGTTTTCGGTTTCCGCCATTTTGTGGGCGTGGCAGTGGGCCGATTTTGCCCATCTTCGAACTTAACCTTCTTATGGAGCCAAGGAATACGTGTACCAAGTTTCATCATGATATCTCAATTTTTACTCAAGTTACAGCTTGCACGGACGGACGGACGGACGGATGGACAGACAGACATCCGGATTTCAACTCTACTCGTTACACTGATCACTTTGGTATATAATCCTATATTTGACTCTTTTAGTTTTAGGACTTACAAACAACCGTTATGTGAACAAAACTATAATACTCTCCTTAGCAACTTTGTTGCGAGAGTAAAAAAACTAAGTGTTGAAAATGATTTATTTTCGATTTTTCTACATTTTTTAATGTAGCGCAGCTTAATAAACATAATTTTTTTGATTTCTGTTCTGGTGCGTAAATATACAAAGAAGATGGGTTTCCAACTTGTCAACCCGCCACATATATCTGGCCAATTTTTAATGGAAATTGAATACGTTTGAAATGAAATGGCTGTCCCTTGTATCCGATAACTGCGTCATAATCGGTCGGGTTCCATTACACAGTTTCGGCGCATGAAGATTGTGAAACATAATAATGACAGATCCAACTTTGAGACGCAAATGATGCTGGGGCATACCAAGGCTCTCCAAAGAATTTGGAAATTCCACTGGATAATTTACGGTTTCGTCTTTCTTGTCAAGACGACCGATCGATTTATATGAGCGCAAACCTCCCGAAATTTGACTTTGAATCTTCCAGTTTAAGTCATTAACATCGGTATTTTTGGCAACTAAAATTGCGAGTGCACTCAAGCAATTGCAGTTACGATAATTTTGCCAATGTGCGGATAAACATCGTGATGAGTTCATCTTCCGTTGAAGTAAATTGACAAAAGGGATGTGAAATTGATATCAAACCACTGGAAGTATCAACCGAAATTTGCCCATTTCCAATTCTTAGCGAATACAATGTAAAATGTCATCGGCAATGTCATTTTTTCGTATCTCATAATTAACGCGAATTTGAAGGCTGATATGTCGAAATGATCTTCGCGAAAACTATGCGAACTTCAGTGGCATGCGAAGTAACTATTGCATTGTCCTTCGTCTGTTTCCAGTGACTAGCATGTTCCAGCAAACGCAACTGCTGGCATGCTTCTCAAAAAGTTGCACTCACTGTACCATTCACAATACGCAATGACTTAAATGAAGTTGAACCGCGAGACGCACAACAGTCGGAAAACTTTCATGAATTGCAAAAGTAAATATCCTACAAAGCGCTTTATTGCGGTTCACATATCGACCCGTTTGATACTGCTGATCTCATATTGTTCAATGCCAATAACCGCTATGTTGCTTTCTTTGGTGACGTACTTGCAAACGTATTTGATCGATTTCACCAATCTACAATATTCAGCATTGACATGAGTTTTGAATGTGAATTAGACAAAAGTGGCGAATATGGTACGATCCATATATTTTAACTTCGATGTTTTGTTAACGTCGATATTCACGCCTCTAAATGCTAAATGTTCTGCCATTGGTCTGGTGAGCGACGCCGATACAGTGAATATCCATCATTTCCCATTTCCGTTTCCGAAAGAAAAGCACATGAGTAGTGTTTCGTGCATTTATTGTCAGACATACAAACCAAAGTGGGATTGTAAGGTTCCGAAAGTCCATGAACCATATTGGTTTTCACCACTTCGTATAATTCTGGATCTATCTCTGAATCAGGAATTTCCGCTGAAATGATTTCATCAATTTGATCTGGTGTAATCACCATCCGCATCCAAAGAAGAATTTGTGCGTGCGGCAACACGCAACAGAATACATTCCGCATCTAACAGCACCATATATACCATAGGTTGCTTCAAGATAAAGACCGTCAAACGTCGCAGCTATTTTTTAAAAAGTCGTGCTGTGATATCGTTACGATCGCTAGCTGATTGACCACGATCCATAATTCCGCACGTATGTATGTCATTGCATTTTGGGAGTACTTCTTGCCTTTCTTTGGGCTGCCATACGTCGATGGCAAAAAGAACTCCGACAAATATTAGCGCGACCTCTTCGTGGCTTCGTAACAAATTTCAATCAGTAATTGATCACTTCGTCTGAAACACACATAAAGTTTTCACTGAATAATTTTCAATAATTTTTCCTTTGGATAGCCGGAATAAAAAAGCAAGCGACCGCAATTGAACGATTCAAATAAATTACAAATCAAAATATTGAAAAACAAAACAAAAAATGTGTATGAAAAATGTTACTTTTTGGAATTTTCCAATTTTCCTACTTCTCCTCATGAAAAGTATAAGGTATTTGTTTTTAAACCTTTTCCGATCCACAACAAATAACCTTTAAAAATTTCAACAACCGTTCTCTTAGTGTTACTAACAAACAAACAGTCATTTTTATATATGTACATACATATGTATTTTTTTTAGGGGTTTTCCGGAAATTATTCGAATTTTTCTCGCCGTAAAAACCATCTTTGAACTTCAACGAACATTTAAGAAAACGAATTGGCCAAATTGGACCAGGCGTTATTGAGTTATGAGCGTACATACATTTTGGCGATTCATTTTTATACTCTCCCAACAATGTTCCTAAGGAGAGTATTATAGTTTTGTTCACATAACGGTTGTTTGTAAGTCCTAAAACTAAAAGAGTCAGATATAGGGTTATATATACCAAAGTGATCAGGGTGACGAGTAGAGTCGAACTCCGGATGTCTGTCTGTCCGTCCGTCCGTCCGTGCAAGCTGTAACTTGAGTAAAAATTGAGATATCATGATGAAACTTGGTACACGTATTCCTTGGAAGGAAGCTGCACCCAGGTTTTTTTTTTTTTAATTGTAAATGGGCGTGGCCTCGCCCACTTATGGACCAAAAACCATATCTCAGGAACTGCTAGACCGATTTCAATGAAATTCGGTATATAATATTTTCTTAACACCCTGGTGACATGTACGAAATATGGGTGAAATCGGTTCACAACCACGCCCTCTTCCAATATAACGCTATTTTGAATTCCATCTGATGCCTTTTCTGTATAATACGAGTACATATGTACTTTAGGAACCAATGATGATCGCGGCATAAAACTTTACAAAAATACGGTATTTGAAAAATATGTAAATGACCTATAATGAAATCTCGATTATCACTTTATCATGCGAGAGTATAAAATGTTCGGTGACACCCGAACTTAGCCCTTCCTTACTTGTTTTCATTTGCTTTTTCTCTTCGAGTTGTAAGTTTTGCTTGATTTTTAGTGAAGGACAACATGGAAACAAAAAAGAAATTAACTGCATGACAAAATGAATATATTCGATGATTTCGATAAAGGAAAGTCTTTATCGTACATTTCTAGTAAGTTTGACTTGCCCAAATCAACAATTTGTACACTAACCAGTAAGTAAAGGCTAAGTTCGGGTGCAAACGAACATTTTAAACTCTTGCAGCTTGCAAGAATCAAAGGCAGGTAAATACTTTAAGGTGTAAAATTAATCAGATAGAATAAAGTCACCCGGATATTCAAAAATCCTGATATTACTCATATAGGGGCTAGGCCAAGTTTTCGCTCAAATTTATCAATTTTAGGTACAAAGATACGCTTTTATGAGTAAAACAGATATTGCATATACAAAGTCACCCGGAAGTTCGAAAATCTTTATATTATGTATATGGGGGCTAAGAGAAGTATTTGTCCAATTCAACCCATTTTTCGCATACAGACATACCATTATAGTAAAAGGATTTTGACCGGCATTTATGTACAATCAAAAGTCAACTATAGGTACCTGAGTTTAAATATTCGGTAGCAAGGGGCTTGAACAGTTTTTAATGGATTTAAGCAATTTTTAGTCAGAAGGTGGCAAACACTAAAGACATTATTCTTGCCAACTCTTATCCCTTTATATTAATTGCTTCTTGATTTGTGTACTTGTAACTGAACGAATCAAGTGGAATCTAAAATTGTGCTATAGGGGAAGTGGGCGCAGTTGTCGTCCGATTGCGTCCATTTTCCCAACAAGACATAAGAATCTAAAAAGAATGCCATGAACTAAATTTTGTCGAAATCGGTTGGTTGGGTCCCGAAATGTGGGACTTCACCGAAAAGCGGGCCGTGTCACGCCCATTGTACAATTTTCACACCAGCTCCCATTAAGCTCTCTCATTCCATCTCGGCGGTAAAATTTAATGTCTCGGACATATATAGTTATTGATTTATCGCTCTTTCAGTAGTTTTTAAGTATATGTGGTCTAGGGAAAAATTAACCCAATTCAAGCTATTTTCAAGGATTGACCGATATTTTCGGTAAAAAGTCAACTATAGGTATTGGGGTCCAAATGATTAGTACCTAGGGGTTTGAACAGTTTTGGTTCGATTCGGACAATTTTTTGTCGTAAGGTGACATACCTGAAGGCACTAATCTTGCACAGTTTTATTGCGTTGATTTTTTTCTTCTTGATTTGTATACCGGAAAGTCAAATAATCAAAACGAGTTTAAAATTGTGTTATATAGGAAGTAGGCGTGGTTGTATTGGGTATCTAAAGTAGCTATACTTTTCATACTATGTCTTGTCTTTGTCTGTCTAGTCCCATCTCGGTCGAAAAATTAATTTGTTTTTAACATTACCGTTATATGAGTAGTGAGCGGGGTTATTCATTTTCACGCCGTGTTTAGTTACGACCCTTTATAAGTTTTACTTTAATGGCACTTTGTGGGCGTGGCAGTGGTTCGATTACTCCTCCATTTTTTGCCAGGGAACACGTGTACCAAATTTATGTCAACGTGCAACTCTCAAAAGAATGTTCCTCCAGATAAAATGGTGTAAAGCCTATTAACTTGCTTACTCTTGCCAGTCGTAAGAAAATGTTTGATGACAGGTTCAATTTCAATTCATGCTTTCTTTCTGATGTTAAAAGCGTTCGTTTATACCCTCGCAAAATTGGAAAAAGCGATGTGTAAAAAATCTTAAATCTTATATTCGGTATTAGCGTAAGATAAGAAGTTAGTATGATTGTAATTTTTCAAAATTTCGTTTAAAAACAAATATTGAGTTTATATGCAATATGTGTAGCTCTATACTTGTTTTTCTAGTGACTTTCTATTAAGGGGTGACAAGGGTTTCCTCGGGTAAAAGAGAGTCCTTTTTCAACAATTTTTTCTTATAAAAAATGAAATATTCTATTACAATATTTTATTGTTACAAACTACACTATTAACAAAGAAATTTTTGGGAAAAAATATTTTAAACACGGGCGTTGTGACGCCATTTGAGGTGACCCCTTGGAAAAAAGATGCGCCCGCGTTGGCAGGATAACTTCTTACAGAACCATCTAAAGTGAAAAAATACGCGTTTTAGTTAAAACCTTAACTTAAAACTTGGTTGAAGAAAAAAAACTTAAAATTGGATTTTTGGCAGACATTTTTACAAACAAATGAAAATTACGCGACATTTTAATTGAAAAAAATCCTTCATCCAAGTCTTTAGGAATTGTACTTTAAAGACTTATGTAAAATTTCAAGAAGACCGGTTCAGTAATTCTCCAGAAAACTTGCCAACTGACTTCAAAATCACTGTTTCGAGAAAAACGCGTTTAAAGACGGCGTACTTAGCCTAGCTAGCCTCGAGCGCACGAGGCCGTATCTCCAAAACTATTACTTGGATCAACTTGAAGACTTTGGGCAATTCTAGAGGTGTTGTAGAAATTAATAGGACAATAAATATAATAATTATTGGCAATAAGTCCATAATGGATATTTATTCATAAAGTTCAACCAATATTGCAGGGATAGCTTATCGGAAAACCCTACCTGAACATTTGGTGTGCAATATAATAAGTAATTAATGGAACGTATTATACAATTTTTCTTTGAATATACTTGAAATCAGAGGGCCTTGTTTTATGTGAATATGGGACTTGAGATACATATAAATGTAAATTTATAGATAAAAAACTACAATAAAAACTCGAATAAATATATGTTCACCATCATTCTTCATTTGCAATCAAAACTTCCTACCCAAATAAACGTGTGATAACGGTACTAATAAATCTGTAAATCTTCCAATTTTTATTGAAATCGAAAAGGCTTAGTGAGTTTAAAGCTAATCAAATTATTTAAATTTTTCAGAAACTGATTAAGTACTGCGCTGGTATGTATTATATAGTGCGTCTGCTTTAAATCAATTGTTTAAACCCATCATGCCCATATTTCTAATTAACGCGAACTTTTTGTGTAGCAATTACAAATTTTTATGTCAATTCCAGGTGGCGTACACAACGACAACAGCACAGAAATTAGTGTCGATATCTACTCTTAAGCAACTCGATTTTCGTTTCGAATCGTTTAACGTCTCCGTCGCCCAAGTTTTTTAATATTGGATAATTCATGACTCTCCCTTCCATCCCTAACACTAATTGTCCATAATGGATACTTTTATGAAATGCATTGAATTTTGGATATTAACTTGTGTTCTCAACACCCATGTTGCCTTCCGTTGGCTTTATGAAAAAACTTCTCACGTTATTCAAATATTCACGTCATTTACAAGTTCTCTTTCTGGCCATGTGCGCAGCTCCATTCAAGCGCTCGACATTCTACGTTACCTAGTTCTGTTAACTTTGCAATATTATACCCTCAACAAGGTATATTAAGTTTTTCACGAAGGAAACGTCGGAGTCCCTTGAAAGTATATACATATGTATATAAATGATAATCTTAATGAATTGAGTCGTCTGCCTGTTCGTCATTATATGTATATGTATGTACATACGTACATGAACTGTTCAGTTTTTATCACAGTTTTTAAGGCGTCGATCTGAAATTTGGCATACCATATTTTCTCCCAATATTTGAGTTAAAACTTTCAGAACTGCCTAACAGATATACCTACCATGCAAACTGATCGCTCAAACTCAAGTCCTTGTATGTAATCTCTTTTATTAGTGAAGGGTATTATACCATCGGTACGGTCGAAGTTAAAGTTTTTTTGTTTATATATGTATATGTACATATGGATGTATGCACATATATTTATGTAATTTCCGTAAGCATTTTTCTTCGTTTTTGTTTTGATCTTTAACGCGTAACTAAAACTTTCATGAACCAAAATGAGTCGAGCCAATAATTTGGTGTGAACTTTTAAAGAGGGTTAAGTATATATAAAGGCTTTTACAATGTAGTGATCCTTACTCCTTGACGGGTTTTTACAGAAGAAGGCGTAAACTCAAAGTTGCAGTGTTTGATGCCTTGCCTTTTCAAAAACGAATGTAAGTGCAAAGCGACGATACGATTAAAGCAACATCAGGATAGCATACGGTTGCATTTTAAAAGTAATAGATCATGGTGTTGCCACAGTACTCCCCTCCTAGTGAGTCGTTGGAGGTGTGATGAAAGCTGGCTTCAAGCTGTCAACAAAAACTTTGGTTTTGCCTGCGTTAACCTCAACTATGAAATGTTTCGGTGTGCGCTGGACGACCTTGTATGGACCTCGGTTCGGTGGTGACAACGATGGTTTAACAGAATCATCTCGAATGAAGACGTGCTCGCATGTCTTGAGGCCACTGTGAACAAATGGTGTCTTTGTAGTGTGCCAGGCTGTATCTACAGGGCGAATATCCTGCATAATGCGCCGTAACTCTCGCACGGTTTCTGATTCGTTGGCTGGTCCACGCTGCTCGATGAAGAAGTCCGAAGGAAGTCGTAGCGGTGTACCATACACCAGCTCTGCGGGCGAACAGCCAATGTCGACTTTGAAGGCAGAGCGAAGACCTAGTAGGATAAGCGGCAGATATGTTGTCCATTGGCCTACCTTGTGTCAGAGTATGGCAGATTTAGGTGTTCTATCGTCCGTTACCTTGTGGGTGGTACGGAGTTGTCCTCAAGTGCGACACGCCGAGCCATTGGAGTAGCTGCTGAAACACGGCGCTCTCAAATTGTCGGCCGAGGTCCGACGTAATATCCGAAGGCACTCCAAACTGTGCGATCCAGCCGTTTAACAAGGCCCTAGCCACGATCGGTGCTGTTATGTTCGGAACAGGAAATGCCTCTGGCCATCGGGTAAAGCGGTCGATCACAGTTAGGCAGTACCTGTTGCCCTCCGACAGTGGAAACGGTCCAACGATGTCGATGTGCAAGTGTCCAAAACGTTGGTTGGGCATGCTTCGACGTTGCAGAATACTCGAATTGTGTTGGATGACCTTGTTTCGCTGACATTGTAAGCAAGTTTTTGCATAAGCCCTGCTGTCACGTTGAATTCCTGGCCACACTAATCGCTCCACCATGAGCCTGACGGTGGCTCGTGTGCCAGGGTGTGATACGTTGTGCGTAGATTGCAGAAATACTTGACGAAATTTCGATGTTACAAAGGGACGAAATCGACCTGTAGACACATCACAAACCACTTTCTTGATGCTGAAAGGTAATGGAAAACTTTTAAGTTTCAGTGAATGATGAACTTTACCGGATAAGTATGACTGCAATTCGTTATCTTTTTGTTGATCATCCGCAAGTGCATCGTAATTGATAGTAGCAGCCGTGATTGACTGTATCCGCAAAAGTAAATCGGCTGCGACATTCTCTTCCCCTTTAACATGCCGAATATCAGTTGTGATTTGAGAAATGAAGTCCAACTGTCTGACTTGGCGATCTGATGCATTGTGTAACTGCTGACAAAACGCAAAAGTAAGCGGCTTGTGGTCGGTATACACAAGGCAGAGTCGACCTTCCACATCTTCCTTCCACCATGTATCGAAAGTAGCGCATAGCCAAGTAGAGTGCGGTGAGTTCGCGATCGTAGGTACTGTAGCGTGTTTCTGCTGCAGAGAATTTGCGCGAAAAAAATCCAAGAGGTTGGAGGTCCCCGTTGACTACTTGATTTAAAACTGCCCCAGCTGCGAAGTTGGATGCGTCTACCCAAAGCGACAGCTCTGCGTTGGGTAGAGGGTGTGCTAAAACAGCGCAGTTCGCAAGTTGGTTTTTGCAGGCCTTAAAATGGCGTACGGCGTTTTCTGTCCAAATGAGGTTGCGATTATCGTTTTTCTTGTTGCCGGGCACCATCGGAAAAAGAGAGCTTTGATGCTGTAACGCATTGGGCAAAAATCTGCGGTAGAAGTTAAGTGTGGCGAGAAAGCGTTTAAGCTCCTTTGCTACAGTAGGTAGCTTAAAGTGTGTTATCGCTTCGACGCCGCTGCGGAGCGGGCTTATACCATCCTTGGTGATCGAATGACCAAGGAACTCCAATTCCGTAACGCCAAACTGCGATTTTGAAACATTAATCTTTAATTTGTAATTTTGTAATCGACGAAACGCCATACGGAGATGTTCCTGATTAGTCGCTGAAAGGTTTGTGCGGCGTTCCGCAAACCGAAGGTCATATGGGTAAATTCAAATAACCCGAAGGGTGTCGTAATTGCTGTTTTACAGATGTCATGAGGGTGTATTGGCACCTGGTGGAAGGCTTTTTGCAGATCAATTTTAGAAAAGATTGTCTTACCTGCTAAAACCGTTGAGAAATCTTGCAGAAATGGTAGCGGATAGCGGTCTGGAATGGTGATAGCGTTTAATGCCCTATAGTCGCCGCAGGGTCTCCATGATCCGTCAGCTTTCCGAACGAGGTGCAGCGGGCTCGCCCAGCTGCTTTTTGAAGGGCGACAAATGCCGAGGTTGATTAGTAATTCGAACTCGGCGTGTGCAGCGGCGAGCTTCTCCGGTGATAGACGTCGTGGCCTGGCAGAAACAGGTTGACCGGTGGTAGTGATTTGATGAACTATGGAAGCGTCTGCTCGACTGCCTGGCGCTGGTGTACACGTGAGTTCTAAAAATTCCTTCAGAATACCTGAGAATTTTTGCGAAGCGTTGATTGTTGAGATTTTCGAAAATTGGCCTTGCGTTATTATACACGGTGATTTAAGCGATGTTGTGCGATCGACAAGACGCTGGCCTTGCAAATCGATAAGCAAGCCATAGTACCCAAGAAAATCGGCACCAAGAATGGCTTGTGATACGTCTGCGACAATAAAATTCCAGAGGAATTCCTTCCGCAGGTTAAGATTAAGTTTAAGCATGACTTCACCGTAACTGGATACGGTGGAGCCATTCGCGGCAAACAGGAGTGTTGATAATGGGTGAGCATGAGCTAATTTTGTTGACTTGGGTATGACAGAGACATCTGCACGTGAGTCTATGAGAAATTTCATTTTTGCTGATGTATCGTAGATGCAGAGTCGATAGCTCCTTTGTATATGTATCAGGGAATTTGCCAAGCCCTGATATTGGATTAGCTCCGCCCACCTCGACGTTTTGAGGCGGCGACTGTGTGAATGTACACGGCTGTCGACACTTTGTGGCATTTGCCCCGCATTTCGTATGGTACCAGCACAAGCACGTTACATTGAGCGTGCCTCTTCTGCCTCTTCTGCGTGAGGCACTTGAAGATCTAGAGCGCTGTTGTGTGCGGCTGTTGCGAATGAATTGATTGACTTGCTTTGTTAAAGCGGCGACTTCAGCTCGAAGATTCGACCACTCATCTGGAAACGACGGTTCGGTGCTAACCTCGCAAATCTGGTTACCAACTTTCATCTCTAAGCACTGGAGATGGAATCCGCGATTTTTATCTTCTCACCGATAGGAGCGTTTGTCGCGATAATGGCCGCCTGGGCGTACGGCGGTAAACGACTAACCCACAGATCGTGCAGAATGCTCTCGCTGAGTGCGGGTCCAGCAGTGCGTCGCATCTCGTGGTACACCTCGCTGGGTCTACGATCGCCCAGCGGTAGCTCCTTTAAAACCCGTTGGAGGCGCCGCTGCTGGCTTTCGGTGAAAATATCAGTAATTTTCCGCCGAATATACCCGTATTTATCCGTAGGAGGCGTGTCGTCGATAGTAGTGCGCATTTCAATTAGTTTTGCCGGAGGCACACTAGCTAACACAATGTTAAATTTCACTGAATCGTCAAAAACTCGCGAGGCTTCAAACCAGAAACCTAGCGAATAAAAATATGCCTCGATGTTATCCTCTGACATCGAGGGCAGCGGAAGTCTGGGCGAAACGTTTTGGGTTGAAATATGCTCGACACCGCTGCTTCCACCTGAAACGGCCATGCTATCATTCATCATGTCACTGGAATCCGGGAAATCGATGATCTAAGCTGCACCGTTCACGCCTTTGCACGTGCACGTGATGAAAAAGGAAGATGGCACAGGATCGCGATCGCGTTGAGCACTGGAGTACTGGATGAACTAAGGCGTTGACTCCTTCAGGTGATGGATTACGTTGAACACCGGATTAATCTGGGCGCTGAATTACCTCTGGTGCTAGATCACGTCGGGGTCACCAATTAAAGGCTTTTACAATGTAGTGATCCTTACTCGTTGACGGATTTTTACAGAAGAAGGCATAAACTCAAAGTTGCAGTGTTTGATGCCTTGCCTTTTCAAAAACGAATGTAAGTGCAAAGCGACGATACGATTAAAGGCAACATCAGGATAGCATGCGGTTGCATTTTAAAAGTAATAGATCATGGTGTTGCCACATATATGTACATATATATGAACGTGGTACATTCCGATCTTACATACTCGTATACAGCATCCGCCAATAGGGATGACGTGATTTTGACAGCTCGTGGGTGTCATTGTGCAATAAGGTTGTTGCTATTGGGATGAGACAATTGCATCTCCATAAGTTGATGGTTTGGCGCTAATTTTCGTATGGCAGTATCATTTGGCCTTATTTCTTTCGAAATGAAGTGGCGTTGCAATCAGTATAGAACGTTAAACCACTTTGTTGATCGATTTTTTTCTCTGATTTGTTTACCCGGATCATCTCTATAATCATTCCAAAAAGACTGTCATGCAAGAAAAGTGTGGTGACTCGTTAATTTCGAGGAATGGTCCAGTCAAATAACCGCAAAGATCAGAAATAATGGGATGCCCAACTTATTCCAGTGTGAGAGCGCCTCAAAATAAGCGTTTTTTATAACATTTTCCATTGTGGCCACATCGAACAAAATAAGAATTTTTGGGCATTTAAATTAAAACGCCCAACGTTTATTATGATTGCAAATTATTATATATTGTACTTTTAATATATGGCGAAACCACTTAAATCCTTTTTTATGATTTTATGATATATTAAAACAACTGACTTTCGATCTTTCAATACTTAATAATTAAGCCTGTTAGTTGTCAATTAATGAATGTTTTTAATCATTTGTAACAGAAAATGATTTCTATTATGCATCAAATTACAAAACGTTTCATGAAATATGTTTAAATTTCGCATTTTCTTTGGTTTTTATTGTTTTAAATTTTTATTAACGATCTTGAACGGCGGCAACAAATTTCTCCGTTCACATATATTTTTGGTATAATTTCAATCTGGCCGTTCCAGTCATTCCAATTGCAAAACGTCAAAACCTACCCAATCCAGTCAACCGTCAAAGTTCGGTAGGTGAGCGGCTCTCACATTTCCAGTGACAGGAGAGTTGGGCATCCCAATATTCCTGGCAAAGATCATGCGATTTAACTGCTCGACTATTTTCTCTGGGGTATGTTAAATCAAAGATTTAATCCAACCAAACAGCAACGGCTCTTATGAAACGTAAAAACTTCATATAAAAAAACGCTTAAGAAACGGTCAAGAAACTTTCATGCGATAAATTTACTTGTGCTAGTAGGCAGCTCTCAAGAAATCTAGAACTAATTTTTGATACTTTTTTTCAGTAAAATGTGAATATGACAAACCTGGTTTTGCGAAGAAACGTCAAATCAACAATTGTTTCTTGAAGGAAATTCGAAGTAATCGTCAAATTCATCCTAAATTAGTTGAAATCATTATTATGAAGTATGTAGATTCCATTTTGAAATGTTGTATAAAACCTACCAATCATCAACAACATTAAATCTCAATCTCAATGAAAATATTTATGTTGCCATACACATACACACATACATATTACGCACAAAGTTTGTTTTCTTTGTTTATTCTGTGGGATGTCCACAATAATTTCAGATTTATTAAAACATAAAATACTGATACAAAGTTGATGATTGAAAATGAAAATGAAATGGAGAGCGAAAATGATGAAGCGTGCTAGCAGTCGGGATGATGCGCCATGAAGAAGGAAAAATGGCGGTTCGTCAAGCTGACAGCTTATCCAGTTTTTCGGTTGCCATATCTATGCTTTTTGCAGAGTTGCATTTGGGGTTGCCACATTCCTTGGGGGTTGCCACATCACTCCCCCCCCCCCCCCCCCCTCGGGAAGACGAAAGCGTACTCGACGACCAGATTTTGTTTGGTGCTCTTTGTGTTGAACTGTTTGATTCGACGGGGTTTGGTAATCTTCGGCGATGAAAGCTGCTTTTAACCGGTCGATGGTAATGTTTACATCCTTCCCTCGGATTTTGACTTTGGAAAATTTGTCGCCGCGTTCGACTACGGGAAATGGTCCCTCGTATGGTGGTTGAAGAGGTGGACGAATTGAGTCGTTTCGCACGAAGACTGATGGTGTTGAGTGTAAGTTCTTTTCTACGAACGGTACGTGCGCTGAGTTGTTTGTAGTTGGTGACGGCTTTAATGACTGCATGCGTATGCGTAAATTTTCGACGAATTCACCTTCGTTGGCATTGTGCGTATGTTTTTCGGCAAACAATTGGCCAGGTAATCGAAGTGTATTTCCATAAACCATCTCTGCGGGTGCCGCTCTTAAATCATCTCTCCATGAGGAACGAAAACCTAGGAGGATGAGTGGGAGAACTTCGACCCAGTTGTCTGTCATGTAGCATTTTATCGCTGCTTTTAATGATCTGTGCCATCGCTCTATAATTCCGTTTGACGCGGGGTGATACGCAGTGGTACGTAAGTGCTTGATGCCTAAAAGTCTGGATAGTTCTAAGAATAGTGTAGATTCAAATTGTCTGCCTTGATCCGTTGTTACTCTACTCGGTACTCCAAATCTAGAGATCCAGTGCGTGTAGAAATTGAAAGCAATGGTCTCTGTCGTCATGTCTTCGAGCGGGAGTGCCTCTAACCATCGGGAATAACGATAGACTATTGTCAAACAGTATCGATAACCCTTACAAGGTGGTAATGGTCCGACGATATCCATATTTATGTAGTCTAAACGTTGCTCTGGTAACGTGAATGTCGACAACGGTGCTCTGTTGTGGCGCTGCACTTTAGCTCTTTGGCACGGGATGCACTGCCTGAACCATAAGCGGCAATCTTTTCGGAGACTCGGGCACACAAATTTTTCTGCCATCAATTTAGTTGTTTTAGCGGCGCCGGTGTGTGCCATGTTATGTATGGAGTCGAAAGCTGTTCTGCGAAACGAAATAGTTAAGTACGGTCGGATTTGGCAGGTGCTTACGTCACAAAAAATGTCTCCAGCGGTGCCTGAGTCAGACTTTTGACTCTCCGCAAGTTTGGCGAAGTCGATAGTTCTTGGAGTATGAATGACGTCAATACGTGACATTGCATCAGCTACTACGTTTTCTCTTCCGGGGATGTACCGAATGTCTGTTGTGAATTGTGCGATGAATTCCGAATGACGCATTTGACGCGGAGATGCCTTTTCAAGCTTTTGCTGGAACGCATACTGCAATGGCTTGTGGTCGGTGAGGATGAAAAATTCTCTTCCTTCTAGCATATGTTGAAAATATTTGACTGCTTTGTATGCCGCTAAAAGTTCACGATCGTAGGTGCTGTATCTTGTTTGTGTTTCAGTAAGGCGTTCGGAATAAAAACCTAGTGGTTGCCACTAGTCGTTGTCGAGTTGTTGTAGTACAGCTCCTACCAGAGCTCCAGACGCATCCACCGTCAAACTGAGTTGCGCCCTGGGTTTTGGGTAAGCGAGTAAAGTTGCTTTGCATAAGTCGTTTTTGCATTGTTGAAATGCCAGCTTTGCTTCAACTGTCCAATCAACTGGCGATGTGTCGTTTTTCTTGTTCCCTTTTATGAGGTTGAATAATGTCATTTGCCTTTCTGCGGCGCCAGGCAAGAATCTGCGAAAAAAGTTTACCATACCGAGAAAGCGTCGCAAATCATATGCTCTCGAAGGTAGGTTGAAATTTTGAATTGCCCGTACTCGTTCTTCTGGGGCTGAAATTCCACTGCTGTTTATTTTGAAACCTAAAAATTTAACTTGCGGCTGACCTAGTATGCATTTCGAACGGTTGATAACAAGGCCGTACTCGCGTAGCTTTTTAAATACTAACTGTAGATGATGACGATGTTGATTCATATCCTTCGATGATATCAAAATATCATCGAGGTATGGCCAAGCGAAGTCGTATTTACGGAAGATGTGATCCATGAATCTTTGGAACGTTTGACTGGCATTCCTCAAACCAAAGCACATGAACGGAAATTCAAACATGCCGAATAGCGTTGTAATTGCAGTCTTTGGTATGTCGTTCGGCTCCACAGGAATCTGGTGGTAGGCCCGACGCAGATCAAGTATGGAAAAAATTTTGCAACCATGCAGGGAATGAGTAAAATCGTGCAGGTGTGGCAGGGGGTACCTGTCAGGCTCGGTGACGACGTTTAGTCGCCTGAAATCCCCACAAGGCCTCCACTCGCCGTTTTTCCTCTTTGTCATGTGCAGAGGGCTTGCCCATGGGCTGCGCGATGGACGTCAGATGCCTGCGTTCAGCAAGAGTTGTATCTCGGCTTTTGCAGCTTCTAACTTCTCGGGAGATAAGCGTCTCGGTTTAGAGAAGACTGGTGGTCCTTTGGTGACGATATGGTGCGTGACAAAGTGTTGTGGTTTTTTGACTGAAGACTTATCCATCGTGATGTCTTCGAATTCCCTCAATAAATCGTAGACGGGTGATAATCTTTGGTGTAAGATAAATTGGAAACTACCTTTTCATTTGTTGAGTTTGAACACAGTTTGCTGGTGATTGTGACGTCGTCGATGAGTTTGCGTTGTCGTAGGTTAACTGCTAAGTTGAAATGCGATAGGAAATCAGTTCCGATGATGGCCTGTGACACGTCAGCAATGATGAACTTCCAGGAATATTGGCGGCGTAGACCCAGATTGAGGAACATAGTTTTTTCGCCGTAAGTTTTTATGGTGGACTTGTTTGCTGCGTAGAGGTAGTTGTTTTTGTCCGGACATCTACGTTGTTGTTGCGTCGGTGGAATTACGCTGACTTCAGCTCCCGTGTCGATGAGGAAGTTTACTGCGGATTTTTTGTCTCGGACGATTAAACGGCGGTTTTTATCGTTGAGCCTGTCGTCGACCGCCATTGACGACAGACTAGTTAGTTTAACTTTTTCACGCAAGGGCTACGACATTTTTTGGCATCGTTACCAAATTTGTGATGGTACCAGCACAAACCATTCGAATTGTTGTTTTGCATACCGGAACGTGACGGAGGACGGCTTCTGCTGCGACTTCTAGACCGACGGTTTATGTTCGTCTTTATTGATGCTATCTCTTTCGTGATTTCGGCTAGCTGCTGCTCGATGCTGGATTGATTGCGTGTTGCTGTATCTGGAGTTTCGACCACGTGTACGTGTGGGGTGTCACTAACCTCAGTTTGTCGAGCGGTTCGTTGCTAATGGAAATTATTAGTCGCATGTTGGAAGGTAACCGACTCATCCAAATGAACTTTAGTATATTATCGTTGATCTCGCTACCGGCTAGACTTCGCATTTCGCGCAAGAGCTGTGATGGACGCATATCACCAAGCTCTTCTTCCTGCAGTAGCTTTTTTGCACGTTTTTGCTCCGAGTCCGCGAATTGTGTTATTATTCGATTTTTTAGCGTGGTGTACAGTTCACTGTTCGGTGGATTAAGAATTATGTCGCTTATTTGGGCTAGCACGTTGCTTTCGATCGCGGCCTCGACGGTGTGGTACTTTGTTTTGTCGCTCGTTATACCTGCAGCGATGAATTGTGACTCGACCTGCGCCATCCACAGTTCTGGCCTTGCGTGCCAGAATGGTGGGATCCTGATGGAAACTTTGGCCACTTCCACGTTGCGGGCTTGGATATCCTCTGCCAATTGGCCCTAATGCTGCAAATTTTGTATTACCTGGTTTACCTCTTCTTCTTCCGTCATTTTTCGATCACGTCGTGGTCACCAATATGTGGGATGTCCACAATAATTTTAGATTTATTAAAATATAAAATACTGATACAAAGTTGATGATTGAAAATGAAAATGAAATGGAGAGCGAAAATGATGAAGCCTGCTAGCAGTCGGGATGATGCGCCAAGAAGAAGGAAAAATGGCGGTTCGTCAAGCTGACAGCTTATCCAGTTTTTGGGTTGCCAAATCTATGCTTTTTGCAGAGTTGCATTTGGGGTTGCCACAATTCTCTCTTGCTCTTCTAATGTAGATCATTCACAATGCGTAACCAGCTGTCAATTACTTGAGAAATAATGTATTTTTTTCTTGAGCAATTACTTGAGAGCTGCGTACCAACCTTTAAAGAAAAACATAAACCATTTTGATAAAATTTGAGCGTTTTATTTCATTTTAACATCACGTTGTTCTTGTAAGTAAACCCTTTATATTGAAATTTTGGCGAGTAATTGATTTTATGGTTTCGCACGTGGAAACATGAACTGTCACAACGTGTAAAAAAATACCGTAGGATCAGGGTTTTTCGGATTTAAAGGAAAATTAGCCAATAAGCTCGGAACTTAAGAAGAAATTTTGTAGTAAAAAAAGTATTGGCTTTCTCATTTTGTTTACAAGTTAGTGGCAATTAGAAACATCAAGTGAGCTGTCGAGAACCACTGGGTCTTCCAAGCTCAGGGGATTATCCACTAGAATATTTTTAGGGTTTAAATACATATGTATGTACATCTAACTTTTTTTTTTAACAAGTCGCAGGCAATGCCGATTTTTCAAACGCTTTAAAGCTAATCAAGCGTATTGGATGACTGCTTTCAAATATTTGGATGAGTACTGGCGGTTTTTTAGAAAAATTAATGCGTTTTGTTTGATGCCAGCAAACGATCCCAAAGTCTTAAAATCTTATATAACAAGTTCAGGATTAGGTTTAACAAAATGGGTCTTAGGTGTTAAAAACAAAAGAAACTGTTTACCAGAAATTGTTGTGCATGTGACAACTGGTAATATTACCGTTAAAAGTATCATAACAGGAGTACATGACTTTTTCTCATATTAAGTCTTTATCGGAATTTTATTTCACAGCTAACATGCGGTATTTACATGCATGTACATATGTATATGTATATGTGTAAACACATTGATTACTAATCGAGGCTTATTGAGAAGACACGGCCCCAGAAGGCCAGTGGTTGTTGCACCGCAGAAATGTTTTCGCGGTAAACATTTATGGAGATAAATGGCCGACACCAACACGCTTTGTAGCTGAGTGGCACAACCGTTGTGACAACACGTTGGTCAGCATCGCATTTGGTTTGGTATGCGGTCGGCATTAAAATTGGCAACTACTTTTACAATAGCTTTAAAGCTTTAGGTGAAATAATGCAGACAAACGTAACTATTTTGTTAGAAATCGATTAACAAAAATTCTAGACGGATGTACATATAGTGTGGGTCATTGTAGAAATTTGATGCAAAATATCTGTTATTTTAAGCATCTTCGAAAATGGAAAAACTTTTTACTTAACGTATTAAAGAAAAATAAAATACACTATAAAAATCTCGAAAGGAAAGGTTTGGCTCTAGTCTAGTTTATAACACCCGGAAGGAAACGTCGAAAAACCTATCAAAAAATGTATATATGTATGTATATAAGTGGCGGAGTCATTCTGTGCGCAGGGCAACTCTGACAAAGTCTTAAAATTGCAACTTTAAAATAAAAACAGTATTCGTCCTGGAACTTAGCGAATACAATGAAATGCGGCGCTGCGCAGGGCCTGTGCTTTGCGAAATCATACCTCATGACCTCTCAGGCAGTGGATACATCAGCCAACATGCATTTTCCAAGGTCTACGAAGCTAGCTTGTGTATACCCTACCTCAATGCAACTGTGTGAACTGTGAATTCCTATGGAATTTTATATAGCAGACGATTCACAGGCCAAATAAAGGGCCGACTTCCTTGCACACTATGATCTAGTTATAGACTTGCAAGGGAGGCGCCTTGTCGATCGCACCACCCAGCTAAATACATCATTCCCAATAACACGACTAACATCGCCAAGCATTTCTACAATCGACACTTCGCAGAAATTTTCCGATATCCTAAAAGAGTTTTCTGAAATTACCTTTCCGACACCACTTGATATTCGAACTAACACATCTGTGGTTCATCGTATTATCACGACCGGCTACGTACACCCGCCCACGACGACTGTTGCTGCAAAAGTTAGCAGCTGCGAGGTCAGAATTTTAGTTGTTAATTAAACTAGGAAAAAGCCGACGGGTCGTAGAGGCCGTGTGGCGACTAGAGCACTGAACGCCGTGGAAGTACCGCACCGTTACTGCAGCGGCCTTTCCTGCAGGACATTTCTATAATCTTAGCAGGTAAAATTGTAATTTCAAAGATTGACCTTCAAAAAGCCTTTCACCAGGAGTCAATACATCCCGATAACATTTGCAAAACTGCCATCACAACGTCGTTTGGACTATATGAATTCACTCATATGACTTTTGGGTTAAGAAACGATCCACCGCCTAATGAACGAAGTGTTTAGAGGTTTGGATTTCGTATTCACGTACCTTGACGACGTTTGTAATGCATCAACGTCCCTTAACATAAGGCACTAGGCACATTTTCGTTTAGTCTTCAACTGGTTGATAGATTTCAACTTAAGCATCAACGTATAAAAAACAAAGTTTAGAGTTTCCGTCATTCAATTACGAAAGATGGGATCCGCCCACTTCGTAGCTGTATAGATCCCACTTCCGACTGTCGCCAAGGAACTTAAGCGTTTTTAGCTATGTTGAACTTCCATCGTTGATTTGCTATGATTCAGGTAACAGCAAAATCGACACTCTTCATTGGACCGAGTCAACTAACCCAAATGTGCTTTTCATGTGTACCCTGATCATAAAGCCCTCATTTTTGCTTTCCGTCAGTCGCTGTCCCCTGATAAGGTCAGGAGCGATCCTCGATCTTATTGGGGCATCAGTCTCCTTCCAGTACTTAAAAAAGTGCTGGAAAGAGTCATGGTGGAACGGCTTCAGAAGCTAACGCGGGGTATGTGGTCGGATACGCAGTTTGGGTTCAGGAAAGGACGCAGTATAGAGGATGCGTGGTTCTACGTACAGAATGTCGTTAGGGAGAATGTCAACAAGTATGTCCTTGGCATATTTGTTGACTTCAAGGGGGCGTTTGACTACCTAAGCTGGGATCGAGTGGTGCAACGGCTGGAGGAGCTTGGTTGTCCGGAAATTACTCTCTGGCGGAGTTATTTTTCAGACAGAAAGGCCTCTCTTGTCGGCATGAATGGGAGTGTTGAGATTGGAGTGGTTCGTGGCTGCCCGCAGGGTTCCATCTGTGGTCCATACATTTGGAAGCTTATGATGGACACTCTGCTTGGGCAGCTCGAGCCACTCTGTATGTGTTGTGCGTATGCGGACGACCTTCTTCTTATGGTTGAAGGTCGCTCGAGGGCTGAATTATAGCGGGCGGGAGGAGATCTCTTAGAGATTGTTAATTCTTGGGGTTTAGGTGTGGGGGTGGACATATCGAGGAAAAAAACGGTGACAATGCTGCTTAAGGGCAGATTGTCACCGGTTCGTCCACCGATTGTCCGTGTGAATGGGGTCAGCATCAGGTATGTGACGCAAGTCAAATATCTGGGACTGACCATGAGTGAAAGGATGTGTTTTACTCCACACTTGGCGAATGTGAAGGATCGACTGCAGGCAACTGTAGGCAAAATTCGACGGATTTTGAGGAGCGATTGGGGTCTCGGACGTCGTGCTGTCCGCACCATCGTGGCTTGTTTGTGGCCTGTGCCACTTATGGAGCCCCTGTATGGTGGGAGACAGCCACGACTGTCTGGGGGTCTCAAAAACTCCTCTCAATCCAGCGTTGCATGATGCTTGCTTGTTTGCCTGTATGTCGCACCGTCTCAACGGATGCGATGCAGGTCTTGTTAGGTGCACCCCCTCTTGACCTGATTGTCATACAGCGTGCTGTTGCATTCAGGTTAAGAAGGGGCTTGAGTGTGTCATTGCTGCGGAATGACTGGATTTCCGACGATGATGTGGAGAGGGAGGGATATCTAGGGAGCAAGAGGCTCCTAGATGATAGGGTTTGGTGTAGGTGGTAAGAACGTTGGGACAATAGTTCTAACGGCCGAGTGACGTACGACTATATTCGGGACGTGGGGTTCGTTGTGGATAACCCAGACTTCAGATTTTGTCTGTGTCTGGGTTTCCTGCTTACTGGGCATGGGCCTCTGAACGCATTTTTGCATCAGAGGCACCTTTCGGATACGTCGGGGTGTTTTTGTGGGGCGGTGTTGGAAAATTGGTCGCATTTGATTGCGGAGTGCCCGATGTACTCGGACATTAGGGATTTAGGTGGTATGGGGATTAGCTGGACTGATGGACAATTAGATGTTAGTGGTGTGATCTCCACTAGTCGGAATACCGAACAGTTAGGGTCGTTTGCGCGTGAACTGTTTAAGCGGCGAAGGCGGTTAGCTGCAAGTTAGGGTTAGTTTCTGTATGATTGGTGTGTGTAAGTGATGTGTGTATGGGGTCCAACCCCTGGCCACCAGTCCAGAGCCGTATGGAAGCTCAACTGGTAGTAGTTTCGGCTACGAGGTCTGACCGGCGACTTAATTCTGGTACCACGGGGAGCAGGAGCCCTTGGAGTTCGCTCCAACCTGCTCGTGCGGACTGGCCCCTCGGGAAGTATCGTGGTGGTTGTGGTTAAAACCCAAATCGCGGGAAGAACTGACTTTGTCAGATAAATGTGGAGTTGCATTGTAACCGGGTGCCGGACCCAAAGCACGGCAGAGGTTTTAGATGGGCCTCGAACTCTACCAAGGTGGTTAGTGTGTCCATTCCACACTGCCAATTGGTACTGAAAATGCTTTGCATTCTTAGGGCGCTGATCAACGCATTGATTTGATTCGCTGTGCTTTTGAGCGCCGTGGAGTAAGGCTGTCGTCAGCAGGTGCCCACGCAAAACACACCGGACGTTTCCGTCAGTCCCTACACAAGGCGACAGGCCGACCAGCCAGGCAGCTCAACTTCATATCCCAGGGCACTACCGATATACGTCATGTTAAAGGTGAAAAGAAGAAGAGCACTATCGATATACGTCATGTTAAAGCTGAAGAGAATGTCGCCGCTGATCTTCGCGAACACAATCGCTGACTGCTGCTGCAATCAGTTACGACGAGTTAGCCGAGAATCAAGTTAGCGATGGATAATTTAAATTTCAAAGGTATAATCCATCATTCTCTTAAGGGGTCAGTAGGGTATCTAGCCTTTTTTTTGACATTTTTTTTCATAGAAAGTTTTATTTTACAATAGAACTTTTTTCACATATCATGAGGTATATCGTGGAGGGTATAAGCAATTTTTTTCGGAATTTTTTTTAAGACATCTGTCGGAGAAATGGCTGCGTGAATGAGATGCGTTTTTTCACTGGCGGACACGATTTCTCATGTTTGGATCACCTGAAACACAAAAAGCCAATTTATTCTTAAAAAGTACGTGAATGGTTATCGTTCCTACTAGAATAATGAGAAAATGTTGATAAATGAAAAAAGTAATTGATTTTTTTTTTAATTTTTCGCCAAGTTTTTTTTACATAAATTTTGTCATAACATTGTCAATAAATTATTAAAAATTATGAATCTAGTAGGGGCGACAGACAGGCATTTTATGAACATTGGAAAAACAAATTAAGCAAATCGGTTGAGTAGTTCGACCGGAGTCATGTCCGCAAGTTTAAAAAAGTGTGTTTTGAGAAAAACGCTTTTAAAATTTGAGGTTTGTACTCCGAACGTCGAGCGGTATTATTATTTTTCGGCCTTTTTCGAAACCTTCGAAAGGTAAAGTGGGTTTCTACATTAATTCTAAGGGTATAAGGGAACAGAAAATGCGAAAAAAAACAAAAATTTGTGAAAAAAGATTACCTTACTGACCCCTTAAGCTAAAGAAAATTTATGTACCAAGAGAGTTTTTTGTGATGTCTCTACGGGTCACATACGTCCATTTGTAACATCGAAGTTTCGCTCAGCAATTCCTGCAAGCAACACACAATTTGTCGCATCCTGGCATACGCGTTACTGCAAGGCTGATGGTCGAGCGATTTATTTGGCCCGGTAGTTAACGTGTTAGTAAATTAGTTGCTAAGAACTACATCGGGTGCAAATGGAATCATCCGACACAACAAGCGTGTACTACAGTGCCGAGAGTTTCCCAGTCAACGATTCGGGTACTTACACATCGACATAGTAGGCCCGTTTCCGTTGTCCGAAGGCAATAGGTATTGCCTTACTATAGTCGATAGATTCACCTGATGGCTAGAGGCTTTGTAAAGCTAATAAAACGTTCTTTATGGTACTAACCACCAAACCACCTGTATATACGTGAACTAATCCTTCAGAGTTTGAGATATCGATCTGAAATTTTGCTCACTTTTTTCTCTGTAAGAATTCATAACATTATAGCATATAGCTGACGTGCAAACTGAACCATCGGAAACAAGTGCTTGTACGAAAAACTTTTTTATTTGACAAAATATCTTCACGGAATTTGGAATGGATTATTAATAATATAATCTCCTAACATAATGTTTAAGTTTATATTAGACCACTGTAGGACAAGCTGAACGATCAAAATAATGTCGTTGTAAGGAAGCATTTTTTATTTGACAAGATATTCTCACGAATGGAATTTCTATCGTCATTCTGATAATTTGATTTTATATAACACTATATAGTTTTAGAATTTACATACATACATCCGTTAATTAAAAAAAACTTGTACTCTGTGCAACATGTTGCGAGACGTTGTTAATGCAACTGTGCGTTTTGGTTCAAGAAGCACACTTTGGCAATGCATTATCTAAGGTTTCGCTACGGATGTTTATATATCTGTACACATGTGTATAATAACGGAAATGCCGTTTGTTTACCATTTCCTCCTTTCGCTATTAATTACGACATCTTCCATTAATTGTTGATCGCGATAAGGCATGCTACTGTTTAGAATGCACAGTGCGTTTGTGTATAAAAGACGAATCCCCAATATAAGAAGTAGGATATTTGCAAACTTCCACTGACTAGAACGAGTTGAAGAAGTGGTCCTGTGACCTGTATTAGCTGGAGTTTTCAAAATAGTGCGCATATAGGTTTTATCGTAATCACTTTCCAAATTATTAGAAAAGTTAAAATTAGATACCTTTGTAAATTGTAAAAATTAAAATTTTGTTCAAAGTTTGGTAATAAAAAAAAAAAAATACACGTCTACACTCGCTATTATTATGAATTAATTTGTAGTGTAAAATCAATTTATGCTATAGGGAGCATTTCAAATATCCACTTTTAAGTCGGTGGAGGTAGGAATGAGTTTTTAATTTTTTTTATCTAATCTCTCACTGTTTATAATATAATTAAAAAATAAAGGGGCATATGTAACGATTTCGATAATATATGTTAGGCTTCAATGACATTAAGCTTAAGGAAATATCCTGTCTTAATCACCTCAATAGTCACAATCGAACCACTATCAAGCTTCAAATAATGGCACAATTCAGTAATTTGGTACAGGGGATTATTAAAATTATTAAAAACGATTTATTATAAATTTGCAGTTTATGGTCGATCAGTGGACAGCAATTTATAATTAATGCAAAATTGTTGCAGAGAATTTAAGGCTTGCCAAGACGTTGTTGACCTAGATGAAGATGCGGATGAAAATCGCAGTAAAGAAGAAATTGAATTCCAAAGAAATATGTACTTTCTGCGTCAGACTTCACAGCGTT
The DNA here is from genome assembly GCF_016617805.1 of Bactrocera tryoni. Lineage (NCBI taxonomy): Eukaryota > Metazoa > Arthropoda > Insecta > Diptera > Tephritidae > Bactrocera > Bactrocera tryoni. The sequence goes on along the minus strand of NC_052501.1, from coordinate 56,797,315 downwards.
GGCTGTGGAATTGAGAGATTCGCCGCCGTGAGTGTCATAAGATGAACTCAACGCAGATTCAAAAAATTTTGCAGAAAAGTAGTTTGTTTATGTGTCTTACTCCATACAACTTGCCATTAATGCTAAAAAATTTGGAAGATTTTTCCTAAATATTTGCATCGCTTTGGTAATATTTTGCACTTTACTCGTTTGTGTTTTAAGTGGTGAACGTTCGTTTAGTGCTTTAGCAAGGATCAAAAATGTTCATCAATAATGCTCGTCTTAGGATATGATCTCAGGATTAGCTACCATGTGCCTAGAGGCAGAACTACCCAAGAAGTTGGATTTCCAAAGGATTATCAACACATTCGCTGCCGCCAAATTCGAAAAAGTCATTTCTAAGTTTAAAATAAACTTTAAAACTTACTTAAACTTAAACTTCCAAAAGAACCGTTCTTTATACTCTTGCAACGTGTTGCTGCAGAGTATAGTATAGTTATATAGTTTTGTTCACTTAATGATTGTTTGTCAAAAAAAAAACTATTCGAGTTAGTATAGGGTTAAATATACTATTATAGTATAAATGAACAGGCATGAAGACACGAGTTGAATTCTTGATATCTGTCTAAAATTTATAAAAAGCCTCAACTAAGCGCTAAATTAAGATATAGATTTGGCACAGGAAATCGCAATAGCAAAGGGGTATGTGTGAACCAAAAATTTTGAAAAAAAGAGCGTGCTCCCGCACCCTAATTGATGTAACGTACATATCTCCCAAACCATTCAAGCTAAAATAACCAAATTTGCTCGAGATAAATCCTAAACGAACGCCTACCGATAGTGAAAATGAATGATGGTTCATGACCCCGCTCACTCTCAAATAGTACTGTTAAAAATAAACTAAATACATCAGACTAGTCAACTTTTAATATAATTTCTATGTCACAGTGTGAAAATCGGTGAAGTTGGACTACAGCCACGTCTTCTTCTATATAACATAATTTTAAATTCCATTTGATTCTTTCACTTTCCGGTATACAAATCAATACTAACTAATATAACGATATACAACTTTGCACGAAGATTGCCTTTGAAATACTTTGTCATCTTATAACCAGAATTTATCCAAATCGGACCAAAACTGTTCAAGCCGCTTGATAATATGGAGCCCAGTACCCACCGTTGACTTTTGACTTAAAAAATCGGTCCATATGTCAAAAATGGGTTGAAGATTTTCGGGAAGTTCGACTTTATATCTCATATATCGGCCAACATGTGAGCTATCTCAATGAAAATGACAAAGCGTGTTTTACTCATAACATTGTATCTTTGAAATAGATCGAATTGGGCGAAAACTTGGTTCAGTCCCTATATAACTAAAATCAGAATGTTCGAACATCCGGCTGACTTCGCTCCATATGATGGTGATTATATGTGAGGAGCCTTGATGAAGGGAGCATTTCATTTTTCGCTTTGATTATAATCTATTCATGATTCCGTAGAATAATATACATATATTTAATTCTTTTAATACGTTTTCCAGTACCTGAATGAATTTATATATTGTTCAAATGCACCCGATCTTAGCACTTCTTACTTGTTGAATTTATTTCCTTTGTCAAAGAAACTGTCATGCCATATGTTTTTATCGGCTTGTTCATAACAAGCTTTGTTATCCTAGTTTTTTAAGATAGTTTCATCTCTTTCTATAATTATTATAATTAGTTCTAGTTTACAAACATTTCTTTAAATCTTGCCTCTTGCAACCAAAAAACTGCTATGTAAATAAGAATACTGATATTCGTTTTGGATGATCCATGTTGTGGTTTATAACCTATATTAGTAAGGATCCTTAGACTTAGACCTTAGAGAGCAACAGCGAGATAGAGTCAGAGTAAAGTAAAAAAAAACATTATAATAAATTATAATTATATAAATTTTATAAATGTGGCAAATAACCACGTAATATCGGGTATACCAGAAATAAGTTAACCAATTAAAAAGTCCCTCTATCCAATGCAAATACAATATTCATTGCGGTTTAGTGTAGGAGAGCATGTGTACATACCACAAATATTGCGTGGAGCTTTTGGCACAATTGCCACTTTCTTGTTTGATGCGATGCATTGTCGTTTGTGCGAACTGTTGCAGCTGTCTAAACTTGCAGCTTAACAGAAAAAGGTTGCCACCCCCAGCGCAAAACCATGTATTGAGGCGATTTGTTGTTTCAATTGTTATATCTGAGAGTTTTTTTTACGAGTTTGTAACATGTGACGCCGACAACTGCTGCGACGCACTCTCAGCCACAGTTATCAAAACAACTGCAGTAGAATCTTGTTGATTGCCTGTGGAGGGTACGATGATGAGCTTCACTGGCATGGGATTTCTCTGAATGCTTTATTGGGAGGAGCTTGGCAAGCGTTGGTCAGCGCCAGCTGCAAATAATTGTGAATAGTTGGTTTCTGCCAGCATGGTTTGCCGCCAAAAGAGAGACATGGAGGACTTCCCTTCAAAAAATAGAATTGAAATCAAATAATGTTATATATACGAGAGGCTTCGAAAACTCCAAATTATCACGATAGAACTATTTTGTTGATAAAAGATTTCTTTAGAAGCCTCTTTTACCCAACATATCTCATAGTCGGTTATATCTCGGAATTTTTCGGGACCTTGTTTAGACGATAATTGGTCAGACTATTTATTAAGATGACTTTTATCTATCTTCTTTATATGTTTATCTATTTAGAGATTGCAATTTCTAGTACGAGTATAAACTGGTAATTATAACAATTACAACAAAATATACCATTTTGTGTATTAATGTGTATTAACTAAACCTTAATGTTTTTTCAGAATTTATTAAAGGCCATCAAAAAATGTATTCGGAAACGTTATCATAAATAAATATGAATTCAACGAGTAAAGAAAGGCTAATTTCGGATGTTCGAAAATCCTGGTAATTTTATCCTTTTTAGGCACAGAGATACATTGTTAAAGTAAAACACGCTCTCTCAATTTTTTTAAGATAACTCACATATTTGCTGAGATATGTGGTATAAAGTCACCCGGAAGTTCGAAAATTTTTATATTAGGTATATTGGGTAATCAGGGAGGTATTGACTCGATTTAACACATTTTTCATACACAGAATAACTATTATAAGAAAAAGATTCTCTCTGAATTTCAATTATATATCTCCCGTATTGACCGATATTTTCGGTCAAAAGTCAACTATAGAAACTGGAGTCCACATATTCGGTTGAACAGTTTTGGTTAGATTTGGACAATGTTTGGTCCTAAAGTGGCATACTTTAATGAAATTATTAGTGCAAGGTTTTATCTCATTATATTAATTGCTCTTGATTTGTGTACTGGTAAGTGAAAGAATCAAGTGGAATTTAAAACTGTGTTATATGGGAAGTAGGCGTAGGTGTAGTCCGATATAGTCCATGCATAGGAATGTGAGAACAATGCCCTGCACTAAATTTAGTCGAAATCGGTTCGTTGGGTCACGAGATATGTGATCTAATAGTGGACGGTGCTAGGGTCATCGGCCAATTTTTACCTCGGCTCCAATAAATGGATGGTGTCATGTGTGGAAGTTCACGTAAGTAAGGAAAGTTCTGATCGCCATTCATTTGGGAGTGGCCAGAAATAATTCTTTTACACATGGCTCCAGCAGCTCACGACTTCCGGTCTTTGACCAAGTATCCTCTGGGTAGCCTCAGAACATCCGTTCGAAGGCGAGCTAAAGTGAGAGGGCGAAACATCCCTTTTAGGGTTGTGTGCTGGGCTTGGGACCCGCCACGTAAAAAAACTCTACCAATGAAAAATTACCAACAGCCTCGGAAGAGAAATCCCCTCTTGATGACGAACATGGCAAACGAAATAAGGACTACGATGCACCTGGATTCCTTAATTGGGAAGGTGTCGCTGCCCAGCGCCGTCCAAGAAATGCGAGGACGGGACAAGGACATTTGGCACATTGTGGCATTTACTACAGTGGCCATATAAAGGAACGCAAGTTTGGTGTGGGACTCGTGGTGGGAGAGAGACTCCGTCGCCGAGTACTACTATTCACTCCGGTGAATGAACGTCTAGCCACAATCCGCATCAAAGCGAGGTTCTTCAACATACGGCTGATTTGCGCCCATTCCCCGACGGAAGAGAAGGACGATGTGACCAAAAAAGCCTTCTATGAGCGCTTGGAGCGCACCTATGAGAGCTGCCCCCGCCACGATGTCAAAATCGTGCTTGGCGACTTTAACGCCAGGGTGGGCAAAGAAGGTATCTTTGGCCCTACTGTTGGTAAACTCAGCCTCCACGACGAAACATCCCCAAATGGGTTGAGGCTGATCGACTTCGCCGGGGCCCGAAATATGGTTATCTGTGGTACTAGATTCCAGCACAAGAAAATACATCAAGCTACCTGGCTGTCTCCGGATCGAAAAGCCAACAATCAGATCGATCATGTTGTGATAGACGGAAGACATGTCCCCAGTGTTTTAGATGTGTGTGCGTTCCGAGGTCCTAACATCGACTCGGACCACTATCTTGTTGCAGCCAAGATTCGCACCCGCTTCTGTGCAGAAAAAGCGAACGTCAACAAACACAAGGAAGATTCGACGTCGAGAAGCTGCAATCACAACAACTCCGTATAAGGGAACTGTGGGACGGTATTTCAAACCCCTTACGTACAGCTGCAACCAAAGCCATTAGTCTTCGGAAAATGCAAAAGAACAGCTGGTACGACGAGGAGTGCCGTCGCGCAGCGGAGAGAAAACAGACTGCCTACCTTGCAATGTTACGATCAACCACAACACGTGCGGGATGGGATAGATATCGAGAGTTGAACAGAAAAGCGAGACGCATTTGCAGACAGAAAAAGAAGAGGCCGAAATGCGGGAGTACGAAGAGCTTGATAAGCTGGCCGACAGGGGTAATGCTCGAAAATTCTACAAAAAAATGCGGCGGCTTACAGAAGGTTTCCAGACCGGAGCATACACTTGTAGAATCACCAATGGTGACCTAGTCAGAGAGGATACTTAAATTATGGAGGGAACACTTCTCCAGCCTACTGAATGGCAGTGAAAGTACAACGCCAGGAGAAGGCGAACCCGATTCCTCAGTCGATGACAATGGAGCAGACGTTCCATTGTCCGACCATGAAGAAGTTCGAATAGCAATTACCCGCCTGAAGAACAACAAAGCGGCCGAGCGAAAAACTGATAAGGTGCATACAATAGCTTCTTTGTAAAATATGGTCAGACGAAAGCATTCCCAACGATTGGAGTTTAAGTGTGCTCTGCTCAAACCACGAAAAAGGAGACCCCACAATCTGCGCCAACTACCGTGGGATAAGCCTCCTCAACATCGCGTATAAGGTTCTATCGAGCTTCTTCTTCTTCTTAATTGGCGTAGAAACCACTTAAGCGATTATAGCCGAGTTAACAACAGCGCGTCAGTCGTTTCTTCTTTTCGCTACGTGGCGCCAATTGGATATTCCAAGCGAAGCCAGGTCCTTCTCCACTTGGTCCTTCCAACGGAGTGGAGGTCTTCCTCTTCCTCTGCTTCCCCCGGCGGGTACTGCGTCGAATATTTTCATAGCTGGAGTGTTTTCGTCCATCCGGACAACATGACCTAGTCAGCGTAGCCGCTGTCTTTTAATTCGCTGAACTATGTCGATGTCGTCGTATATCTCGTACAGCTCATCGTTCCATCGAATGCGGTATTCGCCGTGGCTAACGCGCAAAGGACCATAAATCTTTCGCAGAACTTTTCTCTCGAAAACTCGCAACGTCGACTCATCCGTTGTTGACATCGTCCAAGACTCTGCACCATACAACAGGACGGGAATTATGAGTGACTTATAGAGTTTGGTTTTTGTTTGTCGAGAGAGGGCTTTGCTTCTCAATTGCCTACTCAGTCCGAACTAGCACCTGTTGGCAAGAGTTATCCTGCGTTGGATTTCTAGGCTGACATTGTTGGTGGTGTTTACGCTGGTTCCAAGGTAGACGAAATTATCTACGACTTCAAAGTTATGACTGTCAACAGTGACGTGAGAGCCAAGTCGCGAATGCGACGACTGTTTGTTTGATGACAGGAGATATTTCGTCTTGCCCTCGTTCACTGCCAGACCCATTTTCTGTGCTTCCTTGTCCAGCCTGGAGAAAGCAGAACTAACGGCGCGGGTGTTGAGGCCGATGATATCAATATCATCGGCATACGCCAATAGCTGTACACACCTCTTCGTCGATTTCAAAGCTGCTTTGGACAGCACGACAAGGAGCTGCCTTTACGCCGCGATGTCTGAATTTGGTATCCCCGCAAAACTAATACGGCTGTGTAAACTGACGTTGCGCAACACGAAAAGCTCCGTCGGGATTGGGAAGGACCTCTCCGAGCCGTTCGATACCAAACGAGGTTTCAGGCTAGGCGATTCCCATCGTGCGACTTCTTCAACCTGCTGCTGGAGAAAATAAATCGAGCTGCAGAACTTAATCGAGCAGGAACAATCTTTTATAAGAGTGTAGAGCTGCTGGTGTAGGTCGATGATATTGATATCATCGGCCTCAACACCCGCGCCGTTAGTTCTGCTTTCTCCAGACTGGACAAGGAAGCAATGCAAATGGGTCTGGCAGTGAATGAGGGCAAAACGAAACATCTCCTGTCATCAAACAAACAGTCGTCGCACTCGCGACTTGGCTCTCACGTCACTGTTGAGTGTCAGAACTTTGAAGTCGTAGATAATTTCGTCTATCTTGGAACCAGCGTAAACACCAACAACAATGTCAGCCTAGAAATCCAACGCAGGATAACTCTTGCCAACAGGTGCTAGTTCGGACTGAGTAGGCAATTGAGAAGTAAAGTCCTCTCTCGACGAACAAAAACCAAGCTCTATAAGTCACTCAATCGTCTTGCTATATGGTGCAGAGGCCTGGACGATGACAACAACTGATGAGTCGACGTTGCCAGTTTTCGAAAGAAAAGTTCTGCGAAAGATTTATGGTCCTTTGCGCGTTGGCCACGGCGAATATCGCATTCGATGGAACGATGAGCTGTACGAGATATACGACGACAGTGACATACAAGTAGTTCAGCGAATTAAAAGACAGCGGCTACGCTGGCTAAGTCATGTTGTCCGAATGGACGAAAACACTCCAGCTCTGAAAGTATTCGACGCAGTATCCGCCGGGGGAAGCAGAGGAAGACCTCCACTTCGTTAGATGGACCAAGTGGAGAAGGACCTGGCTACGCTTGGAATATCCAATTGGCGCCACGTAGCGAAAAGAAGAAACGACTGGCGCGCTGTTGTTAACTCGGCTTTTATCGCGTAAGCGGTGTCTACGCCAATTAAGAAGAAGAATAAATCCCTCTCATACCATCTCGGTCGTAAAATTTTATGTCTCAGAGTTTTTAGTTATTGATTAATCTTACTTTTAGTAGTTTTTAACAGAACCGTCATATTGGGAGTGGACGGGATTATCTTCCGTTTTCATCCATTTTCTCAGTGTCATTTGGGATGCTTAAGGGATTAGCCTTATGGGAATTTGGTTGTTTTAACTTAAGTAGTTTAGAAGATTTGTACATTAAACGTGGCCCACCCACCTTTTTCAAGTTTTCAGTCCAAAGATGCCTCTTGCTACTGCGATCCCCTGTATCTATAACTTAAAAAATATAGTGCTTAGTTAAGACGCTTTATACATTTTAAAATAATGGCGTTTTGTGGGCGTGGCAGTTTTTCGATTATGCTCATCTAGGAATTTTTTTCTGCCAAGGAAATGGGTGTACCAAATAACATCAAGATATCTCAATTTTTACCCAAATTTGCAGCTTACGCAGGCAGACAGACAGTCACTCGGATTTCAACTCGTATCGTCATGTTGATAATTTGTATGTATATAAATTATACTAGTGGACCCGATAGACGTAGTCCTGACGTGTGTAGTCTTTAATGCGAAAATTTCAAACTTTTTTCAATAAGCTGTAACAATCTGGACCCTTTTGATGAAAATTATTATTAAAAATTTATTACAATATCTAACCTCAATACAGGTACACTTATCACAATTCAACCAGTTCGAAAAGAACGGGCTTGTTATTATATATTTTTTGTAATTTGCATAAACTTAGTTTATCGTAATACTATTGTATGTATGTACAATATTTTTGGTTAATCCTTGAGGCGTATAAACAAACAAATTCGATGGTTTTCCAACTCTGGAACATGTAACATATAATTGACCGTGGAAGAATTGACAAATCAAAATATGCGCATGAGGTGAACCTCGGTTTTGCCATTCAACAGAGTAAAGCCAACAACGTGTTTCACCCAATACCGATGTGTAATCAAATTTATCAAAGATTTCAATTTTTGTTCGAAGACACGTGCAGTGATATCATGGCGATGCACCGATATTTGACTTTGGATTACATGTCAATGTGATAAAAGGATCTGGTCGGCCATATGCGCGTAAGTAAGCCATAGCGTCTTGAATATATTCTTGCATATTGGACTACCAATGTATGATGATGAGAGGATATATGCAGTAGCGATGTTGTTGATGTCTTTTGTTGCATCTACGTTACCGATTATGACATCGCGCAAATAAATGTACTCATCAGTACGAAGTTTTGCTTGATAAAATTTTATTTATCGCAATATCTCACTTTCGATTTTTACATACATACATATGTATCTACAATGTGCTGATGAAATAGTTATCTGCATCGGAGAATGTTGTTGTCTTCATTAGCACGAATCATAAACCGATATGCGTAGAAGTTCATAGCACTAACTGTCTGCATCAGTTCTTTACCTGCAAATGAATATATTTATGATATAAACAGAAATTATTGACTTAAAAAATTGTAAGATAATCTATAAGTTGGCCCTGTAGTTGGATTTCTTTGTTTAATATTTAAATGATATCCATCTTCTCCTTCCCAAAATATCAACAGCTACTGCAAAGCATCGTATGATTGTCTTGAATTATTTGCATCGTATTATCTCTGCGTTGTATGCGTCTCGACGTTCACATGGGTCACCAGCCATAACAACTGTAACTTCATTAATAGTTGGAACATTATACATATGCTGCCTGCTCTCCATAGGGCACTTTTTCTGCTTTAATGACAATGCCGTAGTTGTCGTTTTGCAGTCTGTTAGAAAGGGTCTTGAATTTGGAACCATGAATTGAATTTAGGAATTTTCTGTAAAAAAAAATTCGATTGAGATGTAGTTCCAGCTAAAATTGTGGTTCGGGTGGTATATTGAGAGATGACAATGACATTTTCCCAGATGCGCAACATAAACCAGCTGATTCACCTTTGTACTTGAAAGCATAACAATGTTGACACTCTTTGTCCATACTACCGATCGTGATTAATGGATATGACGATATGGAGTTTATTTCAGGATCATATTCAAACGCGAGACGGTTAAGTGATGCTCGTTCCAATGCTCGATTATCCTGCATTTGCCGTTGGTTATTTTCTCTATGTGCGTTGGTCGCTTGTTGACGTGCACCTCGTTGTCTTAAGGTATTAGCACGAAGACGTTAAGTGCGTTGCCCTCAATTTTTATTTGCACGTGTACGTGCAACTTGATTTCTTAAATTTATATTATCCGTAGATTGTTCGTCGACTGATCTATGAAATCGACGATCATCAACCGATTGCGCGATCTGAGTACGTCGACCAATATTTCTTGCTCTTCACGAAGACGTGGTATTTTTCTGTAAAAATAAGAAGCTGTTAAATGTGAGTTACTTATTGAAGATGAAATTTCAATTAATTTACTAAAAAGATTTATTATAAATATATATATACATATATATATATTATTGTTGGGTAGAAAACATGTGATTTTATTCCTTTGCTTTTTTTTTATTAATTACTAGAGGACCCGTCTATGCTTCACTGTGGCTGATACATAGATAATACTACTACTACCATCTATATGATTTCTATTAGTTGGATTATAACTATTACCCTGCGAGAAGCATAATGGTAAAATGACTAGTAAAACGACCTGGAGCCGTGACGGGGACTTTCCGTAAATCTTCCAGTCACACACTTAAGAGCCATGGGCACTTTTTTGACCGTTTCTTTTCATTACGTACCTAATTGTGTGATTGTATATACCGTTCTTACTCAAAGCTTAGTAGCATAACAAAATGTATAGCTGCACCGCTCATTCACGTTATATGTGCCCGGTGTTTTACCAGTAAATTAACTAGTAGCTTTTCCGCAGATTTACTAGTTTACTGACGGTCATTTTTTGAGAAAATGTGTGGTGAAATGAGAGTAAAATTTCTAGTGATTTGACAATTTTTTTGACCGTCATTTTGCAGTTAAATACAAAGTGAAATACTAAGGTTTTTTACTTGCCATAATGGAATACCGCAAAATATATTTAGAAATAAAAATCCATTTTTTTTTTGTATGTTTTCTTTTATATTAGTATTTTAAGAAAAATTTACAATTTTGTTATAAGTTTTTTTTGTTCAGCAAATAGCGTTTTTGCTTTTGCCTGTTGTGGCTTTGCTCAACGCTCTTTAGGACTTCCTTTTCGAAGTCGATGCGTTCATGCAGTTTGAAAATTTCTGAAACAAATAAAACATAATAACAGAAAACTTGGTAAATAAAGTTAATAATAGTATGAATTACCAAATAGAGCCACGCTAACTATTTTTAATTCTGAAAGCGATTTCTTCCCGCACCTCCCATCCCAATTGAACAAACTGAGGACTTCGTCGCTAAAAACTCGCTTCATAACTTCGCCAATATCCCCAGAAGTGCCCTTTAAAGTGAAAAGATATGTTATCTGCAAAGACATTTGTGATTTTGTTAATTCATAAACATGTGTACTCTAAGAAAAAAAAAAAACAAAAACAATACTCACAACTGCATCTTCATAATTTTTTTCTAATATCTTCTCCTCCAAATCAAAGACCGCATCCAAGGTCTGCATTGGCATAAGAACTGCCAGTTCGGTGTGAAAGTCTTCGCAACTTTCTCCCGAGATGCGGCACACTGTCTGCTGCACCTTTTTTACTAGGACTTTCGTCTCTCGCACGATTTTGTGGTGGGCCATGACATCAGTTTTATTAATTATCTGAAATATGTACATATGTAGATAGTAATAATTGATATGCACCTGTGTGCACAAAAATAGCAGCTAAATTCAAAATTGAATTTTACTGCTATTTTTGCACACACAGATGTATGAAAATTTGCATTAAAAAATATATAAAATGTATACTTCTGTAAGGAAGTGACCTAAATATAATGATCACTTACGTTTTCTTCCAATTTGTCCAGGCGACTTTCCAAGTTCAATTGCTTTTCCAAAATTAAATCTAACTTGGCCATTATATCTGTAAGAATAAAATTATTTGTAGCAAGTTCATACTTCTATATACTAGGAATAATTAGTAAAAGTGCAAAAAAAAAATATTGACTTTAATGTTTTACGTAAAGTGGTTAACATTACCTTTGTTTGCATCTAAGCCCTCGGAAGCAGTTGCAGTTTCTTCAGAGCAAAACATGTTTTGGCTGTGCGGAGTGAGTACTGTAAAACATTTCATAAAGTCTGAAGAAAGTTATTTCTATATTTATTTCGAAATTCTTACCTTGACTTGAAGAGCTAGCGTAAAAATTATGCGATAGTTGCAGCTTTAGGAGTGGAAGTTGATGGTGGCGTCACATTAAAAATATCATTCGACTCCATCATATTGCTCCAACGATGCATTATTTTAAAAAGAAAAATATATATAAATTAGTGAAATTCTAAGTTGAACAGATTTGATAAACAGCAGAATAAACATACAACTAGTGTGCAAAGTCATAAAAGATGTGGTGTAAAATTGGAATTAAAAGAAAACAATTTTCATGAGGTACGCAAAAGTATTTGTATTTAATATTTTTTTTTGGAAAACGTATTAATTCTTCACTTAACCCACTTGCTACTAAAATGCCAAGAGCAGAAAATGATTCAAGGGGTTCACTAAAGTAATTACTGATTTCTTTAAAATTGTAACCGACTACTACTTCTGCTCCCGATTCAATACTCGTATTTATGACTTTGAAAGGCCCCGTCTCTTGACTTGACTTGGAAAATGAGAAAGAATCTTCAGGAGTAGAATATAGCGCAGCCGCGGCAGCTTCGCCATCTTCCCCATCAGCACGCGCAAATTCCGATAAACTTTCGTATCGCACTGAACTTCTTTCACACTCCTTTTTAACTTTGCACATTTCATTATAAAATGTTTTCCTCTTCATTTTTTGTATAAATAATATCACTTTACTCACCTGATGTAATTGTTTTGTTCTCGTTAATTCACTCGCGCGTCTTTTTGCGGCTTTCGCGTTCACTTGTAAATATGCAATTAATTGTGATACATATGTCGTGCTGCCACTGACATGAAAATAAATGCCACAACAGGTGGAATTGCTTTCTCTTCTTCTAATTTGCCCGAATTTTTAAAAAAGCTTTGCAAATTAATTGATTTTGTCGATTGGGCAACACCATTTTCTTCGTTTTGGTCTTTTTCGGTAAAATGAAACATTGCTCCATTCCTATGCACTCAATATGCGCGAATGAATAAAGCATAATGTGAAAGTTTGATGTTGTTTCTTTTTGCCAATCATTACTACAAATTTTCAACATGCTTTTTTATGTATTGGTAAAAATGCTTGAATGTGTTTGAGAATCGGTTATGGAATTTTTGCAGGGTAGTTAATGCGATATAGCATTTTTGTGAAGCAACTTGTGTTAGTTTACAAAAAACTGGATCATAAAACATTCCGTGTGTTAATAAAGCATTACTTTTTGGGGGAAAATACTGTTGAATTTGGACTCAGGGAAATTCACCGTTGAAAAGATATTTGCTAAGCTTAAAGAGGCGAAAGCTCTGTGCAAAGTGGGTGCCTCGCAATGTCATAATCCAACAAAAACAACGAATAACTGATTCTGAGAAGTGTTTGAGTGCTCTTTGATCGTAATAAAACCGAATTTTTGCGTCGGTGTGTGACAATAGAAACATAGCTCCACCATTTTCCACTGAAGTCCAATCGACAGTCATTCTAGTGGACTGCACATGATGAACCGATTCTCAGGCGTGGAAAGACGAAAAAGTCGGCAGGAAGGGTAATGACATCAGTCGTTTGGGATGCACATGGTATAATACATACTCAACGACTGATTACTGAGCCAGTTATAATCTATTTCACTGCATATTTGGTTGCACTTCTTTTCTACTATTACAAATACTTAGCAATTGTATTATTATACTCTCGCAACAATGTTGCTAAGGAGAGTATTATAGTTTTGTTCACATAACGGTTGTTTGTAAGTCCTAAAACTAAAAGAGTCACATATAGGGTTATGTATACCAACGTGATCAGGGCGACGAGTAGAGTCGAAATCCGGATGTCTGTCTGTCCGTCCGTGCAAGCTGTAACTTGAGTAAAAATTGAGATATCATGATGAAACTTGGTACACGTATTTCTTGGCTCCATAAGAAGGTTAAGTTCGAAGATGGGCAAAATCGGCCCACTGCCACGCCCACAAAATGGCGGAAACCGAAAAGCTATAAAGTGTCATAACTAAGCCATAAATAAAGATATTAAAGTGAAATTTGGCACAAAGAATCGCATTAGGGAGGGGCATATTTGGACGCAATTTTTTTGGAAAAGTGGGCGTGGCCCCGCCCCCTACTAAGTTTTTTGTACATATCTCGGAAACTACTATAGCTATGTCAACCAAACTCTACAGAGTCGTTTTCTTCAGGCATTCCCATATACAGTTCAAAAATGGAAGAAATCGGATAATAACCACGCCCACCTCCCATACAAAGGTTATGTTGAAAATCGTTAAAAGTGCGTTAACCGACTAACAAAAAACGTCAGAAACACTAAATTTTACGGAAGAAATTGCAGAAGGAAGCTGCATCCAGGCTTTTTTTTTTAATTGATAATGGGCGTGGCCTCGCCCACTTATGGACCAAAAACCATATCTCAGGAACTACTCAACCGATTTCAATGAAATTCGGTATATAATATTTTCTTAACACCCTGATGACATGTACGAAATATGGGTGAAATCGGTTCATAACCACGCTTTCTTCCAATATAACGCTATTTTGAATTCCATCTGATGCCTTTTCTGTATAATACGAGTATATACATTAGGAACCAATGATGATAGCGGAATAAAACTTTACACAAATACGGTATTTGAAAAATATGTAAATGACGTATAATGAAATCTCGATTATCACTTTATGATGCGAGAGTATAAAATGTTCGGTGATACCCGAACTTAGCCCTTCCTTACTTGTTTTTGAGGAAGAATTTGTTTAAAATTGTACGCATATATTCAAATGATTCGGTTCAGCCATTACATTTATAAATGGTGTAACTAACACAAATTTCTTTTATATACTGTATGTCTCATAAATCTTTTCATATGACAACATTTGACGGAGTAAAATGTTCAAAGTGAATTTTGAAAGTAACGCACATATTTATTTAAGAATTTTTTTATAACATAATAATTTTCATTATATTTTTTATTATTTCTGAATCAAAAACAATTATATATTTAAAGTATATTAGAAGAAATTAATCAAAAAACAAAAAATGTCTTATTCTGTACTGTCTCAAAATTCTTTTCACATTTCACCACAATTAAAGTTCCAATCAGTATATGCGAGCATTTTTATGTTAATATTTGGTGTGACCACCTGCACCGTCTACTACACATTGTAGCCTCCGTGGCATCGTTGAAATTAGCCTTTTTATGTTATATTCCTGTGGGATCTTCTCCCATTCCTCTTTGATGCACTGTATTAGGGTGCATTTGTTTGTAGGGCACCGTTTTGCCACTTTTTCTTCCAAATATGCCCATAAGTTTTCTATAGGATTGATGTCTGGACTTTGCGCAGGAGTATCTAGCACTTTTGAGCAATTATATAGCAACCAAGTCCTGCATATATAAGACTTGTGCTTGGGATCATTGTCTTGATATAATTTGTAATTCAATTTATAGGGATTGTTTGGATCCACTAGCCCAAATTTTTGCACACTTCTTTTTAAATTGCTACGTAAAATGTCGAAATATATTTCTTTTGTCATATTATCTTCAATAATTCTGGTTTCACCAACACCTTTGCAACAAATACAACCAAACACCATAACACTCAGCTTTCCAAATTTTATTGTGGGTGTAATATTCTTGTTTTGTAGGGCTGTAAGCGGCTTCCTCCAAACTCTTTGAGGTCCATCGTGGTAGTATAGCATTATTTTCGTCTCATCACAAAACACTACATCTTCCCAGTATTCCATTGGATGTGAAATGTGAGTTAGAGCTAAATAAAGTCGTTTTTCAACGTTATTTTGTGATAGCAATGGTTTTTTTCTTGCACTTCTTGAACTATATTTATGTTTTAAGAGAACGCTTCGCACGGTTTCATGGCCTACTTGCACAATATTGCGTTCCTTCAAATCTGCAGCTAACATTCTAAGGTTGCACTGTGGTTTATTGTCAATTTGCTTGATTATTAACCTTTCCATCCTTGATGTAAGCTTTTTTGGCCTGCCACTGGGTTCTTTTAATTCTAACCGATTTTCTTTTTCTGCGCGATATATAATGTTGTACACTGTCCTAACATTTAGAGAAAACATTTCAGCCATTTCTTTAGCTGATTTACCTTTATGAAAATTATAATAAACCAACTGAATAATATTTTCACTTGTACGATTACCCGGTATTATTGCTAAAACGTTTTATAACGGATGCTGTGTCGCCAACTACGCGAATTACATGTAACTAAATGTTGCATCAACTCTAAGAGCAGCGACAATCAAACAATGTACAAAAACATAGTTTACCGTTAATTGTCCGGTTTTTTTTTGCGTTTCTCTGAATTGTGAAAACAGTTTCGAGACAACGAAAAACATGACGCATTATTGTTTACGTTGTTGGTTTTGTATATGTTACATTCAAATAACTGTTTTTTTTCACATAAACAAGAAATATACGCCAGGAATGTGTTCTGTTGCAAAAAAAATAATCTAAACCAATAAACAATTATGTAATTTACTCATAAAAAAACAAAATACTTAAATATTGCATTGTGAAAAGATTTATGAGACATACATATAGATTTCAAAAAAATTTAATAACAACAATAATAAAAAATTCGTTATGAAATCAATGAGCTACACAAATTAATTTGTAGGTTAGTGTAGTTGTTAACGAATGCACGTGAAAATTTAATAAAAAAAAAATTTGTAAGAAATAAACTCACTTCAATTCCGCACTAAATTCACAAAATTTATAGTTTTTTCTGCACACTTCAAAACTCTTCGAACATTATTTATATTTTCATAAAATATTTTAATCAGCACACGACTTAAAATCACACAATAATAACACAAAACTACGAAATATTTTTTTTTCTAAATTTGATCGCAAATCGCGTCGCCAAAGGAATCGGAATTCTGCCATTTCGGTTTATAATTTATGCACCTAAAGAAGCCTTCTCTTCCGTTGTATTTTACCAGAAACGCGAAAATTATTTTGATTCTTACACCGTTATTACAATAATATGCAGCAACAATAACCAAATAAAACTTCTGCTTTCCGATATTTCAACACTTATCTTTCCTATATTTTTATACTCTCGCAACAATGTTGCTAAGGAGAGTATTATAGTTTTGTTCACATAGCGGTTGTTTGTAAGTCCTAAAACTAAAAGAGTCAGATATAGGGTTATATATACCAAAGTGATCAGGGTGACGAGTAGAGTCCAAAGCCGGATGTCTGTCTGTCCGTCCGTCCGTCTGTCCGTCCGTCCGTCCGTGCAAGCTGTAACTTGAGTAAAAATTGATATATCATAATGAAACTTGGTACACGTATTCCTTGGCTCCATAAAAAGGTTAAGTTCGAAGATGGGCAAAATCGGCCACGACCACGCCCACAAAATGGCGGAAACCGAAAACCTATAAAGTGTCATAACTAAGCCATAAGTAAAGATATTAAAGTGAAATTTGGCACAAAGGATCGCATTAGGGAGGGGCATAGTTGGACGTAATTTTTTGGGAAAAGTGGGCGTGGCGCCGCCCCCACTACTAAACTACTATAGCTATGTCAACCAAACTCTACAGAGTCGTTTTCTTCAAGCATTTCCATATACAGTTCAAAAATGGAAGAAATCGGATAATAACCACGCCCACCTCCCATACAAAGGTTATGTTGAAAACCACTAAAAGTGCGTTAACCGACTAACAAAAAACGTCAGAAACACTAAATTTTACGGAAGAAATTGCAGAAGGAAGCTGCACCCAGGCTTTTTTTTAAAATTGAAAATGGGCGTGGCCTCGCCCACTTATGGACCAAAAACCATATCTCAGGAACTACTATACCATTTCAATGAAATTCGATATGTAATATTTTCTTAACACCCTGATGACAGGTACGAGATAGGGATGAAATCGGTTCACAACCACGCCTTCTTCCAATATAACTCTATTTTGAATTCCATCTGATGCCTTTTCTGTATAATACGAGTATATACATTAGGAACCAATGATGATAGCGGAATAAAACTTTACAAAAATACGGTATTTATCATGCGAGAATATAAAATGTTCGGTGACACCCGAACTTAGCCCTTCCTTACTTGTTTAAATATGTACGGATTTTTGGATACAACTATTCAAAGAGAAGAGAACTTATTTGCTTTGCGGCTCACGCTATAATAAAGCTAAAACATTTTTCTACACCAGCGATCGTCAGGTCGTTGCTCTCTTAAGTCACTTTGGCTCCCAACAACTCACTTAAAGAAAACTAAGCGTTTTTAAGGACAATTTAATAATTTTAGGCTCATGCTTTCTAACAATTACTCGAGGAACTAAATAAACTAGTTAAAACCATTAGTTTACATTCTCTTCAAGTTCACAATAAAGTTGTGTTTCACGAATTTTCCTATCACTCTGCTTTGGTATTGGAAGAGAAATTTGGTCAGTCGGGTTAACATTTTAGTTTGCATTGATCGATGCCAGCAGCAGTCTAACATGCACCTTCTCCCCGTACCAACGACGGCTGTTATTGTAGGATTAATGTTGTTATAATTTCTCAACTACTGCTATGTGACGTTCACATACATTTCCGTACATTTGCTTCTCCCGCTCCACCAGGATGTTGTTGTCGAACACGTGCTGTTGTGGTGAAGGTGGTCGGCGAGGTGTACACGTGTTTCGTACTCAGTGCGACCAACACATTAAATATGCAAATATGTACATATACATATGTGTGTGTATATGCCAACTTATGTATGTACGGATGCGAATGCTGGTGCGTGTACGCAAACATTTTCGCACCCCTCACTTACTTTCAGGTGACACTAGGTATGTATTGGATGTGTGAGGAGGATATTCCATGTTACGTTAATGTGCTTCCAACATATTCGACAAATTGTGGATGCCGCAGATGTACCGAACAGTATTTATAGTTGCAGCATATGCCAGAAACGCTTATGAACGAATATAAATTTTAACGAAAAATTGAAACATTGGCAAACACAATTTTCACTTAATTATAGCGTTTTCTATAAAACTGAACGTAATGTGGTTTAATTAAGCACGGCGTATGTAATAACAGAAGAAAAAATTAAAGTAGACATTATCAAGGAAAGATTTCACCAAATATTGAAAAATTAGAGACTGCCTCGCCTCGAGTTATGAGTGTAAACAGGTAAATCTTTAGTACCGTAAGGCCCTTTTGGGAAACGGCATATTATTACAACGTAATGTTCAGCGAATTAAAAGATAGCAGCTACGCTGTCTAGGTCATATCGTCCGAATGGACGAAAACACTCAAGCTCTGAAAGTATTCGACGCAGTAGCCGTCGGGGGAAGCAGAGGAAGAGGAATACCTCCTCTACTCCAGTAAAGAAGAAGATATTCAGTATTTTCAGAAATGCGAGCACTTGCGACGCTCAACACGTTATATGTATCTCACAAATTATTCGTCTTGAAATTTTTACATGTTTTTTCACGTACCATTTAGTGCCACCCGCGCCTGCGACTCACCCGGCTACGGCAAAAAATATACTTGGTCACACTTTGGATGCATAATTACGTTTCAATAACAACATTCGTATGCATACTGTTCTTGTACTTTTACTTAATACTTTATGTTGCTACAACATCTATGAATGCATTTCAGCTACAGGAGCTGTTTCTTTTTAACAAGTCCAATACAAACAAGACAATAGCTGTTACAAAAACACCAAAAACAACATCATATCCATTATTTCATAGGTTTAAGCAGTGCGGGAAGAGTTTCCATAAGAATTTACCACCCAAAATGCTTTGCATCTGACAGTTTCATAATTAAGTATTCAAAATCTGAAATAACTAAAATTTTGCAACGCTTCATGCGCCCCATTGCTTCCGGCCTAGTTACTACCCTTCCGTAGCACTATTCCAATCTGCTCCACGCAGGCAATAACATGCATCTTCGTCGAAATGGTTTTAAGTCACGTTGTAGGTTGCCAGTCTTACGTTCCTGCATTCCTTGTTGCTAGAATTTCTCACAAGCAAATAACCTTTTGTTTGCAGTATTCTATATCCGCAGAGTACCTAAAAATTTTTTAATTCAAGTTATTTACTAATTAAATTTTTAGCTATACATAAGAGAAAACTTGAAATCTTTCAGGGAAGGAATAAGTTTTTGATTTATGAAGTTCTAAAAGTACTTTCCATTTATTATGTCCTCAAATGCATCATTGCACCTCTGATTGCATTGTTATTGGATTTTTTTTTTATTAAAACATATGTACGTTTTTTATTGAATAAGTTATGGGTTTACATTATACTAACAAACAATATTTTTCAAAATCTATAAATAATAAAATTTTTTAGTTGATTCTTCCAGCTTTCTGGCTTCAGCGTTTACATGATACTGTAGCCTTGTTGCATGTTTCGATCCAATTGCGCGAATCATTTTGATTTGATGTTTCGATGTTTCGATGTTTCATATGTCCAGATTTGTTTCGAGATTTGATCATATACAAGTATTAACACGTTCTACCGGCGTGGTGGTCCACGGGCACTATGCTTATTTGGCGGCGTGGACCACCGGTGGTTCACAGGCAAATTCATTTATCTGGCGGCGTGGACCGTGGAAATAAAATATATTCGGGATTTGTGAGTTTATATTTGTTGTTGGCGTTTTCAACAAATGTATGTATATAAAATTTATTTTTTATAGTTCTTTCTAAAACAAAACAATTAGAAAAGTGTCGTTATACGAACAACTTGACAATCTTGTTCACACAAAAAGTCTTGCGGTATTTTTATTGAATTTTTTTTTATTGAAATGAATTTTTGATGACTTATGCCCAGCTCTTGACCGATGCTACGGCTGCTACTATGCCGGTCTCTTTCGACCAATTCAGTGACTTTATCGCAATTTTCGACGACAGGCCTTCCGGAGCGTGGCGCATCTTCGACCACCTCTACACCAGAACAAAAACGTTGAAACCATCGTTGTGCGGTGGAAATGGAAACTGTATCGGGCTCATAAACTACAAATTTTATTGGCGGCTTGAGATGCATTTTTGCCTTTATTGTAGTAGTACTGTAAAATATGCCGTATTTTCTCTTTATTTTGCTCCATGTTTGCGACGCTATAACTCACGAATCACTTAAAAGAAACGACAATCAAACAAACACGTGTTAGCGCGTGAAATGAGCTTTCCAAAAAGGTATACGAGTAGCATGACCCGATGCGACGAATAAAACTAGAACTACGCGCTTTCAGCGCCAACTAGCGAAAATACCGCAAGACTTTTTTGACAATCAATATACATACATACATATGTAGAAACATAGATAAAATGCGCCGGGTAGAAGGTGTTAAGATTTTATTTAGTGTGAATAACGGTGATTATTTTGTTATATTTTAAGTTTAGCTCTGCAACTTTATGTATGTGTGCTATTTCCAGTTGAACTCCCTGCCAGTCACGGCTAACCACTTTTCTCAAATATTTCAATACAACTACACATTTTTTCTCTATGCACTAACACCAACGCACATTTTCGAGTAATTTTTTTTTACCTAAATGCGATGAAAAAAAGTTTCTTTCATTTCTTGATTTATTTGAATGAGTGCGAAGGCGAAAACATCCCAAATAAGATAGAAATGTCAATAGACCCAAAAGAAAATCCCAGAAACGGTAATAAAAAAACGATTGAAAGACGCATGTAATTCGTGCTCGTTCAACAAGAAGGTAAGTGAATGAATTTTATGTGATTTTTTAACAATATTTTGCAAATAATTCATTTATTTTTATAGCATTGGAAATCAGAACTGAATTGTAAATAGCAGCAGCAGTAATGTCATCAGAAGCAGCAAATAAGTTAAGTATGTGAAAATAAGTGTGTGTTGTTTGAAATTGGATTGCGCAGTCCAATATAATATAATATAAATAATTATATATATATGTACATACATAAGTATGTATTTTATGCGTTTAAGGCGGCCTGCACAATCCAATATAATAAGTGAAAGCATATGTTTGTTTTATATTTTAAATAATCAGATAATATTATTCTTTTCTTTCAGATATTATTATGACTTTTATATAAATAATCTTTCTTTCAGATATATTTTGTTGTTTTTTCAGATAATATTAATCTTTTCTTTCAGATGCTATTATTATTTTTATTTAATTAATCTTTTCTTTCAGGCATTATTATCATGTTATATAATTAATATTTATTTTCAGATATTAATAATTTTTTTATTGAAAAAATTTAATTAAAAAGAAAATTTAAAATGTTTAGAATTTTAAAAATATTTTAAATTAGGAAAGAGAAAATGCAAAACTACATCAGCTGTCGTTTGGGGATATTATAGCAGGACAGATATACTTTTTTATATGGCACTGCTGAATGAGTGCAATAGAGATGTATGATCACATGTGTATGTACGTACGTGTGAGGGGAAAAGTGGTTAGAATCTTCAAGCGGCCTATGGCGAGCTCAAAACTTTTGAGCTTTTCTAAACCTACTGTTTCACTAGTTTTTTAACCACTCTTGGCTGGCAGGGCTATACGTCCAGTATTTCACACATACTTGTATACATAAGGGAATACATAAAGGGAAAAGTCAAACACTTCTCATATCGTTTAAGGTTTTAGACCGTCTTAGTGTTCATTCCACTATTTGATTAAATAAAGATTGCATTCTTTTGGACGACTCTGCTTTATTTTTAGCGATCGTAATAATACAGGGATCATCGGTAAGTATGGCAATTGTGCTGTTCGACGGAGTAAGCATATCATAATGACTTCGGATACTTTCTATGAAATTGAAACGTATCTGAGATTTAAGTAAGCGTATATTATCTTTGTGAGATAGAGGTAGTATTGACCCATTTTTTTAACAGAAAATAATGTCCTATGATTTTGAAGATTATTTTGCTGGGTATATTATATTATTATATACAATTATTACTACAATTAATACAATTATACATTGTAATAGTGAATGAATCAGATGAAGTTTAATATTATGTTATATAGTAGGCGTGATTGCGCGATTTCGCAATTTTTATGATATCCTACTAATTATACGATTTTTGTTATTACAGAGCATTATAGTTTTGGGTGTAATCGGACTATTGCAAAGTACCCATTTACTAGATCAATTTAAACAAAATTCGGTACATAACATTAACCGGACGGTGCTAAATATGTTACAGTCCGAAAATGAAATCGAACAAAAATGTTCGGTTAAAAAGCAATCTTCAATTTCATATGATTTTTTCACTTTTCAGTTTACAAATGTAAGTTGTATGAATATATCTCAAGTCTAAAAATTGTCAAAATCGAACCGAAACTGTTCAAGCTCCAAAACACCAAATATGAGAATCGCAGTTCGGATGAGCTTTTCATAATATATAGATCTGTGAGATATATTGAAATTCGAATTGAATTTAATAATAGTATATCCGTATATCAATAATAGATTGAATCGGCTCAATACTTCCCTTTGTCCAGATTGACCTAATATAAAAATTTTCGAACTTCCTGTTGACTATGTACCACATATAAATCGACGGATTTGCTAGTTATTTTAATGAAATTTAGAGAACGTTTTTTTCTGATAACAAAGTATCTTTGTTTGTCGTTTTTCATTGGGGTAGGCTTTTTACGTGGCGGGTCCCAAACCCAGCGCACAACCCTATGTAGGGGATGTTTCTCCTTCTCACTTTAGCTCGCCTTCAAACGGATGTTCTTGGGCTACCCAGAGGATACTTGGTCAAAGACCGGAAGTCGTGAGCAGCTTGAACCATATGTAAAAGAATCGTTTCTGGCCACTCCCAAGTGAATGGCGATCAGAGAACTTTTCTCACTTGCGTGAACTTCAACACATGACTCCATCCTCCAAAAATATCTACGAATGCAAAAGAAGCAATTGATTTTTAAATCCAGGCATTCAATTTCTAGTACAATAATGCCTGTAATGTATGAAACATGCCTTGCAAAAATGAATAGAAAAAAATTAGTGAAAATAGGTTTCTCTACATAACAACAGACAACTCTCGGGAGCACTGCATCAAATCCAGCTTCAAACTCTCTTCCAGGCTGAGGCTTTAGCAGCAATGCAGGAGAGTGTCACCTTAGTGACCAAGTCAGATACAGGGCGGCGAGCATTCTGGCGTCATTGTAAGATGCAGCCACAGCGGATGCAGGTAATGCAAAGCTTAGCAAGGAAATAGAATCGATCGGTAGAATGGGAACGGGTTGGTGCTACTGCATCCTCTTGTGTTCTATCTACTACTGGATAGCTGGTCCTCGCGGGTGCCCTATTGGCATACATGCTGTAAGACTGGGAATCTTACAGGGCGCCGCATGTAGAAGCTGCTTGGAAGAAGATGTTGTAGAAACTAGCCAGCACTTCCTTTTTGACTGCCCTGCGTTTGGGAGATCAAGACTTAGACACTTGGGGGCACATACCTTCAGACATCTCACCGATCTGGCGGGCGTAGAAATTAAGCGCCTTTGCTAATTTGTATTGGCTACTAACCGGTTTGCCGGTCTTTAAGTCCGAACACGGGAGTTCTATTTTCAATGGCTTCACAAAGGACTACATTAGTCCACGTTAGCTTCATTGCCATCACAGCTTATTTTATCAATGCAAAATGACTGAATCGCATACTTAAAAAAATTTGACAATTGAATTAACTAATAAGACTTACTGAGGAATGGGGATCACTATGTTACAATTTTGCTAGCGGTCTCTGACAATGCCTCTAATGTTAAAAACGCATTTTAGAACGATTTAAAGTGGTGGTATCTTGGATGTTTTGCAGACATATAACGAGTAAGTGCGTATAACACTTCGTAAAGAAGTGAAACAGATCGTTAACTACTTTAGGAAAAGTGTAGTTGCAAATGAAATGAAGAATTCTTAACATTTCAACGAAATGCTGGAGACCAGCCAATAAAACTTATTGAAGGTGTAGAAACCAGCTGGAATTCTATTCTTAATATCATTGAGCGTGTCGTGTGAGTTGAAGATGCTGTTAAAAGGAAGTACAATGACACTTATTGAAAAAGACTTGCCACTAATTACTTCAGACGAATGGCTACTCCTGAAACATCTGGTCACTATCCTAAAGTCGTTCGAATATGCAATTGAAATAAGCGGTCACAAATATTGCAATCATTCCTATAGTAAATGAGCTCTTGCAAGTTTTGACTGATTTATCGAAGTGATAATGCGTTGTTAAGAGGTTTAACCGAGCGACTCGGAAAATATTTCTCTAAAATATTTCTCAAATATTTCAATACAACTACACATTTTTTCTCTATGCACTAACACCAACGCACATTTTCGAGTAATTTTTTTTTACCTAAATGCGATGAAAAAAAGTTTCTTTCATTTCTTGATTTATTTGAATGAGTGCGAAGGCGAAAACATCAAATAAGATAGAAATGTCAATAGACCCAAAAGAAAATCCCAGAAACGGTAATAAAAAAACGATTGAAAGACGCATGTAATTCGTGCTCGTTCAACAAGAAGGTAAGTGAATGAATTTTATGTGATTTTTTAACAATATTTTGCAAATAATTCATTTATTTTTATAGCATTGGAAATCAGAACTGAATTGTAAATAGCAGCAGCAGTAATGTCATCAGAAGCAGCAAATAAGTTAAGTATGTGAAAATAAGTGTGTGTTGTTTGAAATTGGATTGCGCAGTCCAATATAATATAATATAAATAATTATATATATATGTACATACATAAGTATGTATTTTATGCGTTTAAGGCGGCCTGCACAATCCAATATAATAAGTGAAAGCATATGTTTGTTTTATATTTTAAATAATCAGATAATATTATTCTTTTCTTTCAGATATTATTATGACTTTTATATAAATAATCTTTCTTTCAGATATATTTTGTTGTTTTTTCAGATAATATTAATCTTTTCTTTCAGATGCTATTATTATTTTTATTTAATTAATCTTTTCTTTCAGGCATTATTATCATGTTATATAATTAATATTTATTTTCAGATATTAATAATTTTTTTATTGAAAAAATTTAATTAAAAAGAAAATTTAAAATGTTTAGAATTTTAAAAATATTTTAAATTAGGAAAGAGAAAATGCAAAACTACATCAGCTGTCGTTTGGGGATATTATAGCAGGACAGATATACTTTTTTATATGGCACTGCTGAATGAGTGCAATAGAGATGTATGATCACATGTGTATGTACGTACGTGTGAGGGGAAAAGTGGTTAGAATCTTCAAGCGGCCTATGGCGAGCTCAAAACTTTTGAGCTTTTCTAAACCTACTGTTTCACTAGTTTTTTAACCACTCTTGGCTGGCAGGGCTATACGTCCAGTATTTCACACATACTTGTATACATAAGGGAATACATAAAGGGAAAAGTCAAACACTTCTCATATCGTTTAAGGTTTTAGACCGTCTTAGTGTTCATTCCACTATTTGATTAAATAAAGATTGCATTCTTTTGGACGACTCTGCTTTATTTTTAGCGATCGTAATAATACAGGGATCATCGGTAAGTATGGCAATTGTGCTGTTCGACGGAGTAAGCATATCATAATGACTTCGGATACTTTCTATGAAATTGAAACGTATCTGAGATTTAAGTAAGCGTATATTATCTTTGTGAGATAGAGGTAGTATTGACCCATTTTTTTAACAGAAAATAATGTCCTATGATTTTGAAGATTATTTTGCTGGGTATATTATATTATTATATACAATTATTACTACAATTAATACAATTATACATTGTAATAGTGAATGAATCAGATGAAGTTTAATATTATGTTATATAGTAGGCGTGATTGCGCGATTTCGCAATTTTTATGATATCCTACTAATTATACGATTTTTGTTATTACAGAGCATTATAGTTTTGGGTGTAATCGGACTATTGCAAAGTACCCATTTACTAGATCAATTTAAACAAAATTCGGTACATAACATTAACCGGACGGTGCTAAATATGTTACAGTCCGAAAATGAAATCGAACAAAAATGTTCGGTTAAAAAGCAATCTTCAATTTCATATGATTTTTTCACTTTTCAGTTTACAAATGTAAGTTGTATGAATATATCTCAAGTCTAAAAATTGTCAAAATCGAACCGAAACTGTTCAAGCTCCAAAACACCAAATATGAGAATCGCAGTTCGGATGAGCTTTTCATAATATATAGATCTGTGAGATATATTGAAATTCGAATTGAATTTAATAATAGTATATCCGTATATCAATAATAGATTGAATCGGCTCAATACTTCCCTTTGTCCAGATTGACCTAATATAAAAATTTTCGAACTTCCTGTTGACTATGTACCACATATAAATCGACGGATTTGCTAGTTATTTTAATGAAATTTAGAGAACGTTTTTTTCTGATAACAAAGTATCTTTGTTTGTCGTTTTTCATTGGGGTAGGCTTTTTACGTGGCGGGTCCCAAACCCAGCGCACAACCCTATGTAGGGGATGTTTCTCCTTCTCACTTTAGCTCGCCTTCAAACGGATGTTCTTGGGCTACCCACCAGGATACTTGGTCAAAGACCGGAAGTCGTGAGCAGCTTGAACCATATGTAAAAGAATCGTTTCTGGCCACTCCCAAGTGAATGGCGATCAGAGAACTTTTCTCACTTGCGTGAACTTCAACACATGACTCCATCCTCCAAAAATATCTACGAATATAAAAGAAGCAATTGATTTTTAAATCCAGGCATTCAATTTCTAGTACAATAATGCCTGTATTGTACGAAACATGCCTTGCAAAAATGAAGGAAAAAATTAGTGAAAGTTCCATAGGTTTCTACATAACAACAGATTGTTGGACATCGTGTTTACTCTCGGGAGCACTGCATCAAATCCAGCTTCAGACTTCTCGACTATTGCACTCTCTTCCAGGCTGAGGCTGCAGCCATCAAGGTAGCAGCAGATTTGCTTCTCAGGAGAGTGTCTACCTTCAGAGAAGTGACCATTCACTCAGATAGCAGGGCGGCGATACTAGCCTTGAACTCATTCTGGCGTCACTGTCTCTGGCGGCGAGAGCTTTTACTATAAGATGCATGGGTGCCGGGCCACAGCGGAATCGCAGGTAACTGCAAAGCTGATGAGCTAGCAAGGAAAGGCTCCCTAGAATCGTTATCGGTAGAATGGGAACGGGTTGGTGCTACTGCATCCTCTTGTGTTCTATCTACTACTGGATAGCTGGTCCTCGCGGGTGCCCTATTGGCATACATGCTGTAAGACTGGGAATCTTACAGGGCGCCGCATGTAGAAGCTGCTTGGAAGAAGATGTTGTAGAAACTAGCCAGCACTTCCTTTTTGACTGCCCTGCGTTTGGGAGATCAAGACTTAGACACTTGGGGGCACATACCTTCAGACATCTCACCGATCTGGCGGGCGTAGAAATTAAGCGCCTTTGCTAATTTGTATTGGCTACTAACCGGTTTGCCGGTCTTTAAGTCCGAACACGGGAGTTCTATTTTCAATGGCTTCACAAAGGACTATCATTAGTCCACGTTAGCTTCATTGCCATCACAGCTTATTTTATCAATGCAAAATGACTGAATCGCATACTTAAAAAAATTTGACAATTGAATTAACTAATAAGACTTACTGAGGAATGGGGATCACTAGTACAATTTTGCTAGCGGTCTCTGACAATGCCTCTAATGTTAAAAACGCGGTTTAGAACGATTTAAAGTGGTGGCATCTTGGATGTTTTGCACATATAACGAGTAAGTGCGTATAACACTGCAAGAAGTGAAACAGATCGTTAACTACTTTAGGAAAAGTGTAGTTGCAAATGAAATGAAGAATTTTTAACATTTCAACGAAATGCTGGAGACCAGCCAATAAAACTTATTGAAGGTGTAGAAACCAGCTGGAATTCTATTCTTAATATCATTGAGCGTGTCGTGTGAGTTGAAGATGCTGTTAAAAGGAAGTACAATGACACTTATTGAAAAAGACTTGCCACTAATTACTTCAGACGAATGGCTACTCCTGAAACATCTGGTCACTATCCTAAAGTCGTTCGAATATGCAATTGAAATAAGCGGTCACAAATATTGCAATCATTCCTATAGTAAATGAGCTCTTGCAAGTTTTGACTGATTTATCGAATGATAATGCGTTGTTAAGAGGTTTAACCGAGCGACTGGGAAACACGGAAAAAACGGAAAAGATCAATACGCTGACAATGGCTACGTTTTTGGATCCGAAACTTAAAACATTTGCCTTTTCTGAGTCTACAGTAGAAGATATTGTAAAAAACCGCATTACTGCCGAGGTAAGTCGAGAAATACAAAATCAGCAAAGTGAGCAACGTTCAGCCCCTGTACCTTCCGTGTCTAAACTTTGATACAAAGATTGCTACAAACAGACCTAAAGGTATTAGCACTTCGAGAGCTATTATAGAAGTTCAGAAATATTTGGAAGAAAATTCGTTGCGATGGTGGAAAACAAATACAATAAATGATAATAAGTGAAAGACGTTTAGACGATGAAAGGCTAAAATGCTATTATTTTTAAATACAAATGTTGGAAACAGAATTTTCTACTGCTTATGGAATATTTAAATTTAATTTAACCAAATTTTTAATTTTAATTATTGTTAGAACCAAATTTTGAAAGCTTTTGTAACGAATATAAAAAATGAGAAGAATGCAAATTAAAATTATTTTCATGGTTGCAATATTCAAAAATATTTGATTTAAATATTTAATAACATTTAGTAATATTAAATGTAATAATGTACTTGTATATAAATGAATTTTAATAAAAAGAGAGTTACTTTTACTGTTTTATACTTATTTATTTTTTATTATGATGCTCTTATATTTGTTTCTTTTAACCGCAAAGCATATCATGTAAGTTAAAACAGGATTTTTAATTAATTAATTTCAGAAAAAAATAATGGAATAAAAAATTACGGGTTTTTAATATTTTATGAAAGATTGTGAAATTCCCGTCATTTGGTCTTAAAAATATTAATAGAGGGTATTCAAAACACACAAAATATCTACCACATTAATGGTAATTCCTCGAAAGCAATATGTGAAACCGTTATACCAGCATACAAATGAACTATACAATACGCTCTAAGTGTCGGGAAGCCGAGTCCCACCAACATTTGCGAAAATGTAGTAAAAAGAAAGGCGGAAAAACCAAACTCGAGTTACTGGCCCCGTGTAAACGCACTGAGTGATATCAAAACAGAATTTGCTGGTAATAACGACAAAACGTCTCCGTTTGAACGTCGACTTAGTTGTGATCGCAATAGCAACATAAACTCACAGTGATTTAAAAGTAGCAATCACTAAAATCACAGATATAAAAAAATCCAAATATCGCTCATCACTAATTCTCTGGGCATCAGTGACTAGATCACCCTTGTGGTTTCTACAAGAGTATGCTTTAGGTTTAAAACTTGCTGTTAGTCGCCGCATTTTTTCGTAGAATTTTCGAGCATTACCACTGTCGGCCAGTTTGTCGAGCTCTTCGTACTCACGCATTTCGGCCTCTCTTTTTTTGTCTGCAAATGCCTCTAGCTACTCTCTTAAACTCTCGGTATCTATCCCATCCCGCACGTGTTGTTGTCGATTGTAACGTTGCGAGGTAGGCCTGTTTTTCCCCCATTGCAACACGGCACTCCTCACCGTACCAGCTGTTCTTTTGCATTTTCCGATAACCAATGATTTTGTTTGCATCTGTACGTAAGGAGCTTGAAATGCCTTCCCACAGTTCCCTTATACAAAGTTGTTGACGAGTGTTTTCAGATAGCAGGAGTGCAAGCCGAGTAGAAAATCGTTCGGCTGTCTGTTTTGATTGCAGCTTTTCGACGTCGAACCTTCCTTGTGTTTGTTGACGTGCGCTTTTTGTTGCACAGAATCGGGTGCGTATCTTGGCTGCAACAAGATAGTGATCCGAGTCGATGTTAGGATCTCAAAACGTACGCACGTCTGAAACACTGGAGAGGTGTCTTCCATCTATCACAACATGATCGATCTGGTTGGTGGTTTTTCGATCCAAAGACAGCCAAGTAGCATAGTGAATTTTCCTGTGCTGGAATCTAGTACTACAGACAACCGTGTTTCGGGCCGCGGCAAAGTCAGCCTCAACCGGCGTTAAGGCCGACAAGCACAATTTTGACATCGTTGCAAGGGCAGCGCACCTATGAGAGCTCCAAGCGCTAATACAAGTAGAAGACATCTTTGGTCACATCGTCCTTCTCTTCCGTCGGGGCGAGGACGCAAATCAGCAATCAGCGTGAAGAACTTCAAGTTGATGCGGATTGTGGCTAGACGTTCTTGCACCGGGGCGAATCCCACACCAAATTTGCGCTCTTTTTTATGACCACTGTAGTAAATTCCACAACGTGCCAAATGTCCTTGTTCCGTCCATCGCACTTCTTGGACGGCGGTGATGTCAGCCTTTATTTTCACAAGGACATTAACCAGCTAGGCAGCGACACCTTCCCAATTAAGGAACCGGACGTTCCAGGTGCATGCCCTTATATCGTCATCCTTAATTCGTTTTCCATGGTCGTTATGAAAAATGGGGTTTTTCTTCCGAGGCTGTTGTTTTGTTTTCATTGTTGGCGTTTTTTACGAGGCGGGGTCCCAAAACCACCGCAAAACCCTTGCCTTCAAACGAATGTTCTTTGGCTACCCAGAGGATACTTGGTCTAAGACTGGAAGCTGCTCTTTTTCTGTGAGCGAATAATTACGCTCATGGTCGTTTAAAGTTCGACTGGCAAAGCAAACAGGATGTTTGTCCTGCTGCAACACTGCTCCGATTGCGAAGGAGCTGGCATCGGTTGCCAACTCAAAACGTTTGCTAAAATCCGGATACTTAAGTACTGGAATTTCTGTAATTATTCGCTTTAGTTTTTCAAACGAATTGATAAAATTTGGATCATTTATATTTATTTTGGCATTTTTCTTTAGAAACTTTACCATCGGGTACGCTACATTTGCGAAATCCTTAATAAATTTGCGATAATAGCCGCACATATTGAGAAATGATTTTATTTGTTTAACGGATTTTGGACTCTTTAGTTCTAAAATAGTTTTTATTTTATTTGAATTAGATTTAACGCCTTCAGATGGCAAAATGTGACCTATTTATAGGGTTTCTTTTGAGAAAAATTTAAAAAACTTGTTTGATACTTGTAACATGTTCGTCAAAACTGGTAGAAAAAATAAGTATATCGTCCAGATACACAAGGCAAAATTTGTTAATAAAATCTTTCAAAACACTGTTAATAAGTATTTGAAACGTTGCTGGAGCATTTTTTAAGTCAAAAGGCATCCGAACGTATTCATAATGTCCGTAGGGGGTAGAAAAAACAGTTTTCAACTGGTCTCCTTCTTTGACAAGGATTTGGTGAAATCCTTTTGCTAAATCTATCGTCGAGAAGAACTGTGCTCGTCCAAGTTTTTCTAGTATATTGTCGATGTTCGGTATTGGAAATTTGTCGTCCGTTGTAATTTCGTTTAATTTGCGATAATCTACTACTATTCTCCATTTCTTCTCGCCAGTTATGTCTGACTTCTTAGGTACGATCCATAAGGGGCTATTATAAGGAGAGTTACTTTCTTTTATAATGTCTTGTTTCGGCATATCTCTAATTTGTGCACTTACTTCTTTTTCGTCTATTTGACGATATCTATAAGCTTTTGTGTAAATTGGTCTGTCTTGCATTTAAATAATTAAACTCGTTTATTTTACTATATGGATAATCTTTCACAAATTTAATTTCGATGTTATTTATAGTAATACTTTCTTTGTCCATATTAATAATTGCCTTAAGTGGTTTAAAATATTTTGTCCTAGAATTGCATCAAAAGTTTTTCCCTCAAAGCTGGTTAACTTCCATGACATTGTTGCATCTTTTTTAAATTATTTTGGTAAATTGGTAATAATCTCAAAATTAATTTTAGTTTCACTATTTAAAGATTTACATTTTAATGGAACTTGAAGTGGAATTCTTTTGTAGTAAGGTAGTACTTTTTCATTAAGAAGTGAAGTAGTTGAGCCACTATCTACTATGTATACATAAAACAGTACTGTTTTCAATGTGAAGCTCTATTATGGGTAATGTTCCCTTGAGGCTATAACATGAAAATTTGAACCTTGGTTTTTATCAATTTCATCAACTTGTGTGTAATCTGTATTCATTAGCTCACTTCTTCTAAAATTTGGGCTATTATATTGATTGGAATTTTGCAACCGAAATTTATTATTAATTTGACTTGAATAATTCTGTCTTGGCAAAAACTTTCTATTTTGATCAGGATAGAATTTCCGAAAATTTTTATTATAATTTCTCAAATATTGTTGATTTATTTTATATTTTTGTTGATCTCTATTATAGTTGTAACTTAAATCTGTATGTCTACTTTGTTTTGCATAGTTATAGTAATCATCATTGAAATTTGTACTATTACACTTATTCTGATTACGAATTAAACCTTCGCTTTCTAATAAATTATAAGCATCTGATAAGTAATTTATATTCCTATTTATAATTATCGAAGCCAAATTAGCATCTATATTATTCAAAAATGTTCTTAAAATGATTTTTTCATTATTTAGAGGACTAAATTCTATTGGTTTACTTACATCCTATTGAAATTTTTCATTTAATTTGTATAATATATTTATTAACAATTCAAAATAAATTCTAATGTTAGTATGTCGAAGAGCAAAGGCTGCTGAAAGTTTTTTTTATTTATTTATAATAATTCATATAACAGAAAGAGTTTTATTATATATATACATACATAAACGCAGCACTGACTACGAGGCCTTCAGCCGCCTTGTAATTATAACTAGGTGAAAAATTCTATTTGCTAAGGGTTAGTAAAGATGTAAGTTGCTTAAATATGTTTTAACAAATCGTTGGTTTTTAAGAATCTATATACAATCATAACGTTTTTTTCTGAAGGTTCACTTAGTAGTTTTATGAGATCAATGTTGCCAGAGTTGTGGGCTGTTGAGTGAAGCATCGTACAGAGTATGAGTAAGTGTTTGATAGAAGCGGTGTCATCGCAAAGGGGGCAAATGGATGGGCTTTTACCCGATAGTAAGTGGGCGTGTGTTATGATATTGTGTCCAATCCTTAATCGAGTATATGTCTTCATTGCGCTAGTTGGAACTGTTGACGAGTAGATTATTCGATTTCTGGCTGGGTTTATGACCGCGTAGTGATGTTTAAATGTTTTCCATTCGCTTGCATTTTTTTGATGCCTTTTGTGCTTAATGAGGTTAGAAATGTCTTGCTTGGATGAGACGTAGAATGTTAAGGCAGGAGTCCTGGCTACATTTTTCGCAGCGAGGTCTGCAAAGTGGTTGCCTGTAATACCAGCATGGCCAGGGATCCACATTACTTGGATTTTCTGAGGGGCACCAATGACCGCGGCCCTGATAATCTATTATGGGATTGCGATTGGAAGGAGACGTTATTGCAGACATACACGATTTGCTGTCTGTACAGATGAGGAATTTTCCTTTAGTCTTTTTTACGTGATTAACTGCGTGAAGGATAGCAGATCCTTCAGCGGTAAATACAGAGCTCGTTGAGGGGAGAAGCCAATTGCAAATAATTTCTCCTGTGGCAGTGACAACTGCTTACGAAGTGGAATCGATGGTCTTGGAGCCATCCGTAAACAATAACTTCCAGCAATTATTTGTATAATTAGATTCCAGTTCAGCAAAGGTTTGTTGAAAGACTTCGTTTGGTGTGTTTTGCTTGGACAAAAACATAAGCTTATTCTGTAGGATTTTATCATTGATCAGACAGGGAGGATGTCGAGTGGTGAATTTGCATGTTGCGTTACGTAAAATATTATTTTCTGCAGCGAAACTTAAGCATCTCAAAATAGCCGATTGTATTCTTGGAATTTTTTTTTTCGTGGCATGGGTGATAGTTGTATTTAGTAATGGGTTGGTGTTCTCAGCCGTTTTCGCAAGAATTTGGAGCGAAGAATATATAATTTTATTTTGAATAGTTGGTAAGCCAGATTCAGCCATTATCGTTTTTATTGGCGAGATTGGAAAGGAACGGAGACTTCGCCGTATTGCGCAATGGTATGGTGCATTTAAAAGGTTGATACTGCTTTTGGAGCAATTGCCATAGATGGGGAGCCCATAATCTATTTTGAAGTTAGCAAAGCTCTGGCAACATTGACTAGTGTGTTCGGATGAATAAATGAATGCTTAGACGAGAGATATTTAACAATATTTAATCGTGTCATTAACGAGTTTCTGACATATTTACAGTGAGCATTAAAGTTATAATTAGAGTAAAAAATTAATCCTAGTATTTTCAGCTGTGTTTTACATTCGATGCTAGTTTGGTTGTGGGTAAGTGAAATACCGTTGCAATTTTGCTTCCTACATACATGAAGGATATGTGTTTTGTCTAAGGAAAGTGAAGCACCAGACTCCAGTGACCAAGTCTCAATTCTGGCGAGTATATTAGTAAATAAGGATTGAGCTAAATTAACGTCAGAGACTTTTGTGTAGATTAGAACATCGTCAGCATAGATCTGGTGCTCAACTCCTAATCTGTAATTTTTTATCATCCTACTAATATCATCGAAAGCAATGATAAAAAGGAAGGCTGAAAGAGGTGAGCCTTGCGGCGTACCATTAGACAGCGGGAGTGTTGAAGAAAGAAAACCATTTACGTTGACTTTGAGTATTCTGTCTGTGAGAAAGTTGGTAATAAAACGTATCATATTCTGGCCTATTTTCCATTTTCTAAGTTGTCGAATAATAATATGGACTCCAATTTTGTCGAAAGCTCTGTGAAAGTCCAGAGATAGTACGGACACGTGGTTTTTGCTGGACAAAGCGTTAGTAATGAAGTAGTCTAGTTGGATTAAAGCATCTAACGTGCCTTGACCTTTTTTGTAAGCGACTTGATTCGGTGATATGAACTTGTTTCGCTGAGCATACCACATCAAGCGGTTAGCCACGATCTTTTCCAAAATTTTGCCCATACATGGAAGGAGGGAAATCGGTCTATAGTTAGCAAGTTCATCGGAGGATTTGTGTGGTTTAAGTATTGGTATAACACAGGACGTTTTCCAAAATTGGGGGTAGACACCAGTATTGAAAATTTTGTTGTAAAGCTTTACCAATCGGAGCTTGAGACTTTTCGGCATATGTCTGATAATTGGATAAGAAATTTTATCTTTCCCCGGGGACTTACCCTTAACGGTAGATGCAACGAACTCGAATTCAGACAGTGAAATGCTAGTTTCTATTTGTTTAGCAGAAAAAGGAAGAGGGGGACAGAGTAGGAAGTGTCGGACAGTGGCGGAGTGTGGTGGTTTTAGAGGTTTGAAACTGTGTGCTGAATGAAATATCTGAGCTTGTTTCAGAATAGTGGTTTGCAAATAACTCGGAAATATCGGATGGATTGGTTACCAAACCTGTTGGCCCCTTTACGCATTGAATGGTTAGATTTCTAGGCACTCCAGAAAGTTTTTTTTAAAGGGTTCCATATTAACTTAGGACTAGACGAAGGATTTATTTTGCTTGTGAAATCCTGAAAACATTTACGCTTGGCCTTTTTCGCGGAACGACGGAAAATAGCATTGGCTTTCCTGAAAGATATTAAGTTGACTAGTGATCGAGCTCGTTTGTATTCATACCAAGCTGTCTGTTTTTTTGCCCGCAATTCAGCGATTTCTTTATTCCACCAAGGAACGCTCTTTGAACTTGCTGTTGGCTTTGTATGAGGAATGCTAACATTCGCTGCTGAACGGATAATTTTTGTTAAACTCGCACTTTCTTGGTTAGGGTTGTCAGATATTGGGATATTATTGCCATTTATCTCGCAATGTGTCTGAAACTTCTCCCAATCAGCGTAATCAGTTTTGAATACCTTGTTCATTTTGTGGTTTTTAGTTGTTCAACTTAGGAGCAATTTTAGTACAAAGGGGATGTGATCGCTTCCTTTCGCACTCTGTGGCAAGTGTGTCGGTGCACATTGTAAGATCTACATGGGAAAAAGTGGAGTGAGTGGAAAAGTGTGTCGCGGATCCGTTATTCAAATATATTAAGTTAGAGGAAAGTAAAGCGTCTTCAATGCATTTGCCCCTCTTGATGGATTCGATTTTTTAACTAAGATACATAATTTCGATCGACATAGCCAGCAATTTGGATTGAATGGCATTAATTTTGTGTGGAATATCTCTTCTTATGAGAATCGCAATGCCTCTTTTACCTGTGCTAATATGTGGAAGATTGTGAAACATGCCAATGTACTGCTTAGGAGTAAAAGCCGACAAGTTGAAAGAGATGTGAGTTTCATTTAAGAGTATAATAGCTGGGGCATGATCTTCTATTAATAATTGAAGCTCATTGTAATTATTAGTGTAGCCGTTTAAATTCCATTGCAATAATGGAATTATAAGATCTATGTAGGAAAAAGGGAAACAGAAGAGAGCTAGAATATCAACTCGTATGAGCAGTCAGTTGAAGCTGAGTGTCACCAATTGAGTACTAGTTCAAAAGAGAGTTAAAGCTAAGCGCATTTATTCAGAGTCAATTTCAACTGTTCAGTATGTTCAGTAGAGTATTGATTATCGTTGGAAATGCTTGTTGTTGGAAAGAGATTTTCGTGATTAGATGGATTAGATTGCACAGTAGTGTTGGTAGTAGTATTGTTGAAGTCAGTATATTTATTAAGCGAGTTTAAGGAGTTGTTTAAGTTAGAAATGAATGAGGCTGTTGTTGGACTGAAATGTTTGGGATTTAAGAAAGAGTCTTGTTGGGTACAGTTGTCGCTGATATTTTTAGCTGAATGTGAGACGTTGTTGTAGTCTGAACTGATCGATGCAGGCTTGTTGATGGAAATATGCTTATTGTTGGCGTTTGGTGAGTGATTTTTGCTAGTTAAAGAGTTTATTGATGAGTTGGGTGCAGAGGTGAACTCTGCGTTTTGTTTTGATGTACTAGGCAAGTCATTGTCGGCAATTCTATGAGTATTTTTAGATTTTGTGGAATTGTTGATAGCTGAAATTTTTGTTGGTGTGGTGGTTACAGAGGATACCTCTTTTGTAGGTTGAAGCAAATGTGCAAAGCTAGCAGTGAGGGAAGGGAGGGAAGTATTTTCTCTATACTTTTTGAGGGCTTCGTGCATACTGCACTTTTCTAGTGTCTTTATTTTTAAAATTTCTTTAGTTTGCATATACTTTGGACACGTATAGTCAGAAGAGCGATGCTCGCCAGAACAATTCGCACACATAACTCGGATGCAGTCATTACCGTGTGGAGAAGGAAAATTGCAAATTTCGCATGTTGGGGAACCTTTACAATGCGTATGACCCAATTTCTGGCATGACCTGCAGCGCATT
Organism: Bactrocera tryoni; assembly: GCF_016617805.1. Lineage (NCBI taxonomy): Eukaryota > Metazoa > Arthropoda > Insecta > Diptera > Tephritidae > Bactrocera > Bactrocera tryoni. The sequence continues at coordinate 56,759,360 of NC_052501.1, read as the reverse complement.
GGATTAGGCACGTACGGTCGCACGGAGGTCATCCTCCATGCGATGTTTATTTTGTTTGGAAGGGAATAACTGTTGAATGATATTAGCATAACACCAGTAGGCTTTATAACACCTTCAACTTTGCGAGTGAACTTATAATCCGCGGAAACTTCGTAAGAACTCAGTCCTTCTATTATTTCGTTTTCAGGCACATCGTTTAAAAACGGTGCATAAACAGTGCCTTTGTTACAATTAAGGTGTTGATGATAGCTAGCGCTAACAGCGCCAATGTTGAAAAGACATTTCGTTTTTATAAACTTTTCTGCTACTTGCTTATTTTTCACTAGCAGTAATAGGCTGCCGTCGTGTAATTCACTAATTTTGTTTATATCTTTGCTCACGGTAAGTAAGGCATTGTAAACACGAAAACAAGAAACCTTCGAAAGGGGTTTAGTATTCCCATCGGATTTAATCACAATATACTTTGGGTCATCACTTTTTATTGGCGGTAAGTCAGGATCAGCATCTGAAGATGTAGTACGAATTGCATGTAATGCCTTACCTTGAATTTTATTTAGGATTACCCTTCGGTATATGTACATATTCGCATGCTGTTGGATCTGTATACAGCATTGCCAGTACGGCGTCGACTTCTCTTAAAAATGAAGAGAGGGCATATGTATACGTCGTTAATTACTAATTGGATTAGTCATAGCCAAGTACCGCTAGTCGAAGTTAATAATTGAATTGTTGGAGTTGATCATCCGATCGCAAAATTGTTACTATATACTTCTTTTTAAAGGTGGCCTTACTGTTTGTTACCATGTGGTGACATGAAGGTTATGTTACAACGTGGCATGTATTATATGGTAAATTTTGTTTTGCACATTAGCGACGATAATTTTTATACTCTCGCAACAAAGTTGCTAAGGAGAGTATTATAGTTTTGTTCACATAACGGTTGTTTGTAAGTCCTAAAACTAAAAGGGTCAGATATAGGGTTATATACAACCAAAGTGATCAGGGTGACGAGTAGAGTTGAAATCCGGATGTCTGTCTGTCCGTGCAAGCTGTAACTTGAGTAAAAATTGAGATATCACGATGAAACTTAGTACACATCGGCCTACTGCCACGCCCACAAAATGGCGTAAACCGTAAACCTATAAATTGTTATAACTAAGCCATAAATAAATATATTAAAGTGAAATTTGGCACAAAGGATTACATTAGAAAGGAGCATATTTGGACGTATTTTTTTGGAAAAGTGGGTGTGGCCCCGCCCCCTACTAAGTTTTTTGTACATATATCAGAAACTACTATAGCTATGTCAACCAAACTCTACAGAGTCGTTTTCTTCAAGCATTTCCATATACAGTTCAAAAATGGAAGAAATCGGATAATAACCACACCCACCTCCCATACAAAGGTTATGTTGAAAATCACTAAAAGTGCGTTAACCGACTAACAAAAAACGTCAGAAACACTAAATTTTACGGAAGAAATGGCAGAAGGAAGTTGCACCCAGGCTTTTTTTTAAATTGAAAATGGGCGTGGCATCGCCCACTTATGGACCAAAAACCATATCTCAGAAGCTACTAATCTAATTAATTTTACAGCAAAATAAAAAAAAATTTGTAAATGACGGATACTGAAATCTCGATTATCACTTTATCATGCGAGAGTAATAAATGTTCGGTGACACACGAACTTAGCCCTTCCTTACTATTTTTTTAAATATTTTTATTTTTTTTATATCAAACAAGTAAGGAAGGGCTAAGTTCGGGTGTCACCGAACATTTTATACTCTCGCACGATAAAGTGATAATCGAGATTTCATTATCAGTCATTTACATATTTTTCAAATACCGTATTTGTGTAAAGTTTTATTCCGCTATCATCATTGGTTCCTAATGTATATATTACGTGGAGACCTTTTTTGTAGAGCATTCAATTTCCTACCAAATCTAAGGAACAAGATATTTTTTCAAGTAGTTGGAAGCGAGATATAAATTTTTCTATCTGATAATAAGAAAAAATAGAAAACTGTATGTAGGAGGACCTTCCCGTTACAATTAAAAACTCATGTTTGGAGAGGCTTTCTTAGAGGTGTATGGGAGTATCAAACGAAAAAAAAAATATATTTTTTTTTTAATCACTCTAGTATATACATATGTACAAGTTACTCTAATGATTGATTAAGACGGTTGTGTTGGTTCCTTCACAATAAACGCAGAAGTTTATATTTGTAGCATTGTTGTTAATGAAAGCAAGTGTATTAAGGGAGTGAAAATGCCGAGCTGTCAAAAGCAAACGCTGTTAGCAGCATGGAAGTTTTTTAGTTTAATATTTCCACGCAACATTATCCTCTTGTAAAAAGAATTTATAAGCAAAATTTTTATCACACAGAAATGCATTTTGAAACTAACGGTAGATACGACATCAATAGCCGCCATTTCTTCTTTGACAGCTGGTAACGCGGGCCATTTGTGATACTGATTTTCAGGTGGCACAGTGGATGCAGAAAGAGTACAATACAAAAAGCAAAGTAAAATTGTAATGATCAACACCAGCAGCAGAGAAAATTGTTCAACCGACTTTTTACTTGCTTTTCCTGTGTTCGCCGCTCTCCAGAGACCAGCGGTGGCGAAACCAACCTGTCATTGCAGCTGACAGCGATCAGCACCCCAACATCAGCAAGAATAACAGAAATAACAACATGATTAACAACGCCAACAGTGGCACAACAACAACAAGAACTATGATAATATTTTCAATGCACAGCTTTTTCACATTTTCAATGATGTGAAATGAAATTATTTAATTACTGAAGCTCAAAAATGACAGTTGCAGCGGGAGCAAGAGCTTCAGTAACAAGAACAGCTGACAACGTTGCTGTTTCAGCCATGCTACGCAATGAGAGCGAAGAACAAATGCTGCCAAGAGCAGAAATTTCAACTTGAACAAAGGGACATGCAGACTGAATGATATCGTTACGAGTATTGCGGTTGTATTTTCCTCTCCCGGCAACGACTCGGTTTATAGGTTAATCTGTTGGTAGTGAATGCTTAAATCGAATATCGGAAACGAATTATTAACACTGCAAAACTAAACCTTAAGACAGTAAATACCACAATGTACGCTTTTAATGGAAAATCTAATGAAATCGTTCCCAACAAAAAAAAAATACGAGGAAGGGAAACATTAAAAATTTTGAACTCATATTATTTCTGGCAGAGAAGGTATATACCGATATAACTAATTTTACCACCGAATGACATAATTCTAGTTCAAATATTCTGCTTTCGCCGTTATAAGCCGTCTAAAGTCAGGTGAAGTTATTCATAATATTGGTAAAGTGAAATAAATAAACTGTTTTCATCCGTCTCTGACTTCAAAAATTAGTATTATTGTGTTGTTTTGATTTCATTCAAAATATATCGCAATCAAAAATATGTCTCATTAATTTGAATAATAATCTCACATATCGATTGATATTTGGAATCAGCCAGTAGGATTTATGTTGATAGTACTATAAGGAGTGATAGTAGAATAAGGAGTGACAGCAAGACCTTATTTGGTATTTAATTCTGCATTTTAATTCACGACATGAATTATAACTCGGTTTTTAGGCGTGACAATGGATTGATTGCGTCCATATGCCACGTTAACCTCTTTGGCGTGTCAGAGAATCTCATTATTAAAAACGTTCCGATGGTATAAAATTACAGAAGACGTGTATGTGAATAAGTTTTACTTTTACTTCATCATCGAAATTTTCGTTCAATCAGTTTTCAATTAATGATTGTACTAAGCTATTCAAAATAAAATAAATTAATCAACCAATGTCGAACATCTTTGATGCTATCTATTGAAATTAGTAGCTAAAGCCTAGTTTTTTAAAGTTATAAACCTACTCAACTGATTGTTTTTTTGATATTTTTCAAAAAGTTTTATAAATAAAAAAAATATTTATTTTTTAACTCTTGCAACCTGTTGCCACAGAGTATTATAGTTTTGTTCACCTAACGGTTGTACGTATCACTTAAAACTAAGCGAGATAGACATAGGGTTAGATATAATTAAATAAATGATCAGGATGACGAGAAAAGTTGAAATCCGATTGATTGTATGTCTGTCCCTCCCTCCGTCCATGCATGCGTTAGAATCTGCTATCTTTATCGACTAACCAGTGAGAATTTAATGACATTTCATTGATTGGAAGTGAAGTTATTGTGTCAGAACGTTTGTATTATCGTTGCCAAAATGAGCTTTGAACAAAGAGCCAACATTAAATTTTGTTTTGAAATTGGTAAAGCTTTTACCGAAACGTTTCAATTGATGAAACACGTTTATGGCGATGATTGCTTATCCCGTAGCAGAGTGCACGAGTGGTTTCAAAGTTTTCAAAGTGGTCGTGAAGACATAAATGACGATCAACATGTGGGCCAATCAAAATCCGTGATCACTGGAAATTCCATCGAAACTGTGCGTGAATTCATCAAAAATCAGCCGAAATCATCATTGAAATTCATGGAAAATGAGCACAGTCCGACAATAACCACGCCTACTTCCAATAATTCGTTCATTTTTCCGTACACAAATCAAGAAGCAATTAATATAAAGGGATTAAACGTTATAACGTGAATTAGTGTATGCCACCTTATTACCAAAAATTGTTCAAATCCAGCAAAAACTGTTCACGCTCCTAGGTACATATAGTTGACTTTTGTTAGATAATATCGGGCATTGTCTCAGATATATAATTGAAATTCAGGGATAGTACTTCTCTAACAATGGTATGTCTGTGTGTCAAAAATGGGTTGAATCGGACCAATACTTCCCTTAGCTCCCATATACCTCATAAAAAGAATTTTGAACTTTCGGGTGATTTTGTAGCGCATATAGCGGTCAATATGTGAGTTATCTTAAAGAAAATTAGAAAACGTATTTTACTCATAAGAGTGTATCTTTGTGCCTAAAATAAAAAAAAAAAAAATTGGCAAAAACTTCACATAGCCCCTAAATAACTAATATCAGCCTTTTCGAAAATCCGGCTGACCTTACTCTAAATGATTGGTGTTTTAGTATGTGACATGTTAATAGTATGTGGTATATGGAAAATAGATCGAATTTGGTCGACACTACCCCAACTGTCACATACTACTACATATAATGGGTTTCGTTGATCTAACAAACCTCCCTGACAACCACGGCTACCCATTTTTGTCAAATATTTCAATACAACTACACATTTTTTCTCTATGCACTAACACCAACGCACATTTTCGGGTTATTTTTTGTTTACCTGAATGCGATGAAAAAAAGTTTCTTTCATTTCTTGATTTATTTGAATGAGTGCGAAGGAGAAAACATAATTGTCAATAGACCCAAAACAAAATCCCAAAAAGGGTAATAAAAAAAACGATTGAAAGACGCATGTCATTCGTGATAGTATGTACCATCGTAAAGGAGGCTCGTACAACAAGAAGGTAAGTAAGTGAATTTTATATGATTTTTGTTTTAATAATTTGCAAATAATTACTTCATTTATTTTTATAGAACTGAAATGGAAATAGCAGCAGCAGCAATATCATCAGAAGCAGCAAATATCAATTGTTAAGTAAGTATGTGAAAACAAGTAAGGAAGGGCTAAGTTCGGGTGTCACCGAACATTTTATAGTCTCGCATGATAAAGTGATAATCGAGATTTCTTTATCCGTCATTTACATATTTTTCAAATACCGTATTTGTGTAAAGTTTTATTCCGCTATCATCATTGGTTCCTAATGTATAGATACATATACATATTATACAGAGAAGGCATCAGATGGAATTCAAAATAGCGTTATATTGGAAGAAGGCGTGGTTGTACACCGATTTCACCCATATTTCGTACATGCCATCAGGGTGTTAAATATTATATATCGAATTTCATTGAAATCGGAACAGTGGTTCCTGTGGTATGGTTTTTGGTCCATAAGTGGCGACGCCACGCCCATTTTCAATTTTTTAAAAAAGCCTGCCATTTCTTCCGCAAAATTTAGTGTTTCTGACGTTTTTTGTTAGTCGGTTAACGCACTTTTAGTGATTTTCAACATAACCTTTGTATGGGAGGTGGGCGTGGTTATTATCCGATTTCTTCCATTTTTGAATTGTTTATGGAAATATCTGAAGGAAATGACTCTATATTGTTTGGTTTACATAGCTATGGTTGTTTCCGAGATATGTACAACTTAGTAGGGGGCGGGGCCACACCCACTTTTCCAAAAAAAATTACGTCCAAATATGCCCCTCCCTTATGCAATCCTTTGTGCCAAATTTCACTATAATATCTTTATTTATGGCTTAGTTATGACACTTAATAGGTTTTCGGTTTTCGCCATTTTGTGGGCGTGGCAGTGGGCCGATTTTGCCCATCTTCGAACTTAACCTTCTTATGGAGCCAAGAAATACGTGTACCAAGTTTCATCATGATATCTCAATTTTTATTCAAGTTACAGCTTGCACGGACGGACGGACAGATAATTATGTTTGTTTTCACTACACCATTGCTGAAATGAACATACATAGTAGTAACTGGGAAATCCCCTTATTCGATAACTCTTACCTTCACATTTTGTTCGCATGATATTTACATTGCTGAAATGGACACCTCCAGTGACGATACCGACGATACGTCACAAACAATTGCGTTTGCTATCAAGTAGCGACGAATAATTATGTTTCAGAGTAAATTCTATTTGTATTTAATATGTTTTATTTTTTCAGATAATATTAATCTTTTTTCACTCTTTTATTTTCAGGTATTTGTCTTTTATAATCGTTTTCAGATGATAATTATTTTTTTAATTAAATATATTGTGTATTGTTTGTATTAAAAATAATAAAATTAATAATTTAAAAATTAAAATATTTTTTTTGAAATTTTAAGAAATTTTTAAAGTAGGAATCAAAAAATGAAACTCTGCATCAGCCGTCGATTGGGGATATTAGAGCACGACAGATATACTTTTTTATAAGACACTGCTGAATGAGCGCAACAGAGATGTATGATCACATGATACGTACGTGTGAGGGGAAAACTGGATAGAATATTCACGCGGCCTATGGCAATCTACCCACATTTTTACCTATTACTGATTCACTGGTTTTTTACCCGCTCATGGTTGGCAGGGCTTATGTGTCTGTCAGTGTATGAGTTATATATACCACATTCATATATAAAATTGCTTGGATTTCGATCCTAAGGTTGACGTTTTACATTTAACCCTCTTAGTGTCGGGCGAAATAGAGGTGCCTATGCGAAAAAACCGGCCGAATTTCACAGTTTTACAGGGTTCGGAAAAATGCTTGTAAAAACCAAACGAGAAACAATATTTACATAATACAGAACTAAACAATGACACTAGTTTTTTTGAACCTGAAAGGTATACACGTTTGTAAATGAAATGAAGTTGAGATCTTTTGTAGAAAACGTATTTGCACATACAAACAGTCATCTTTTCATCATAATTGTATATGGGTCAATTATTATAAAGTATATACTTTGCATTTCCAATATATATTTTGTTACAAGACAAACAATAAATAGTACATAACAAAAACAAAACATAACTTGAAGGTACATACCTCCAAGCAAGATAGACTTCTCCCGCAATGCGAGTAGTTAACCGACAAATGCCAGAGCCGATGTATCGGCTTCCGGACTAAAAGAGATAAGCTATTTCATGGCTTTGTTTCTTGTAAGTTGCAAAGGTATAAAATGTTAGGTTGCACCTGAACTTAGCCCTTCCTTACTTGTTATTGATATTTTTGAAATGGTGGTCTTGGAGTTCAAAGGAACATCGGAAATATTCAAATAGAATAAGAATCCGTATAGGTCAGTGTTTTGAAATTTTGTTTTGCTTATTTTAAGGGATTTATCGGTACATTTTTATTTTTTTTTTATATTGAAATTGAAATTTTCTATTCAAACTTTTTGATATTCTAAAGATATTCTAAATATACAAAGGAGGCGAAATTAAATACACTGAATTTTTACATTTGTATAAAATTTAGGTCAAGCCCAATTCATTTTTATTGAGCGCCAAACCATTAATATAATTTTATAATTTAATAAATTTTCCTTAATTTCATTCAAATATCACAAGGGCAGAGCAATGGAAGGTATACTTAAAAATTTATTTGCAATCAATTTTATAAACATGTATGTATGAATATATATTTGGAGTAAAGTCAGCCGAACATTTCTAAATCCTGAATATCAGTTAAATGGGGGCCAAGTTCCGCTCAATTTTATCTACTCGTATTTTAGGCACAAGGTACACTGTTACTAGAAAAACACGCTCTCTAAATTTCAGCAAAATAGCTAGCATATCGGCCGATATATATATATGTGGTATAAAGTCAACCGTTCGAAAATCTTTATATTAGGTCCACCCTGGCTAAGGGAAGTATTGATCCGATTCAAACCAATAAGGGTGTATTATTATAAAAGAAACATTGTCCTTATATTTCAATAATGCATCTCACATTTTGAGCGGTGCCCACATATTCAGTTTGTGTCGGCAATTTTCGGTCGTAAAATGAAATACTTTGTGAGAATTATATCTCAAAGAACTGTGTAAAAATTTCAATAAGATCGGTTGATTAGTTTGCGAGAAATCTTGGCAATCTACATACTTTGAAAGCACAGTTTCGAGAAGAATACTGTAAAGTTTTAAGTAACTATATAGCAGTCCTCGAGAGCGCAACTTTTCAAGGTTATATCTCTAAAACTTTCGCTCGGATCATCTTGAGCTTCTAAGATAATAAAAATCGGTTTTTTAAAGCTGTGAAATCCATCTAACCCGTGAAGTAGTGATCATGATGGCGATCTGTCCATCTGGTGAAGGATGTTTATTGTATATATTATTACTTATTTGAAACTAAAACTTAATCATCAATGAAAAACTTAACATTTCGCAATTTCCAACATATTTTATTAGAATTTTGATAGCTATGAACGTAGCTATGTACGAATACATAGAACATATGTATGTGTATCTCACAATATATGTACATATGTATTTGAATAACCTTTTGATTAATTTAAATGTTAATGTAACATTATGCACATAGTAGGTCTTTACAAAATGTAGAATGTGGCTGACATTAAGTTTTTCACTGCTCAATAGCTTTGTATAAAGGTCCCACAGGTATTTTACTGGTGAAATGCTGGCATTTGACAGAAATCTGAAATTGCGCACAATTTCCATTGGGCTCAATGACAAAAATTGAAAACTGTGCACTGCACAACATCAAAGGCAATCAATGTCAGTTACAGGTATTGACTGAATTGCCAGACCGCACAAACTCATTTACGCAAAACACCCACACCTTGTGCAACAATGTCATAACGCACTTGTGGTAAGAATTTTTTAAAGCTTAGCCAAAAGAGTGGTACACAAATGGTATACGAACCAGAGCTAGTTTGAAATAAAGTTTTATATAAAATATACATACTCAGTTGTTAAACTTTACTTAACGAAACTCTTTTTGGAAGAATTTGACAAAAATCTTTCTTTTGATACCTATTCTAAACATAAACTTTGATTTTATCAAAGGGGATATATCGATTATAATGATCTTTCAACTTTTTTTACCAAGGAAATTCCTTCTAAAATATTTCTTTCAAAATATGATATGACTTTAGAAAATATTGAAATGAAATGTGTGTATTTTATTATCATTACCCATAATATTCTATTCCATAGAATCCTGTCAGGAACTAATGTTGAGAAACAAAAAAAAACGAACAAACACAGATCACATTCCAAAGGCCACATTTAAAAAACATAATATATTAGAGAGCTTTATGATATTCAAGACTTAACAAAATTAGTGCAATTAATAGGACGGAACTCCCTTTAAAAATGTTTCGATTTCCGTATTCTATTGTCCATTTTTAAATGAAAGCTTTCTGGAGAGAGCTTGAATCCCCATTGAGTTGGAGGAAATAAGTGTAGCATTTTTTGGAGCAAATTTATGGAGGAATAATAAATTAATCTGATGATAAAAATAACATTATTTTGGGGTAAAATATAGTTAAACACTTCTGCTTTAGAATTGAGAAGGATGAATCCACTGTTGGGAAATTATTATATGTAGTACATTCGAATACAGTCGTCAGTATGGCTTATGCACTTATACACATATTTGTAGAGATGTTCATTAGTAGTTATGCATGTTGTGATTCTATCAATTTCTCACAAAACCATCGTGTACTAATTTGTGACACAAAGGGAAAAACAAACAGAAATTCAATCGCCTTTAGCCACAGCCCTGACAAAGTTAAATTTAGTTTGCTGTCAAGTGGTTGTAGTTAGAACACAAAATGCTAAAAGGCTGCAAGTATCTGTCGAGCTGTGGAGAGATATGCAACTGGAAACCTGATAAGACCCTCAGCTACAATACTCGAGGATTATACCCACTTTGAAAAGTGCACTTGAGTAAACAGGTAAGAATACAAATTTTTCATTTCAAATGGATTTAATACTATTCAATAGACTGGTAGTGATCGTAAAACTATACCGCATTTGACGTAAAAAAGTTTAGTGGAACACGAATAATCCTCTTGGTAATTTGAATTAGTATTGAAATTTATTTTTCCCATGGACAGATCGAGTTACAAACAGTGAAGTTTTGAGAAGAGTGAACCGCAATAGAGAGTTGTTAAGGACTATAAAACAAAGAAAAGCAGCCTACCTAGGACATATTATGAGGCACTCTAAGTATGAGAGAATAATTATCCAAGGAAAAATTGAAGGAAAACGGGGTATTGGCCGTAAACAACTTTCGTGGCTTCGAAACATTCGACAATGGACAGGAATCCAGAACATTGGCAACCTTATAGATGTGGCGAGAGATAGAGAGAAGTATGCTGCGATAATTCAAAATCTGTGATATTTTTTCTTTTTTTTTTTTCTTTCAATATACAATATATAGTATATATTTAACATGTAAATACATTATTATATTAATATTAAGCTTATTAATATCATACATAGTACTAAACGTTATATGATCACCAATATTCGAATACGAATTGGCAAATAAAGAAGAAGATTGAAATTTATACATTCATTTAATTTAACTTCAGCTTGTTTTGTTTAACCTTTGTTTAAGATTCATACACTAGTTTACAGTCATTTTGCGACAGTGATATAAGATGGCTTTTCTTGCTAATGCGCCCCGCTTGTAGCGGGGAATCGTAGCGTGTCCAATGTGAAAACGAAAAAGTAGTCTGTCCTTACAGGTGAAGCTCTAAGCCTTTTTGTTGATGTAATCATGTGTCGTGTTCCACAATGTTGATTGCGGTGTGGGGTGAGATCCTTTGAGCGTACCCAGGTGTGGCGATTACCACTTTTCGAAACTTGATCACTATATCTCAATTTTACCTTATCTTATCGCTTACTTCTTTTGAAATTAACTAAAATTTAAATTAAATGGACTACATAGAGTCCAGTCAAAGGTCAAATTATACGAAAAAAGCCATGTTTTTGTGATTTTTTTTCCTGACGAAACAGTTAAAATTTATTTATCCAACCAATGGCACATGGAAGTATGACATTCGAAAAATTGCTTAACAATTTTTTACAAAGAAATATTAAAAAATACGGCAATGGCAGCAATTGTTCGGACGGGTCTCGAAAAAAAGTTGAATTGCGGTGCCCCTCATAACTCGTTGCTGGATCATCCCAAATCAAACAAGTAAGGAAGGGCTAAGTCCGGGTGTCACCGAACATTTTATACTCTCGCACGATAAAGTGATAATCGATATTTCATTATCCGTCATTTACATATTTTTCAAATACCGTATTTGAGTAAAGTTTTATTCCGCTATCATCATTGGTTCCTAATGTATATATTATACAGAGAAGGCATCAGATGGAATTCAAAATAGCGTTATATTGGAAGAAGGTGTGGTTGTGAACCGATTTCACCTATATTTCGTACATGTCATCAGGGTGTTAAGAAAATATTATATATCGAATTTCATTGAAATCGGAACAGTGGTTCCTGAGGTGTGGTTTTTGGTCCATAAGTGGGCGACACCACGCCCATTTTCAATTTTTAAAAAAGCCTGGGTGAAGCTTCCTTCTGCCACTTCTTCCGTAAAATTTAGTGTTGCTGACGTTTTTTGTTAGTCGGTTAACGCACTTTTAGTGATTTTCAACGTAAACTTTGTATGGGAGGTGGGCGTGGTTATTATCTGATATCTTCCATTTTTGAACTGTATATGGAAATGCCTGAAGGAAACAACTTTGTAGAGTTTGGTTGACATAGCTATAGTAGTTTCCGAGATATGTACAAAAAACTTAGTAGGGGCGGGGCCACGCCCACTTTTCCAAAAAAAATACATCCAAATATGCCCCTTTCTAATGCGATCCTTTGTGCTAAATTTCACTTTAATATCTTTATTTATGGCTTAGTTATGACACTTCATAGGTTTTCGGTTTTCGCCATTTTGTGGGCGTGGCAGTGGGCCGATTTTGCCCATCTTCGAACTTAACCTTCTTATAGAGCTAAGAAATACGTGTACTAAGTTTCATCATGATATCTCAATTTTTACACAAGTTACAGCTTGCACGGACGGACGGACGGACAGACAGACATCCGAATTTCAACTCTACTCATCACCCTGATCACTTTGGTATATATAACCCTATATCTGACTTTTTTAATTTTAGGACTTACAAACAACCGTTATGTGAACAAAACTATAATACTCTCCTTTGTTGCGAGAGTATAAAAAAACTCTCCAGCGTTACCTCATAAAATATGTACAGAAATAGTGTTTAAAATTTCAAAAGGATCGGTGCAGTAGTTTTGAAGTTATGGGGGGCATCGACTTTAAAAACGTGAGTTGTGGGAAAAACGCTTTAACGTTTCACAGATTCTCATAATCAAATCGGAGTGCGGAGACTTACAAGTGTATATCTCCGTCAATTTTGCTTTAATTGCTCTCAAATTTTCACAGGATAATCTTAAGATATTGTGCATTAATATAAAATAAAAATAATAAAATAAACAAAAATACCTTAACGTTTATTTTAGTGAAATTAAGGGGACACCTTTTCGTAAAGGTTAAAAAATTATGTTATTGGTTTGGCGCTCAATAAAAACGATTTGGTCTTGGCGTAAATCTGATATCCCTGATATAATGAATTCCGATCCATTGGTTGACTTTTTCCCAGTTTATATCACATATATAAGATGATTTTAGAATAAATTTCGCTGACGATTAAGATATAGTATTAAACTTGGGGAGTCTATGACCTTCAAAATAAGTTGACATGGTATCAAATTTGATTGCAATCCATTTACGATTTCGTCGAACCCTTTCGCTACATTTTTTAATATTGCCAACACCTGAATATATTTAGCCGGCTTACTTACTTACCATTTCCTTACTTATTACAATTACATTTCACAACTTTAAGCTAATGCACTAATTTTTCTTATTCCACGACACGATGTAACACATTATGGGCCGTTTTCTCAATGTCTGGTTAGCAACCACCTGTCAATTATGTTCTGGTTAAAAAAAGGTTTTTTACCGAAAGAAGGAGTCTTGGTTAAGTTAACCAAAACTACGCGCATTTACCCCCAGCACGGCTCGCCTTTGAGGGTCTACTCTACGAGCACCCTAAGAGAATCGAAAAAAACTGGCCGATGTGTACCTGTAAGTTATAAACATTGAACATGTGATAATTTGCAAAACTGCGAATTGATCGCCCAAAGAAAATTTTTTTGCTTTTTTGAGCACATTGTTCAAATGCGAAAATACTGAGAACAAATATAAATTGATAACACTGGTTTTCTTTCCCCAGATATACATAGGTCCAATTTTAGATATATTTATGCCCACAATTCAGGAAACTATCAAGGGTTTGGTAAGGTGTGCTTCATTTCGTTTTTAAACCTTTATTTAATTATACCATGAACAGGGTATATTAAGTTTGTCACGATGTTTGTAACACCCAGAAGGAAGAGTCGGATACCCTATAAAGTATATATATAAATGATCAGTATGTTGAGTTGAGTCGATTTAACCATGTCCGTCTGTCTGTCTGTCCGTCCGTCCGTCCGTCTGTATATATACGAACTAGTCCCTCGGTTTTTAAGATATCCTTTTGAAATTTTGCAAATGTCATTTTCTCTTCAAAGAAACTGCTCATTTGTCGGAACGGCCGATATTGGACCACTATAACATATAGCTGCCATATAAACTGAACGATCGGAATCAAGTAATCTCAATGTAATCTCCGAAGAAATTGTTCAGATCGGTTAACTAAAGCATATAGCTACCATACAAACTGAACGATCGGAATCAAGTTCTTGTATGGGAAACTTTCCCATTTGACAATGTATCTTCACCAAATTTAGTACAGATTATTTTCTAAGGCAACAATGAAATCTCCGAAAAAATTGTTCAGATCGGACTACTATAGCATATAGCTTCCATACAAACTGAACACATATGTAGTTACTAAAAGAAATGCACCTGTGAAGGGTATATTAGCTTCGGTGCAGCCGAAGTTAACGTTTTTTCTTGATTTTAATTTTTAATAAGTAAGGAAGAGCTAAGTTCGGGCATAACCGAACACATGGATCCTAGGGCGAGTTTTCACCCGATTTTGTTAATTTTAAGCCCAAATATGCCCCGTAATAATGTTTCCCTTACTCTCTACATTTTATTAAGATAATTTTACATATTGGCTGACGTATGCGGTATAAAGTCAAATGTCGAAAACATATTTTATATTTCAATAAAACGGCTTTTATACACTTTATTTCCATAATTTTCTAGTGGACAATTTTTTTTTAAGAACTAACAGTAATCTGCTATCATTTAAATTTATTATTTATATATATAATATATATATAATAATATATATTATATTTTAAACATTATCCAAAAATGTATCCAAATTACTACTAATATATTCTAACTTGATACTCCAATTTGCTCCTTGGGTCTGACTGTTTGTTAGCCTATTTTCCACAATTTCTTCAAAATATGGTACTTACTGGTTGCATAGCAAATTTTCGACTATCAACCCAAACATTCCAAGCTTTATTTTCGCGATGAGTTATAATTTTGATTGATTATAATCTGGATCTTTCATTAATTGCCATATTTGAAAACCATCAACTTTGTACTGCTTTTTCACACTAAGTTCGGTAATTTTTTACAAATGTCACTAATGTCCTTCCATGTCCAACGCTTGGACAAATTGTTTTTTCTTTGCTAACATGATCACGTATTAAATCACTGAATTTATTTATACTTAGACTTTGGTGTAGATGTTTCAGCCTCTTTTACACATCCATTGGCCGACTGCACCGTTATCTGGGTAGTTGGCGACTTTATTGGTTCTGGGTAGTCCATGTAAGTTACCTTTGAAACGAAAGAAAGATTTTCAAGGCGTTTGCTTTGTAATTGGTCATTTAAAATTTCTTGAATTTTAATTTATACGAAAGGTATGTCTGTATGCTCGGACATAAAATTTCGCTTGAGCCGGTAAATGACAATACCGATTTGAAAATGCTGATTCGAATTGCCAGCAAACATTGGCACGCACTTATTTGAACATTTGTCCATTTGCAAAACACCACACTCACTAACTCAAAGCAGAGTAAACACATGAAATGTTGCCACATAAACGCGCAAAGTAAACAACTTCTTTATCGCCACGAAACACACCGCAGCAGATAATGCGGTCGGCAGACTTTGTGGCAACAAATAATCAGCTCAGCTACTCGTGAACATTGCGGAAAAACCAGATGCATGTACATACGGATGTGTGTATGGCAAGTTTGAATGCCAAAAGGAAGCAGGAGTTATGTATATGATGACAAAATTGGATATAATCTCAGAGGCACACACTATGTACTTATGTATGCTATGAATGATTCTTCATTAAGCTGGAGTTGTGCGTTGAGTTAAGAGGAAAAATGGTTGTAGTTATAAGTTTTCACACAATTACAAATCGAAAAGCGCTAATAATTCAATAGTTCAAGGGTTACAAACTGCTATTTCTTTTAATCATTTTATTAGCGCTATACAGCACTGCTCATCGTTTTAACTGATGTTATGGTGGCTTTTTATTTTTATTTTTTATTTCATACGCACGAGCATCGAAAAACGGCCTTGGAAATAGGCTATACTCCAACTAGTTGGGAGGGGGTTTTACTTTCACTTGCATACTTTCTACATATATTCTTCGGTAATGTGATCGAACCCAGGTATTCCATAATGTCAGTACACGCCTTTAATTCCGTTCCATCAAAATTGGGAGCATCTTAGGGAACATTTACAAACGACCAACCCTAACACATGCAAAAAGGTTTATGAGGGCATCCATCCAATAGTATATATGTGTTTTTTTTTAGTATATATGTGTGTATGTACGCATGTGTACTTCAAACAAAAGCAGGAACACAAATCGAGGACTAGACAGATAAACAGCAATTGGCGAATGTGTCATACATTCGTGCGCACGCATTCAATCAGTGAGTTAAAGTGGCGGTAAGTGCTGCAATACAAAAACGTTGAATCGACAATGTCGCAAGTTGAAGGCGTGTGCTATACGACCTGCTTCTGCACAGTGACCTATTTTGTTATGTGACTAGTTAAAATATTAAAATGGTTTATGAGCAAATTATTCTTAAATATTGAAGTATCAAAAGCTTTTTTTTCTAAATTGAGTTTAATATCATCCGAACAATAAATTAAAAATAAAGCTATTAGCTTTAGAGCATCCTTAATGTTACCATAAGGAATCATCGAGTAGTAAAACTATACCATCGGATGCGATCTGATGAAAATCAGATTAAAAATTATTTCAGTAGCCTTATCCCATTAACACTGCAATTCGGACTAGCCCGTAAATAGGCAAGAAAGACGAGTTATTTAATTCATACAAGTCTAATCGGGGGTTAGTGAGATGTGACGAAATTATTTGTCAAGAAGATATTCAACCGAAGCTGTGACTAAATTCGTTCAGCTTAACTGTTACACATCTCTGCAATAGAAGTAAGAGTAAAAGGAATGTCCGAGTAATAAATTTTTTAAACCACCTTCGACGTAATGACTGTATTGTCAACCAGACAAAGAGCGAACATACCAAAGTATGAATGACGTATAAAATGCTACGTATTCATCGCAGATTGCATACCACTGTTAATTAGTCGTAAAAGTTTTAATTTGTTTTAGAAACATCATAACATTTATAAATGTTAGCCTGTGTAATTCCCATTGTTTGCTGTATTGTGGAACGTAAAGGGCCTTGATAAAACACGCTATTTAGATTGAGGATCAAAATGTGTTGATTGAGCAAAAAACGATGGAAATTTGCTTAATTTTGGTTAGTATTGCATAAAAGATACATACATATGTACCTACATTATAGTAAATATTGGAATAGACAAGTCCTGTAGACCTTAGGGCTATTTCAACTATTAATTAAAGGATCGAAACAATTATTTTTTTATTTATTAATGAAGAAGTAAGAATTACAGAAATTGATTATTTTTCTAAACGGAGTCTCTTTAGGAAGTTGTTAAATAAAAAAGATTTGTTGTTGACGCGAGTTAATGTAATTTTAGCCTAGCCAATTTCCAAGTTGTGTTGCTTATCACTATACATATATATATGTATATTCCGTAAAAAAGTATCACAGTATTATCAGGACATTAATTGTAATATCAAAGATATACATATGTATATATATATACATACGAATTAAGAGGTATGTCAAACAAACTTTGTAACTTTGGGGCTTGTGTTACACATGTCACTTAATTCACTCTCCATCAGTTATTTTATTGTTTCAAGTTTTAATGTATTCATCTGTTCAAGTGCCCTTTGAGGCAGCATTTCGACGCATTTTTTTAAATAATTAGCTTCAGTT
The DNA here is from genome assembly GCF_016617805.1 of Bactrocera tryoni. NCBI lineage: Eukaryota > Metazoa > Arthropoda > Insecta > Diptera > Tephritidae > Bactrocera > Bactrocera tryoni. Next base: position 56,741,421 of record NC_052501.1, on the reverse strand, counting down.
CAAATGTGTATATTTCATTTTCGACGCTGGCCTAAATATATTTAGAAAGTCTTAACTAAAAAATTAATTCTTATGACAAGCGAAATCAGATCGCTGAAATGAGAAATGACGATCATATTACTTCTTCAGCGATGGCATTTTGAATGCTCGACTGCTTTCAGTAGAATTTATGTATTAACAAAATAAATATCTTTATATTATATATTTATTGCATATATGTATGTATATATAAATTTACAACTAGTTTAAGCCGCAGCCCAAGTAACCAGTCGATTTTCACTTTCAAATCTGAAATTTTCAAATTTTGTGTAGATATGTACCAGTACTACCCAAACATCATATTAAACAAGAAAAAACGTTAACTTCGGCTGCATCGAAGCTAATATACCCTTCACAGATGCATTTCTTTTAGTAACTACATATGTGTTCAGTTTGTATGGAAGCTATATGCTATAGTAATTCGTTCTGAACAATTTTTTTGGAGATTATATTGTTACCTTAAGCAGTAATCCATGCCAAATTTCGTGAAGATACCACGTCAAATGCGAAAGTTTTCCATACAAGAACCTGATCGAACGTTCAGTTTATATGGCAACTATGTATATGTTATAGTGGTCCGATATCGGCAGTTCCCACAAATGAGCAGCTTCTTGAAAATGACGTTTGCAAAATTTCAAAACGATATCTTAAAAACTGAAACACTAGTTCGTATATATACAGACAGACAGACAGACGGACATGGCTAAATCGACTCAGCTCGACATATTGTTCACTTACATATATACATATATGCTTTATAGGGTCTCCGATCCTTCTTTCTGGGTGTTACAAACTTCGTGACAAACTTAATACATTATACCCTGTTCAGGGCATAAATATATGATTTGTTTTAGTTTAAAAATTGCAAACTTCTTCAATAGGCTTAAGTTTAAATATTTCAAATTTGAATCATGTTTAAAAGAAAATTCATAAATATTTAACAATCAAGCAAAATCGCCCTATAATTAAATTAATCGTATGTTTTTTTGACCAGTTAGATGTTATTCAGGACATTCTAGGTGCAAACTAGTATACTCCCTAACTAGTTTAAAGTTTCAGGATTCCTTCAGCAAATATTCATAACGCATACGCACGAGTAGGTGTAATTGTCAAAAAAAAAATAATATTTGAGATTGTCGCAAAATAACCAAAGTTTGTGTCACATGCTCCAATTGTGCCACATTTGCTTTATGTATGTATATTTGCCCTTCCTGCTTCGTTTTTGTTGTCGCATAATTCAACGTTTTGATTGTTGTTGGTCGGGCGCCCTTGTCGGCAAAATACGTCAGCTTATCACAATTTGTCCGCTAACATTTCCCACGCAATTTCGTGCAATTTAGCAGACCTTGCACGAATTCGGAGGGCAACAACAGCTATAACAAGCATACAGCTGAAAATAGCAATAAAATCCCGAGGAGACGCATTGCCTTTACTACCGTTTTGGCACTGACTGTGTCGGTGGTAGTAGCTGTAGGGGTTGGCGGTGGGAATTGCCGTGATTTCAATTCATCTGCTACGTCGTCTACTTTATTTGCCGCATCAGCAACAAATGTTTCTCCTGCTCTCCCACTACGTTCTCCTGTAATTTGGCCACAGCTTGAGAGGCCAATTTAAGGCCGTCAGCAGGTTGCCATACTATAAGATTTGTAAAACAATTTATGCACTTAAGAGTAGATATGTGCCAGTATATAACCGACTATTTCATTAGCCTAAACTTAATGTACTACAAGTTGAAATAGTATTCAAATTTTAGAATTGTCTAAATGTGAAAATGAGCGCAGCAAACCCTGCTCATAAAGTTCCTGCTGAAAGAGCACTAACTTAAATATATGTAGCAGGAAAGTTTAAGCAATGATTAGGAAGCTTCAGCTCTATATCATTGATCCGGAAGTTTCAACACTATTTTTTAGTTAAGTTGCCACATCTACTATTGCTGTGCTCACCCAATTTCACTGGCATAGTTTGATATTATTTAAAAGTTGGACCCTTTTTAGATCATCCACCTCTGTGTATTTTAGATTTATATTTAGATTTTGAAAATGGAATGGAATTGATTAATTTTTTTTTTTACTTTAAACAGTGTTCCTATATTGTTTATTCAGCAAAACTCTATCGGAAATGAACGAATATATGTAAATATGTAAGAGGCGAAAAAGTTTTGAGGTCGAGAATCCTTAGAAGATGTGTGTTGCAGTGGAGGCTGAAGGGTCCAAATATTATTTGAATTCCTCAGGTTGAATTCTGAATATATTCCTGAAACTTTCCTTTCATATATGATGGAGTGGCGAAATCGCAATTTTCTCTTTAAGAGCATCTCGTTTTAATTTTTTGATTTCATTATATATAATTTATATACATTTTAGCCTTTGAAAGAAACGTTTTTTATAACCCTTTTTGATTATACAGTTATAAGAGATTCTATGCACATACCCAACCTTTAAAATGGTATTGGACTCGTTACGCTCTTTCACAATTGTAGTTGCTTGGTAGGCACTTAGTCTGGCAAAAGAAAATTGGTCTACTTCTACAGTAATTAATAATGGAAGAAATAATTTTAAGACTTTCTACTCAATTGTTCTTGTTTAAGCTTTTATGTTCTATATGCTTACAAAAAATTTAAAAATTAATCTTTTTAAGAATCTGAATATATTAAAAACTTATTTTAAAATTTTTGTAACATATACATATGTAGGTACAGAGTATAAAAGCTTTGTTGTTTGTATCACCTAAAACTAATCGAGATATATATAGAGCTCTAAGATAACGAGACGATTTGGAATCCAGGTGACTGTCTGTCTATTCGTCCATTCGCCCATTCGCCCGTTTGTGAGATGTTAGGAGACGATGAAACTTCGTATACATACATATATATGTAAGTACATGTTTACTGTCCCCATAAGAAGGTGGGGATTGTAAATATAAAATAATTTTTAATCGCCATAAATCGAAAGGGATATTGAGAAGAAAGGTACATGTTATATGCATAGTGGTTTTTATATCATAATATGTTGTTTTATTATTTTAAAATTATTGTTTTATAAGTGCTCTTTTGAGTGGTATGTTTTTCTTTCTACTATATCGATTTCAGGTATACAAAAAGTTGTGATCTCTGTCTTGCCCTAAATTGAGTCAAGTTTGCTTATATTGTTGTTGTTAATGTTTTCTAAGTCTATGCTTTTGATTTCAGCAGCAACCTTTTGCTCCTCTCTACGTTATTCAAGTTATTCTACAAGGGATGCGATTTTTTGTGTGTTATTTTTCATAATTTTTTGTATATTTTTTATGTTTGTTTTACATATGTTTGTAAACATATATACTTGAGCTTTGGTTTTCATTTCATCATTTTTTCACTTTTATCGAATGTTTGTTTTATACGATCTTTTATCCAGGCACATTACATCGGTATAAACTTTAACGCCTGTTTATTTTTGAATTGTGGTGTTTAGCAAAAAACTTGATAGTAACTTTTTATCCTGCTTTGATAACATTTTAAATGAAAAAACAGACATCCTGAGCAATTAGAGGTCTCAGAATCAGATTTTGAAGTTGAGATAAAAAAATTATTGGACACACTGTGTCACGAATGTAATTAATGAACGCAACGAGTCCTCTCAATACCTATTATAAATAGGGAAATGTGGCTTTTTTGGTATTTTTCCTGGGCAGAGCGAATATAAGCAGACATTTGAAAAAAAAAATAATTTGGAAGACAATAATTTATTTGTCACGACATACATATGTCCCTCTACAACTACTAATAAAATCGCAAAATGATAAAGAGCACGAACAAATTTGGAAGAACTCTAGACCTTCGTCCACCCGCTATTGCCGTCCTGTTCAAATTCAATTTCAAAAGAAATCAGTTCAAATGCACTAGATTTACGCAAGACCCTGCAAGGGAATTAACTTCAAAATATTCCTGGTATTTCTTCCTTCGTCAGTCCACAAATTTTTAATTCACGCGATGTTATTCAATATGCACCAGTTTCAATTGAAGAGCTTTCAGAAGAATCTGCTGAGTCAAGCAATAAGGACGTTAAGATGTATCGACTTTATCATACAAAAAAGAACTAACGGGTCTCTACACCTCCAACTACTCGAAACACTCCAACAATCGAAAACATACATATATACATATGTATGTATATTGGCCCTAACTAAGCTCCGCGGGAAGATGAAAAACTATCAGTCCAACGCATTAAGAAGGGGCATTTGTGGTTTGAAAAATTTTGAAAATGTAGCAGTGGCCTTACCGTTTAATTGGCTAAATGCTCATATGTATCTCCCAAACCGCTAAATTAAAAATTACCAAATTTGCACAGGACAAACTTTTTCGGTATTTTTTCGACAGTTGGAGAATGAGTGAACCCCATATAAAGGTTATATATGTTGAAACTACTGAAAACGCCAAAACTCAATAAAAAAAAGGCGTCAGAGGCATTAAATTTACACTTGAGATGGTGCGATAAGTTTCCATTGCAACCGGTATCAAAATTGGACAATGGTGTGTCACCGCCCACCTTTAAGTGAAATCCTATATCTCAGGACCTGCTGTACCGATCACCAAATTCGATACCTAACATTACCCTGAACATTCCTATATTAGGATGTAAAATGGTGGAAGTCGAACAACAGCCAAGCCTACTTCCCACATAATATACTTTTTTATTCTATATACTATAAGTATTTATTTCTTTTCATAGTATAACGAATATCGAATTCTTTCGCAACGTCTGTTTTAATAATAAATTTTACCAATGCCTTAAAATACCTCGGACGTTGCTCTTTAAAAATTGCAATAGCATAAAATGTTCGGTTAACAGAACTTAACCCTTCCTTACTTTTTTCTTAATTTGTTTTCATTAATTTGGCGCAATCTGGCAACCATCATCTACTTGCACACTTTTTGCGTCCAACATTCGATATGGCCGACTGTTTGCCCTCGGTGTGGTGTCGCTTCTCATTTATTGTTGCGCAATTGTTGGTCGTATGACCAAATCTCACCTAATGGCGTTTTTCATCATTTGCCGGCTGATGCTTGCTTTGAATTTGTGCTGGCTGCTGTGTGTAGACGGTGTGGCACTCCGGCAGCTGTGCACCAACTGATGGTGTTGTTTTGGGGTGGGTCGGTGGATCTTATGCGGGTTTATGTGCAAACTTCGTGTTCGGCTGCTGTTGGCATTTTGATGCTTATACTGTTTGCTGATGTTGTTGCTGTTGTTTCTGTTGTCGTTGTTAACACGGCTGGCACTTTCAGCTTACTTTGACTTTGGCCTATACTGTAGTGCCCTAGTGCGTGTGGGTATGCTTGTTTTTATTCCGATTGCACGCGAAGTTTTATGCCAAGCACAGCTTGTACCACCCCGCATATTGAATCGCAATTGGCATATTCTATGTGAGATGCTTATGGTTTCCTACAGTTTTGTAAAAATTTATTCCTTATTGGTGTCTTTTTTGTTTTGGTTATTCCCAAAACCTTGTTTTGTGCTCAGCTAGTTATAACTATTAGCGCAGACCGCTTACGCACTCATTGCATTTATTTCTTAGGTCATTTAGTTATTTAGTCACTGTTACTAGCATAAGACCGTCCGCAAGAGGCTTAAGAGGGGGCCTAACACTGAAACTTGCGTTACTCCATTCGAGATAAAGTAGCTCTTGGGGTCTTCGTCAGTATAGAAAATCAGGCTTCTGTTTTTAAAATTGCTTATTACAATGTGCATGAAATTTTGATCGAATGTTATGCAGAGCTTTGATTATGTGTGGTCAATTTACTGAGTTGAATGCTTTCTTTACATCCAATGTATGTAAATATCTCTCAGTATTTTTTGCACAATCCGCAGTATCACGACTTCTTTTAGTGCGTCAACAGTAGATCTCTTTTTTATAAATCCCTATTGTCTCTCCGAGAATCTCCCGGTTTTATGAATTGCTAAGTTTCGTATTTTCTTTGCTATTAGCAATTTTTTCTTCTTCCGTGACGAACGAGTGTAACTCTGCAGTTTCTGTTCTTTGCTTCACATAGGAAATCACAAAACTTTTAAAAATATGATTTTTTGCTACGGGTAATTGTCGAATTCACGAGCTTTTTGTAGCTTTTAAATACTTTCTGAGACCATTTTACTTCGCTCCACCCGGCTACACTCTAGGCGATGCCTAGTTAAATTTCAGAGCTTTGGAATTTGCGTTTGTTCCACGCATTGTTGCGTAGAATACTGTGACCAGTTCCTTTTGTATTGCGGATATAGTACGTCAGGCGGCGTCGTCGCCAGTTGCCTTTGTCTTTTGCGACAGACTAGCTTAAACAGGGCTGTATTAAAGTGTTGTGAATTCCAGCTTCCCTTTCAAGAAGTGGTTCTGCTAAAAAGTTCTGTCTCTCGGGAGCACCGTATTTTATATGTAAATAATTGCCATATGGGTACTATTTGTGATTATGTTTGATAAAAGTACGTTAAAATCGCTCTTAAGAAGAAATCTTCAAATTCAAAAATTGCTGCTATGGGACGATCATAAAAACTTATAAAAAAATAACTTCTTATTCACCCATGTGAAACATATTTAAGGGACTCAGGAGCAGGTCTTTAAGGGTTGTCCCTTGCAAGACAATAGTTATTTCCGAACCCTGAAAGTATTGCTCACTTAGTATGGCGATATCAATGTTTAAACTGCAGTATCTTCACTTGCCCAGAGACTTCATTGTGTCAAGGTACTTGGGACAAGACTGAGCACATGTGTTTGCTAAGTGTCCTGCGATTCCTAAAATGTGAATAGAGAAAACTTGTGTGTCGGATTACAACATTTATACGCCATGTGGCGATATTGAAGCACCGGGGAATAGAAAATATTCCTGAAGGTGGCAGATCGACCACCCGATCTTTATTTTTCCCAACTCAAGTGCGGCTTTGGCATCGTGGGCACGCCTGTATACAAGAGCTATCTGTTTTCGCTCAAGTTTCTTCGAGGATAGTTATTTCGTCGAGGTCTTTGCACACGTTCGTGACGTTGTGGGTTCTAGGCTGTATCATAACCATTACACATACATTGGTACTTTGGAAAGATTCGGCTCTTTTGTCTTCTATATTTCTTCAGTTCAGTTCAAATACCAGGTATCCTTTTAGAGTTTTCCAAAAGTAGGTTACGTTGTTTCCTCCAGTTCGCTGCCATTATTTTTCTCATGATATCTTTATATGTTATATAATCTTTTTTGAGACTATTATGGCGTCTGCTTTTGATCCATGGTGTTTAGTTGTGGTGTTTTTTCGTGTTATTTTCACTATCTTATACTTTTTTGTTTGAGTTTTCAGGATTCTAAGTAGCTCATCTCCCGCAGTGTTTTTGAAGTATTTGCCACTTTACAAATTGGGAATACTTGAGCAACTTGATCAGCTTGCTCCATTATTCTCTTCGATAGATTTTTGAATTTCTCGACTCTCTCATGCAGGCATATAGGCCTGGTTCAAATATGTGTATTTTTAGTGCAAAATTGTATTCTTGGATATTTTGCAGTCTTGATCTGATATCTTATTTTGCTAAGATCTTAGAATTCTTCCTTTCCACCCGAGTTTACTTATTCTAAGCTGAAAAAGTAACCGTTCTTAAAAAATACTTTCTATTATTAAGCTAACTCATATGTTGGCCGATATATGCGGTTTAAAGTCATCCGGAAATTGAAATATCTTTATATTAGATATATGAGGGCTTAGAAAAGTATTAACCCGATTAAACACATTTTTAGCAAACATACATACTGTAACGGATTCTCTCCAAATTTCAATTATATACATACATATCTCACATATTGACCATTACTTTCTGTAAAAAGTCAACTATAATACTGGGTAAAAATGTAGGTGCCTGAACAGGTTTGGTTAGACTTGAGTAATTTTAAGTCATAAGGTTGCACACCTCCAATGCACTATTCGTGCAAATTTTTGTTCTGATATATTAATTGATTCTTGATTTCTGCACTGGGCAAATGGAATTTAAAATTGTGTTATATGGGAAATAGACTTAGTTTTAGCCTGATTTTGTTCACACTGTAAGATAGGAGAATTTGGTTGAAATCGGCCTAGAAGGTTTCGAGGTATGTGATTTTATCTGAAAGTGGCCGGTGCCACGCCTATCAGCAAATTTTGACACCTGCTTATTTAAAGTCCTCCAGCAGGAGCGCTTCCGTTTTTCGTTTGTATATAGATATTTTTCCAAATTAGTAAATTTTCGAAACTAACTTAAAACTTTAAAGTAACTAACTTAAAACTATAACAAAATAAATTTTTCTAATGTTACTCTTTCGAAGAAGTACTTCGTACAGTTTGAATCTGTTATTTGTCCACTGCTCTTATTCTCATATTCTTATAAACATCAATATGTACATACACACACATACATATATGCATGTGGAGGTAAAGCTTTCCAGGAAAAGCCACTACTAGGAAAGCCCTACTTCACACGAGCCAGGATCTGTGGAATCAACTTTTATAGCTGCTATATACCACCGAGTGTTCCGCAAGGCGCGTTTGAGAGGATTTTGGATGATCTGGTACAGGAAGCCCTAACAACTACGAATAACGTGGCAGCAGGCGATTTCAACGCGTGGGCTGCGGACTGGGGAAGTGTTAGTACGAACAAACGAGGAGACGCTCTTCTCAAGGTCTTTTCATTGCTCGAAGTGGTGCTATTGAATACTGGAAATAGGAACACCTTCGAAAAAAATGGTGGTAGATACGTGATTGAATTCACATTTGTTAGTAGCCTGTTGGTACGATCAACATGCTGGGAAGTGTCTGACCTCTATACGCATAGTGACCACTTAGCTATCATAATGGAGATCGGAAAATCCAGGAGTGGAATATACACGCACACAAAGATGGTACAGACAAAAAGGTGGAAAGCCGAAACTTTTGACGAAGACCTCGTCCGACTTATGCTGGATGACAACATTGCAAGTGTAGAAGATACAGAACGGCAGGCGTAGATATTGGTGAGGCATGTCAACAAAGCATGTGACGCTGCAATGTGCAGGAAAAATCAAGGCGCTAACGCTTACAGACAGCCTGCATACTGGTGGAATAGTGCAATCGACAGCCTGAGAACTGATTGCAACAAAGCCAAGGCGTTCCTGCCAGAGAATACGGACTTCACCAGAATACGAAAACCTGCGCGAAAGTTTTAAGAGGAAACGCCGTGAGCTCAAGAAAGCAATCAAAAGAAGCAAACTCTCCTGTTTCAAAGAGCTCTGCGAAAATGCCGATGAGAACCCATGGGGCGATGCGTACAAAATAGTGATGACAAAACTCAAAGGAAGCAAAGAGAGAACACCAACCTGTCCCACCCTATTGAAAAACATCGTGGAAACGCTTTTTCCTATGCAGAGGAACGAAGGACCTTCATTATCAAATATATCTATGGTAATAGATGAACCATCGGTCACCAACGATGAAGTGATAGAAGCAGCCAAAAGGTTTGGAAATACCAAAACACCGAGCCTAGATGGAATCCCCAACAAGGCCCTTAAAACGGCTATAGCACACAAAGCGGTTCCCTTTTCACAGCTCTTTACCCGCTGTTTGCAAGAAGGTGTCTTTCCAAAAATTTGGAAGAAACAGCGCTTAGTACTTTTGCAGAAACCAAACAAACCGGCTGGAGAACCAAGTTCGTACCGCCCTCTCTGCGTGCTAGACACGCTTGATAAAATTTTGGAGAGAATAATATGCATACGACTGGAGAAGTATCTGGAGCAAGAATATCCAGGACTCGACGAAAACCAATTTGGTTTTCGTAAGCACAAGTCAACTATCGATGCGATCACAAAAGTGACAAATGTGGCAAGCAAGGCTATCGAAGGAACGAGGTGGATGTATGGTACGAAAGAATACTGTGCAGTCGTAACGTTTGACGTTAAAAATGCGTTCAATTCTGCGTATTGGCCATACATAATGAGCGCTCTGGAAGACAAAAGAACACCGAAGTATCTGTTGAGAATTATCTCCAAATACCTGTCGAATAGGCTGCTACTCTATGATACCGATGAGGGACCAAAACAGTACAGGGTGACGGGAGGGGTACCACAAGGCTCAGTGCTAGGTCCACTGCTGTGGAACGTGTTATATGACGGAGTACTTCGACTACCATTAGAAAGAGGGGTCCAAATCATCGGGTACGCCGATGACATTGCGGTAACGGTGGTAGGAAAAGAAATCAGTCAAGTAGAAAGTTTATGTGAAGACACCGCTTCAAGAATAAAGAGCTGGCTCACGGCAAAAAAAGCTTCAATTAGCAGCCCAAAAAACGGTAACGCAGTGATAATTACCAGCAGAAAAAAATTAGAAATGCTACTTTCAATATTGATGGCCATAGCATAACGACTCAGCAGTCGTTAAAATACCTGAAGCGTTGAAATAGACACGCGGCTTGGTACTTGGCATTGAAAGTCATGTGCAAAAGCAGCCCCATGAATAACGGTGGCCCCTATCCAGGATGATGGCTAATATTGGAGGACCAAGCCAGGGCAAGCGAGCACTCTTGGCTAAAGCAGGTCAGTCGGTGCTAATGTATGCGGCGCCAATATGAGGACCAGCAATGTATAACAAGACATACGCGAAGAAAGCAAGAACTCTGACTCGGCTAAATGCAATAAGAGTTATTTGTGGATTTTGCATGTATGAAGCACGGAGGCGAAAGAATGTAGCGGGTATCATACCGCCGGACATAATGGCGTTAGAGCTCAAAAGAGTCTACGAAAAATCAAGAAGCGTTAGGAGGCGTCTTACAACAGCGGAGCGGAAAATAAAGAAAGGAGGAAAGTTTATGTGAAGTGGCAGAGGCGCTGGGACATAGCAGACAATGGAAGGTGGACATACAAGCTAATCAGAAATGTGAAAACATGGGTGGAGAGGAAGAATGGCGATTCTGATTACTACCTGACACAATTCCTGACCGGACACGGATGCTTTCGAGAGTACCTGTACAAATACGGCCACGATAACGGAACAGAATGTTCATTCTGCGGAAATGGCAGCGAAAACGAACAGCATATTTTCTTTTACTGCCCGAAATTCGAAGCAGAAAGAAAAGACATAGAAAGTATTATCAACGAACGTGTGACTCTAGAGAATATCGTGCACCACATGATAAAATGCAAAATCGTGTGGAATAAAGTGAAGAATTGGTCCGCAATTGCGATGCAAGAACTAAGAAAAAAGGAAAGGCAACGAAGTAGCGATAGCAGAAGCGTTAGAGAAGAGTAGTCCAGAAAGGTGCCCACGAAGAGCCAATTTTGGCTGAGCCTGGTCCTGCGAAGAAATACTTAACGGCAGTGCCGTAGGATCAGTGAAATGCAGTCGGAGTTAGGGTTTAGTACGTAGGTGTACTGTTACGCAAGTTCAGCATGGTATGATCATCCATACTGGGCGTGGTCCCGAAAGAGGTGCACCCTTAGCGTGCAGTATGAATCGTGCATGCCGTCCAGGAATGACGGTATCTATGAAAGATTCCCCCTTCGAAACAAAAAAAAAAAAAATATGCACATATGTATGTATGTATATACGTTCATATACAAATATGTCCGTCAGTCTCAAGCAACGTATAAAAATTTTTAATTAAAATATTAGTACGTCACAACAATACCATTTTGCAGTGCCATCATTCGAATACAACAACTTTGGCTTGCCATTCATTCATATGGAATAACATCGATAATACCAGATCAAGCATACAACCGCAGTGGAGGCAAATGCAATTGCTTAAGTGAGCAAAAAATAAGGAAAGGAAGGAAAAAACACCGGCTGCTCTTGAATGCTCATCGATGGCTGTCAGTTATTGCTTTACATATTTTTCAGTTTTTTGTTTTTGTCTGAAGCAAACGCCTCTGTTCAGCGACTGTGTGTATGTATAAATGTTTGTGTATGTGCATGTATAAAGAGAACGACGACTCATTGGCAGAGCAAAGAATGTAAGCGAAAGGTGCACAGCAGCTGTGAGCAGGCAGGCGCCGAAGGCATTTAGGCAACTGCCGCACACACTGTGCGCACTCATCAAGGGAACAGCTGTTTTGCTTGCCATACAAACGACATCCACAACTACAAATTATTGGATAGCGCGCATGCGTCAGAAAAGCATTTTCCAATTGTTATGGTGGACAACAGATGGAAGAAACGACAGCAAGCGTATGAGTCAATGCACATACACACACCCAACATATTAGCTAAGAGAGCGTGAAACTACGAGAGAGCAAAGAACTCAGTGTCGGGCACGACAGGACTAAACAGTAATGACATTTTAGCCAAAACGTTTTTTCGACCAAAATCGTAATGCCAAATATTAACGCGCCGTCGAACCGTGAGCACGTTCAAGCGGACAAATTACTGGATGCGAGGTCAAAGTAAACAACTGGTTCGAAGGCACATTCCCAACTGCACCGTGCTCGTATGAAACAAAAGCAAACCAGTCAGGCTAGTCATTTTGTCTTTGCAAACGCAAAGCAATGCAGCAAAGACAATTGAAATTCCGATGAGAACGTGGCGCTGGTGTTACGACCAGCTATCGGATCATATGAACTCAGTGCCATCGGAATTCGAGTTAGTGCCGGTTGTGTATGGCGACCGAACAAAAACAAGCGGACCGGTTTTGTTGATCAGCACCTCCACTCTATGCCAAAATCGTTGCGCGGTGCTTAGTGAAAAGGTGCATATTTAGAAATATAAGTGATTTCTCTAAGAAATGAAAGTGAAGAAAGTTTGTGTCCTTAGTCTTTTGTGCACATACTCCTTGAATGCCCTTTTATGTAGATTTTAGCGAGCGAACGAAAAAATTTAAAATATAATTAATTTATAAAAATTATAAACTAAAATGAAAACAACGCAACAAAAAAGTACTGGGCTTGCTAATGCCAAGACGAAGCAATGAAAATTTTATTTGCGTAAGTCGTACAACATATGCCATCGCGCAGCTGTTTTAATATTTTGCAACAAACACCGCGTTGCTGAAGGAATGAAATTCAAAAGGTAAAGCAATTGTAGTAATAATAAGCAAAAAACAAAAAACCAAAAAATAATTGAAACGCAAAAAATTAAAAGTGGAAACTGGACTGCTGAACAAATTTTTAAATTGTTCACCGATGAAGCATAAATAAATTTTGCGCAAAAGTGTATTAAACAGATGCCCCGCGGTGCGAAAGTTAAGTAAAAACAGCTATCAGAAGTAGGCAGCCGCAGCCGCCAGCCTAAAATAATAAAAAAATAAACATTGGAAACTTAACTACAAGTGCAATAACAACAAGTGCATTCGCATTGCATTCAAAGGCAAAGTTATTGACAAAAGGTAAACAATAAAGTCACAGTGAAGCGTTCCCGAGCAAAGCAGTTGCACGTGTCTAAGTGTGGACCTTTAAGAGGAAGCTCATATACTCGGGGTAAAAACAAACCGCTGCAACCTAGTGCATACGCTTCTTGGCTGCAACCTAGTACATTAGCCTCTACTACACCCCCTCACATTTCGGCTGTGTGGACCGTAGATGTGCCCCGGCTGAAACGTTGAGAAGGATAGAAAGCAGCTGCAGCTGTTTCACTGTGTCATCCAACTGACTGCCGCACAAAATAAAAAGACTGCATACATACATACCATATAATAGCGTGTGTACATATGTATGTCGAAAAATAATTATGGGTGCGAAATTGTGAAACAAAAATAATAAAGAAAGATACACCGTGGAGATGTTCAAAATTTGAGAACTTTCATAAATTCAACCGCTTTACAAAACACCGGGAAATAGACGGCGAATTGATATAAAACAGCAGCTCCCACCCATGATGTACATACATATGTAGGAGCTTTCAAGGCGTAAGCAATAACTAATTATAAGTAACTGTCAAAGAAGCTAAAAATATAACAATCGTTGTGCACGCGGTATCTTCGGCGGATCGACCAGTGATCTTTTAATATTCTCTTAAATGTTTGAATTGTGATAGATTAAGTTGGGCTTTGTGCTGTGAGCGTTTTGGAACTAAATCAATGATCAATCAACGTCTTCTCCAACCCAATTCACTAAGAAACGCATATGTTGTACTCTATCAATCATATGGCCCTCTCCCCTATAATATTTAAGATGAGAAGATGTTCATAAACTCTTCATTTTGTCAATAATTGAAAAATTTTCACACTTTACGCCTCTTGGCAATCGTGACTTGGTAAACATTTGCACTGGCGGCATTTTTCTCCTTGGCACATTTTATTATGGTGAGTACACATTAACAATTTTACTTTAATTGCCAGCTAAATAAATTTTGAGACTTATATAATAATTTAAAAAATCATGTATATATTTGTGGACTACATAAGGTCCACATAAATAGCGTTAAATGTAATTTCTATTATCTTATTATAATTTAAGCGTATTTAACGTCCACTTTGCGGGCACCCTAAGTGCCGTTTTCTCAATGTCTGGCTAGCAGCCTTCTGTCTTTTAAGTTCTTCCTAACTTAATCATTACTCCTTCTTTCGTAAATTGAACAGACATTAAGAACTCAGCCCTAAAACTATTGTAATACTAAACGGTAAGATGTTTCTCCATACAAATTAGGATTTTTTTATTTTTGTATATACATACATATAACAATACATAATGATTGTAAGATTATATCGTTCATTTGTCCTTATTTATTATCAAGCGACATTTCAAGAATGCATAAATACTTTACTCTGAGCTAAAAGCCAGTTGCTAAAAGTTCTCAAAAACGCACTCATGATGTAAAGTCAGATTATAAATCAATTATGATTTTCTATAGTGCAACAGAATGCTATTGGATTTCTGAGCGAAGCAAAAAGCTATACACGAATCAGTTGACATTATTTATAATGGAATAAAGGTAACAGATTAGATTAGGTTAAGTTAGATAGCTGATCCCTCAACGTGGCGGAGGAATCACACTTAGACTGTTCATTCAGTACTTTGTGAAGTCAAATGAAAAACTCCAGTGGCTAGCTATTAGCTGTCGGAAAAGCGCACTGAACCTACATATAACAAATTTGCTAAGGTGCTTTGTGTCTATTTCTGCTATATCACCTGGATGTCTAAGTGTATGAGACCCGTGGTATTTATCCCTTGTTTTGGCTAAAGCGAGGAGAAAGTGTTGTGATTTTTCTATCTCATCTTCTTCCAAACAGCTGATGCAGCTGGCATCCGGTAAGATGTTCTGCCTTACTGCATGAATCCCGATGGTACAGTGTCCTGTTAAAATTCCAATAAGCATTGGAAGGAGAACCTTGCTAAGAGCGAAGAGCTCCCTACACCTCTTCCGATTCACTACAGACCAAAAGGCCTTACGGCTGCAAAGCTGGTGGTAGTTGATCAGCGCGTGCGGTTCAGTAGCAAATCACAGGAAGCCAATGGAGCCGCTACCCGTTCCCATTTTGTAGAACTTGAAGTACCTGTCCTAGCAAGCTCATCAACCTTACAGTTTCCTGCAATACCACGGTTGCCAGGCACCCAAGACTAATATCGCTGCCATACTATCGAAGTGGATGGTCACCACTGTGAAGAAGGTTCCGCTTTGGAGCAGTAGATCTACAAATTAATTCAGGAAAATTTTATATATCTCAAACACATAATTATTACCAAAAATCTTAAAGGAAAACAATCCCAATACCACATACTATTAACATGTCACTTAGTAAAAAAATAATCATATATAGCAAAGACAGCCGGATGTTCGAAAATTCTGATATTGGTTATATGGCGGGTAAGTCAAGTTTTCGCTCAAATTTATCTACAAAGTATTTTAGGCACAAATGTACACTGTTATGAGTAAAACAAGCTAGCTAATTTTAATTGAGATAACTCACATATTGGCCGATATTTGCGGTCCAAAGTCACCCCAAAGTTCAAATATCTTTATATTATGTATATGGAGGCTAAGGGAGGGATTGGTCCGATTAAACCCATTTTTGACATACATACATACCCTAGTCAGAGAAGTGCTATCCCTGAATTTAATTAATACATTTCAGACATTGACCGAAATTTTCGAACAAAAATCAACTATAGGTGCTGGCATTATTCGTAGAAAGTTTATTCCCGTAATATTAATTGCTTTTTGATTTGTGTACTGAAAATTAAAATCCTTCAAAAATCATCTTGGGCGACAAAGAGATTCCTCGTATGAACATAGTCATTAATGTTGCGTTGATGGCAGTGAACACAAAATGGCCACATGATATGTGCCAAATATGACGCGCTGTTTGTTTCCTTCAAATTGATTACTTCAGCTGTTTGGCAGCTGCTCGGTACCACTTTTGAAATCATATTCACATGCGCACATGTGAAATTACCAAGTAAATAAGTATACGAGGCATAGAGTCAGTGGAACACTATCTTATTCCATCTCTATTTATGTATTATATGTATATTTGAAAATGAAATAAATGCTTACAGGTATGAATGCGTAATGTATATACAAGTATGAATAAATGTTTGTGCCCTAGTCCACAAGAGTTTTGTTGTTTTCAGGAATTTATGGATTGTGTCACGTGCATTAAATGCTTTGTTTATTCACATTCAGGTTTACCAAGGTATTCTGGATATAAAAAAACAGAGTATGATTTTGATAGTTAGTAATTATTAATTAATTGATAATGGGTAAAAGTTATTACGATGTGATACGCACATCTCCGAAGTCAAACACCGAATCGTTAAAGCTGAGAAAATAGCGTCCGTTTCAGATGAAAAATTATATAGATAAGGAATATAATTTAATAATAATCGTTGTTATTTAGTACAGGGTGTTCCAAAATTAAGTCTATCTCCGAAAAGAAACAGCCATTAATTTAGGGTACTCAAATATTGATTTGGATCCATCGCGCCGATGATAGGAAAGAAGGTGCCCATTAGGGTGGGTCGATTCCGGACTTTTTTCGATTCGGGATTTCTAATAGTGCGGAAAAGTTGCCTTAGTACTTCCTGATTCCAATGCAACTTTTTGTTTTGAGATCGGATTGCATCTTCAACCCCAACTCCGGCCTTGAAATTTCGGAAATTCGCCTAAAATCGTGAAATTGTCTACCTAAAATCGGCCTGCGTCCACACTTCTTGACGTTGATTTCGCCGAGTGCTATCACTCACATTTATTCACCTACGCTAAAGGACACGTTCGGATAGGTCTCCACATAAATATTTTTTCATCGAGTTCCTTCACTCTTGTCGTTGATTTCGCCGAGTGCTATCACTTATATTCTCTCAACAGAACACAGAACTCAAAATGTCTGTATCTAATTTTAAATTTAGACAGAAATGTCCTGTGTTTGGCATATATCCGAACAATCTCTCTGAGTCCCAGTTACCTACTTACCAGGATGTTCTTTTGTGTTATCAGTTTGAAAGATTTCGTATAGGGCGACTCCGAGGCGACAACTATGAACCTAGGAGTAAAGAGGTTACAGAAATAGTTGCAAAAAAGGTTGAAAATACTTTCAAAAAGTCATCTATTCCGATAGTTTCACACACCAGAGTTGTACAAATGCTCACCACATACCATAAGAGATTTCTGACTCTTAAACAAATGTTTTTAAGGAATTCAATAGGTTTGAGCTCTAAAAGAGACGACTTTGTCACTTCTGCCGGAAAATTATTTGGCATCGCTGCTTGTAAATGCATTTATTTTTCTTTTTGCACTTGTCCAAAGGAAAGGAAAGTTCCTATCAATGAACAACTATTTCTCTTGGACCAGAGAACCAGAAGAATTGGTCGCATTGGAAGTGTTGATCTACCTGAAATTAAAAAGATTACAAAGAAAAATGAACGTAAAGAAAAGCTTTCAAAACGTCATTCAACATCAACACTTACTAGAAAAGTATCAGCTAGAACACGTGACCATTCAGATTAGCCAGACTCTCATACAGACGACAACAATGTAGGTGCGTCGCACATGGATTCTTCCAAAAACGATGCTGATGATGAACTTTCTCTTCCATCCTCTAAAACCAAACAAAACACACTAGTACTCGTATTAGAACACACTGCTTTAGCTGCCCAAAGATTTGGAGTAAGTGATAGAGCAGCGGCCTTGATTGTTTCATCTGCTTTTCTGGATGTCAAAAAAAGCAGGTTTGATAACAGAGGATCAGGCTAGCTTTGTCACTGACAAATGCAAGATTAGTCGGGCAAAAAAAAAGTGTTGGAGTTAAGCTCCAAAACACCGAAAGTATTGACTCTGTATATGGGCTGTATTTTGACGGCCGTAAAGACAATACACTTACACAAGTCAGCGAAGTTGAAAAGTACTACCGCGACACTGTCAAAGAGGAACATATTTCTCTTATAGTGGAACCTGGTTGTCATTACTTTGGCCACGTCACCTCTCCTTCCGGGTCAGTTGAGGATGACACGCAAGCTACTTATATGGCAACATTTACAAGAACTGAAGAACTGAATTGCAGTTGATGTGGAACATCTAGAAGTTGTCGGTGCTGATGGCACCAACACGAACACAGGTTGGAAAGGTGGAATCATTCGGAAACTAGAAGAAAGAATAGGTAGGCCATTACAGTGGGTTGTGTGTCTTCTACATTTCTACGAACTTCCATTTCGTGCTCTTTTCGAACACATAGATGGTGTCTCAAAGAGTCCAAATACATTCTCTGGCGACATAGGTAAACTGCTCCCTGATTGTGAGAAGTTGCCTGTTGTCAAATTTGAAAGTTTTCCATCCTGCCAATTACCTTCTGAGGTTGTTAATCCGACCCAACTTAGCACAGACCAAGCTTATCTCTATAAAATATCAAAAGCTATTATTTCCGGCAATGTTCCTTAAATTTAGCGTCGATGCATCCAGGTAAAGTGTGCAAATCGAGCTGGCTCACCTGTGCAAATAGAATTCTGAGATTATACATTTCTACTGACAAACCAACAAAGGAAATAAAGATTTTGGTCAAGTACATACTTACAGTTTACTCACCTTTGTGGTTCTCAATAAGATTCAACCGTTCAATCAAAGATGGCTCGCGCCATCTCTATGCTGCAATTCAAAGGTCGAGATACTTACCTGCTAAACTGCGCAAGCTTGTCGATTCATCCATTCAACAGAATGCTTTCTTTGCTCTTCCAGAGAACATTCTCCTTAGTACGATGACTGACGAACGGATAGAAGTCAGAAAGTTGGCCCTTGACCGTCTTCTGGCAGCCAGAGAAGCAGAGTCTGACACTGTAAATGGAAGGGTTAGATGTAATAAAGTGCCAAAGCTGATTTTGAAAGCTAATAATTGTTACGATATGATTAACTGGAAGACTATTACCTTGACTGTTCCACCAGTTCTTTGTTCAGTTTCTAACGAAGAACTCATGAAAGGGCTGTCGGGAGACACTGCAGAGGTATGGAAATTTAGTGAATTCCCCTCTCACACCGTGGCAGTCGAGAGAACCGTCAAACTGGTGACAGAGGCATCTTCTAAAGTTATTGGCCCCCAATCTCGTGATCGTTTTATACGCTCTACACTGAAATCTAGGCAACAAGTGCCAAAGTTTAGTACAAAATCTGATTTTATCACTAAATTTGACACAGATTCAGACTAAAACAAGCCTGACATATGGTTGGTTGGTTGGGTTGGGCTTGGGAGGAACCCGAAGAGCAGCCACCTCCACGCGGTGGGTTCTGGGTGACCAATACAGGTTAGCTGAGAGCTGCAACAATTTTCACCCTGCGTTGTGGCGCGCCGCCTTTTCGCTCGTATCTCGGGAACCGTTCGTCCTACGGCCATGAATACCATTTCGGTAGCAAATGACGTGACAAATAACTTTTGTTTTAAACATTTTGCCATGAGATGCGTATTTCAGACGCTAGGTAGACAATTTCACGATTTTAGGCGAATTTCCGAAATTTCAAGCCCGGAGTTGGGTTTGAAGATGCAATCCGATCTCAAAACAAAAAGCTGCATTGGAATCAGGAAGTACTAAGGCAACTTTTCCGCACTATTAGAAATCCCGATTCGAAAAAAGTCCGGAATCGACCCACCCTAGTGCCCATTCCACTACACTCAAAACGTTCCCGCCTCGGTCAACATCACTTCATGAGCATCCAATATAATTTTAAAATGTTTTGTACATAACTTCGGTGCTCATATGGAATTTAGCAAGCCATCTACGAATGGTTGCTTCATCTGGTGTGGAGCGCTGAAAACAATTCCCTAGCTGCTTTTGGAAAAACTATCATTACTTTTTCATTAAAAAATATATTTCATTAATGCGCGAAATTCATTTTTATCTTATAAATCGTTTGGCGACAGATGTGATGTGTTTATACAATTGTCTTTTGAAGATTAGACTTAACTACTTGTACATATGTTTATGTATATTCTAATGTAGTATGCTTATGTTTGTATGTATATTTTAGTTATATAAAAGTGTTGACTTTAGTTATTTTATAACAGTTGGTTTAATCTCTCAGAGAAAAGGAAAATATTTATACAAATTTAATATAGGTTGTCAAAAAAGTCTCGCGGTATTTTCACTAGTTGGCGCTGAAAGCGCGTAGTTCTAGTTTTATTCGTCGCATCGGGTCATGCTACTCGTATACCTTTCTGGAAAGCTCATTTCACGCGCTAACACGTGTTTGATTGATTGCCGTTTCTTTTAAGTCGTTCGTGAGTTATAGTGTCGCAAACATGGAGCAAAATAAAGAGAAAATACGGCATATTTTACAGTACTACTACAATAAAGGCAAAAATGCATCTTAAGCCGCCAATAAAATTTGTGCAGTTTATGGACCCGATACAGTTTCCATTTCCACCGCACAACGATGGTTTCAACGTTTTCGTTCTGGTGTAGAGGTGGTCGAAGATGCGCCACGCTCCGGAAGGCCTGTCGTCGAAAATTGCGATAAAATCACTGAATTGATCGAAAGAGATCGCCATAGTAGCAGCCGGATCACAAACAATACACCATGGCTGCATTTCTAGACATAGAGGGCGCCTTCAACAACATAGAAGTAAATGCGATAATTAATTCTCTGGTACATGGTGGGATAGATGACACTGTGTGCAGATGGATACTATCGATGCTTGAGAATAGGAAGATTATAGCTTCAAACGGCGCTGCAACACAAACAAGCTATGTGAGTAGAAGAACGCCTCAAGGGGGGTCCTCTCTCCGCTTCTATGGGTTGCAGCGCTGAACGAAATACTACTCCAACTAAACGGCGGAGGAGTGAAAGCAGTAGCGTATGCAGACGATATAGTGTTGTTGGTCTCAGGCATGTTTCCTTCAACAGTCAGCGAGATTATGGAAAGAGCACTTCGTAGGTTAAACCTATGGGCTAAAAACAATGGTCTAGGAGTTAACCCGAACAAAACAGAACTGATGCTATTCACTAGCAGAACCAAAATACCTCAGTTTCAACTTCCGGTACTAAACGGTACAACACTCACTTTATCCCCCACAGCTACAAACTGTCCTGAAAAATAAATATAAAAAAAAGAATAAATAAAGCATGCATGGCCTACTATACTTGTAAGAAAATCGTAAACAAGAATTGGGGCCTTAAACCAAGTATAATCATGTGGATGTATACGGCTGTCATAAGACCTATACTTACATATGGAGCTCTGGTATGGTGGCCAGCGCTAAACAAACAATACAATATTATAAAATTAAATGGAATACAAAGAGCAGCATGTGCGGGTGTTACGGGTGCAATCAGGTCATTTCCGACTGATGCGCTCAATGTGATCCTGCATCAACTACCAATGGACATTTTTATTCACAAAACAGCAGCTATTGCGGCGATAAGAATAAAAGAATTGGGAGGTTGGAATCAGCAGAACTACGGACATAGTGTAATTCTAAAGAAGTTCACTATTAATAAATCAGACTACATTCTCCCAAAGCTGGATTTCAATAGACACTTCCAGGTGAGGATACCATCTAGACGAGAATGGAGAAGAGGTTCAACGGTAGAGGAAGATACCACCTCAATCTATACCGACGGGTCCAAAATGGACTGTGGAGTAGGCACGGGGGTATTCTCCGCTGATCTAGGCATATCTCTCTCTATACGTCTACCGAACTCGGCTAGCATCTTCCAAGCAGAAGTACTAGGCATAGAAAAAGCCTGCGAAGTTCTATTAGAAAACCACGGGAATATACATAAAGCAACTATATTTACGGACAGCCAGGCGGCCCTCCTGGCATTGTCTTCACCCATGACAAATTCCAGTACAGTTCACAACTGCAAGAGAGCACTAAGCTCAATAAAAGACAAGCTCCAGCTAAACTTGATCTGGGTTCCCGGCCACAGGAACATTTTCGGTAACGAAAAAGCAGACGAGTTGGCAAAGGCAGGAGCTTTCCTCAATGAATCCATGGCGGAGCTAATACCAAGCCCGCTAGGATCGATAAAAGGAGAGATCAATAGACAATTTCAGCAAATTGCAAACAACAGGTGGAAAAACATTACAAAATGCGTCATAACTAAACAATTATGGCCAACATATGACAGGAAAAGAACCAATGACTTATTAAATAGGTCAAGAAAAAGTATTTACAGAATAACAGCTACCACAACAGGGCACTGGCCATTTGGGGAACATGCGTCCAAAATGGGATTGCCCTACAACGACATCTGCCGTGGCTGCGGAGTAGCAGGGAACAAGGAAACAATCTTCCACTTTCTCTGCGAATGCCCAGCTCTAGCACAGATCCGACACAAAACACTCGGAATCCACCAAGCACCAAACCTTGAATAGATTTCCACCAAAAGCATATCGGACATAAGTAGTTTCATCGAAACCTCAAAATGGTTTGAGGGAGAAGGTGAAACGTAATAGCAGATACAGGTGGTTCTACGAATAGTGTATCAAAATGGCACATCAAGTGCTAATTGAGCCCGATAGGGCTGCACTCATACCTACCTACCTACCTAGCAGCCGGAGCATCGGTCAAGAGCTGGGCATGAGTCATCAAAAACTCATTTCAATTTCAATAAAAAAAAATTCAATAAAAATACCGCAAGGCTTTTTTGACAACCCATTAGTTACTAAACTTTCGAAATCGAAATGGAATACTCTCTTGAAGAGCATTGCTTAAAATATTTTCGCATAGTACTAAATTAAGAACTAAATATTTTATGATCAAAAAAGAGTGAGCCACATATTTTAAAGCTTAGAACATAGATGAGGTCAATAAGGCAGTTTTACGATACAGAAATACGATACTTCCGAGTGCATATGTAAATAATTGCGTATGAGATAAGAAACATTTGTTGCTACTGGAAACGAATACAAAACTGAATGGAAATTCTTTGCATCTGTTGGACATGGTAGACTCAACGACTACTTGTGACATTGAATATTGCCATTGCCCCAAGCAATTTGGTTGCTCCTACCTCAGTCGCCGATATAATCAACGGTGCCTCTGATATTGCATATACATATAGATATACATATATATATTAGGGTGTGTCATTCTGAGGCAACCTTTTTTTCAACTGAAAAACAGGCTAAAAACTTTCGAAAATGTGAAAAAGAAAGTCACTCAAAAGATGAGCTCTTAATATTAATATTAAGAGGTGCCTGTCTCAAATTTCCTGTTTTCCATATAAATAACATGGAAAAAATAATAATTTTTTTGTGGTGGTACGAGTAATTGTGCGGAGGTTATTATATGTGCACGCGGTGACTTCCAGTAGGGATGGTAAACTCGATTCCGATTCTACTCGAGAATCGAGTTTTCTCGTAAAATAATCGATTTTTCGGAATCGATCTTCAGTAGTCGAGGTCGATTAAGAATCGGTTTTTGACATCCCAGAAAGAAGCGTCGGAGACCCTATAAAGTATATATATAAATGATGAGTATGTTGACCTGAGTCGATTTAGCCATGTCCGTCTGCCTGTCTGTCTGTCCGTCCGTCCGTCCGTCTGTATATATTCAAACTAGTCCCTCAGTTTTTAAGATATCCTTTGGAAATTTTGCAAACGTCATTTTCTCTTCAAGAAGCTGCTCATTTGTCGGAACGGCCGCTATCGGACCACTATAACACATATCTGCCATATAAGCTGAACGATCGGAATCAAGTTCTTGTATGAAAAACTTTCACATTTGACAATGTATCTTCACCAAATTTGGTATAGATTATTTTCTAAGGCAACAATGTAATTTCCGAAGAAATTGTTCAGATCGGTGAACGATAGCATATTGCTACCATACGGAAAACTTTCACATTTGACTATGTATCTTCACGAAATTTGGTATAGATTATTTTCTAAGGCAACAATGTAATCTCCGAAAAAATTGTTCAGATCGGATAACTATAGCATATAGCTTCCGATAGCCGAAGTTAACGTTTTTTCTTGTTTATATCTAAAATTGTAATTTGGAGTATACGACATCTTTTTAGCATTCATAGCCATCAGTCCAATATGTTTTGTTCGACACTGTATATACTTATAACAAGTAAGGAAGGGCTAAGTTCGGGTGTCACCGAACATTTTATACTCTCGCATGATAAAGTGATAATTGAGATTTCATTATACGTCATTTACATATTTTTCAAATACCGTATTTGTGTAAAGTTTTATTCCGCTATCATCATTGGTTCCTAATGTATATATGTACTCGTATTATACAAAGAAGGCATCAGATGGAATTCAAAATAGCGTTATATTGGAAGAAGACGTGGTTGTGAACCGATTTCACCCATATTTCGTACATGTCATCAGGGTGTTAAGAAATATTATATACCGAATTTCATTGAAATCGGTCTAGTAGTTCCTGAGATATTGTTTTTGGTCCATAAGTGGGCGAGGCCACGCCCATTTTCAATTTTTAAAAAAGGCCTGGGTGCAGCTTCCTTCTGTTACTTCTTCCGTAAAATTTAGTGTTTCTGACGTTTTTTGTTAGTCGGTTAACGCACTTTTAGTGATTTTCAACATAACCTTTGTATGGGAGGTGGGCGTGGTTATTATCCGATTTCTTCCATTTTTAAACTGTATATGGAAATGCCTGAAACGACTCTATAGAGTTTGGTTGACATAGCTATAGTAGTTTCCGAGATATGTACAAAAACTTAGTAGGGGCGGGGCCACGCCCACTTTTCCAAAAAAATTACGTCCAAGTATGCCACTCTCTAATGCGATCCTTTGTGCCAAATTCCACTTAATATCTTTATTTATGGCTTAGTTATGACACTTTATAGGTTTTCGGTTTTTGCCATTTTGTGGGCGTGGCAGTGAGCCGATTTTGCCCATCTTCGAACTTAGCCTTCTTATGGAGCCAAGGAATACGTGTACCAAGTTTCATCATGATATCTCAATTTTTACTCAAGTTACAGCTTGCCCGGACGGACGGACGGACAGACGGACGGACAGACGGACGGACGGACAGACAGACATCCGGATTTCGACTCTACTCGTCACCCTGATCACTTTGGTATATATAACCCTATATCTGACTCTTTTAGTTTTAGGACTCACAAACAACCGTTATGTGAACAAAACTATAATACTCTCCTTAGCAACTTTGTTGCGAGAGTATAAAAAGTGTATATGGTATATAAGTATATGTATATACATATATTGGGTAGTCGAATAGGTCTCTCCGTATATCTAATCAAACTTTAACTTATTTTTTATATTTACGCTAATAAATAAATAAACAAATATGTCGACCACTTTTTGCGATTTTTCCGCTAGAGACATTATTCCATCAGTATAAAAATTTCATCAGTGTAAATCGAAATTTCCAGAATGGAAGCGAGCGAACCATTGTTGTGCTACACGAACTGATACAGCATCGTCTCCGTAAACTTCAAAAATTGGCATTCTTCCCTTTCTTTATAAAAAAATTTAAAAATATAGCTGTAACTTTTTTTCAACTTCCCCGAATTTAATTTATTAATTGGCTAAATGAAGCTTAAAGTCTCACCTTTCCACCACCATATGGTATGACACAATAGGGGGATTCTCTTGCTCTTGCAAGATTGCAAATTGCAAAAATCCTATACCGAAATATACAAGGGCACGAGAGCACCCATTGGAGAATCTAGTGATATATGAACGGCTGATTCGGTCAATTTATTGTAAATGACTATTATGCATGGCTGTTGTGAATTGGCGCACTTTCTGCACACATTCTTAACAAAAAACTGTAACAAATCTTTAGAATTTAAATAGAAATTATAAAATCTATTTAAAACTAACCTACCTCACAATTTAACTTCAAAATATGTATTTAAGTAAAATGACAGCTAGCACAGGGTTGCAATTATTTTTTTACGTGTCATCGCACGAAAATAAACATGGGTTTTGGTATGACATATTTTACAGCTTATGTGATTGGTTGCACTGGAGATAGCTGTGGCAACCTAATTTAAATATCCCCAGAGCCTTCTGGCAACATTTTTTTTGATGTAAGAAAAATCGAACAGAACTATTTCAAGCACTTCTGAAGTGAAATAAAGAAACAGAAAAGAAGCCAACATATTTCGTTAAGCGTTTTTTTCTTGGGGAAATTAAGATAATAAATAGGAAAAACACAGAAGTGTGGACTCAGAGCACCACATAATTGGTGGACCCCAACTTGTATACATCAACTACAATCAGCATATTCTTTTGCATCGCGATGCACCACTACTGAATTCACCTAACAAAGATGAAGGCACACCGAAATCCGGACTACAACCTGGTCAGCTGGCAAACAAGCAGAAGCTGGCACTCAGAAGCCAACACAATGCAGAAAGTCAGTGTCAAGACTACCCCAGAGAAGACCTGGTGGCCAACACGCAACATAGAAGCTTGTTGCACATAAATCGTATCACATCTGATGTCTCAAAATATTACACCGTAATTACGGTGGCACTTGATACAGAAACCCAATACGCCAAGTTTCAGATGTTGCAAGAAACCCACCGGACACAGGCAAGTATGACAAATTGGAAGAAGGAACTAATTGCTCGTTTGGCAGTGAGTCCAAGGAGAAGCAGAGCTGATGAAACTTCTCAACAGGAATAGAACTTTTCAATAAGAAACCCAGTCAATTGTTGAGGGGAAATGGTGATCTATTCGGTAATAACGTCTCTAAAGGGCTCTAGCTCCAACATTGTGGGTTTACCCAGCGAATGCCCAACAACGTTCGTTGCATATTGTCGGCGTGCGTTTCGTTGCAGGACTTGGAGAAATCTCGCCGAGGTAGCCGATCGAGATCGTAGATAATTCACCCCTCATACATAGTCGCATCTACAACCATTCCGCAAGACAACGAAACCAAATTGTTCAGCTCTAAACATATCCAAGCAAAGAAACACCTTGGAGAAAGCACGACTAATGGCGCTTGAGACCTCCTTCAACCAAATTATTCAAAAACTTAGCAAGAAATATCCAGTCAACATGGCTGCAAATAATGAACCAACGCCAAAGTAGTTCAAGCCCCAACTGAACGACGGCGAACAACGAAGCAGAAGTCGACTACATTAAAAACAAAGCGGCGCGGTAATATCATAATCGATTTAGTGCAGCATCGAGGAAATGTCAGCGCCATGCGAATTCAACAAACCTACTGAAAGCATCGCTGCCGTCTATCGATCTGCAACTGATGGCGAGCGTAGAACAAGACTATCAACATCAGAACAGACTACTGCACATTTTGTTATAGCAAAACAATCTGGGACTTTCAATTGACTCCGGTTCTGTCTATCTCGATTGTACCACTGAACATCGATTCATAAACACTCAACATCTTCTACTCCTGATAGCCTTCCAGCTTTTGCAGCAAATGGGCTCAACCATTCAAACTTTTGAATTTACCAGAAATCTGTCACTAAGTTTAAGCTTATGGAGGAGTTTCACATGGAACTTTAGTAATAGCGAACATAAAATCACCTATCATAGGAACAGACTTTCCTGGTACATTACCTTTGGCCTTCTGATAGACCACTCAGAGCAAAGTGTCTGGTTGGATCAAACAACCCTTACCACAAAAGGAATTTCAGTTCGGCAGGCTGAAATGCATACAGTATATATATCAACAATAAGCCCCCTCATCTAGATTTCAAGACCTCATTAAGCAGCAGCATGTTGAGTTGATTAACGCCTAATGGCTACTCCTTTACTAACGTCACTGGACGTCAATCACCAAATTGTAATAGATTGCCGACCCTATTGCGAAGCCACTTCGCCACCGTTACTCCGGAGAAAAACTAAATGTCATCAAAAGCGAAAGATTCAATGAACTGTTG
Organism: Bactrocera tryoni; assembly: GCF_016617805.1. Lineage (NCBI taxonomy): Eukaryota > Metazoa > Arthropoda > Insecta > Diptera > Tephritidae > Bactrocera > Bactrocera tryoni. Next base: position 56,713,177 of record NC_052501.1, on the reverse strand, counting down.
CAACTAGGTATAATTCGTACATCAAGCAGTCCATGGGCAAGCCCAGTTCACTTAGTGAAAAAGAAAACTGGGGGATGGCGAGCCTGCGGTGACTATCGCTCCCTAAACGCCCACACGCAACCAGATAGCTATCCGATACCGCACCTCGATAGCATAGTCGACTGTTTACATGGTAAAGCAGTTTTTTCCAAAATTGATATAAAAAAAGCTTATTACAATATACGCATGTGTGAAAAAGATATAGCGAAAACAGCAGTGCGTACGCCAATTGGACTTTTTGAGTTTGTCGTTATGCCATTTGGGCTAAAAAATGCCACTCAAACGTTCCAAAGATACATAGACATCACATTCAGAAATATCGACTTTGTTTTCTGTTACCTAGATGATATTCTCATATTTTCAGAAAATGAAAAAGAACATCACAAGCATGTCCAGTTGGTGCTGCAGAAACTTAAAGAGGCAAAACTATGTATCAACTTATCCAAGTGTGAGTTTTGCGTTAGCGAGCTAAACTTCCTAGGATACCTATCTCAGCGGAAGGTATACAGCCACTGAAAGAAAGAGTAGAAGCAATCTGTCAATATCCAAAGCCAGACCATTGTTGAACTCCGCCGGTTTCTAGGAATGGTAAATTTCTACAGGAAACATATTTCTAACGCCGCACTGAATTCAAGCACCTCTACATAACCTTTTCAAAGACTCAAAAAAAAAAATGACCAACGAAAAATCAATTGGGATGCAGAATAAGAAAAAGCATTCAGTGACTGCAGAGCCAGTTTGGCTACACAAAAACATTGTTAAATTTTCCGGTACCAAATGCGCCGTTTGCATTAACAACAGATGCGTCGGAGACTGCAGCTGCAGCACACCTGGAACAACAAGTGAATGGGGAATGGAAGCCAATCGCATTCTTCTCAACCAAGCTAAAAAATGCGCAAAAGAATTACTCTGCGTATGACCGTGAGCTTTTGGCGATATATGCATTAAACATTTTCGTCCAAACTTGATGGTCGCAAATTCGTCATTCGCACCCATAAGCCTTTAACGTATGCATTCCGTCCAAAAAGCAGACAAAGCGTCTGCAACGATGCATTTAAATTATATTGCACAATTTTCAACGCAAATCGAACAACTGGTAAAAATAATGATTGTAGCAGGCGCACTCTCCAGTATGATTGATTCAGTAGGTCACAATGGATGAAATAGAAGAAGAACAGCGAGAGAGATTCAGAGACACAACAAATTGTCATAAACAATAACACTAGTTTAAATTTACAGAAGCTAAAACTTCCATCTGGCAATACAATATACTGCGATACATCAAATGCAATGGTTCGGCCGTACGTTCCAGTTAAGCTTCGTAACAAAATATTTCAACACATTCACAATTTCTCACACCTGGTACAAGATCATCTCTAAAAAACAAATTAGAAGCAAATACATTTGGATGTCAATGAATAAGGACGTAATAGAAATGGTTCGCTCTTGTATCAGTTGCCAACGATCAAAAATACAAAAGCACAATCATCTAGCGCCTAGGCGGGTTCAAACAAACTGATCAACGTTTCTGACCATGTCACCTTGATATTATCATTCTTCCAGAGCATGAGGGATACAGATATTGTTTAACCATGATTGACAGAGATTCACACGTTGGCCCGAACTTCGTTCCGTTAAAAGATATTTCGGCCAACACGATAACGACAAGCTTTTATTAGCATGGATCTCACGTTTCGGTTCCCCGTAGACCATAACAACAGATCAGGGGCTCCCAGTTTGAGTCCGCAATATTCCAAGCATTAACAAAAATGGTTGGCGCACACAAGATACGTACATCAGCTTACCATCCGGCGTCCAACGGCATGATTGAGAGATGGCATCGTACGCTAAAAGCTTCACTCATGTGCAATCGACAAACTCCATGGCCACTTCTCCTTCCAACAGTGATGTTAGGACTGCGCTGTTCCCATAGCAGAAGACATTGGAGCATCCCCAGCAGAAATGCTGTATGGCACTAATCTTCGTTTACCCGGCGAATTTTTTGATAACGGGGATGGATCATATAATCCACAGGAGTTCATATCCAAGTTTCGTGAGTACATACAGCAGCTAAAACCAAGTTCACCGGTACACCACAATTCAACACGATTTTTCATCAATAAAAATCTACACTATTGTAGTCATGTGTTCATCCGCTCGGATCATGTGAGAAAACCACTAGAGCCTCCTTACACGGGTCCGTTCGAAGTTGTGGAACGCATTTCAGACAGACTCTATGCAATTAAAATTAACAACGCAATACACAACATATCGGTGGAAAGATTAAAACCAGCATTCTTTCCCAGAAGTGACGAGTTACCAAATACACCACTGCGAACCTATAAAAAAAGAATTGTAACATTTGCAGACAATTCTAAATCGTGATTTAATCACTTCTGGCAACATTTTTTGATGTAAGAAAATCGAACAGAACTATTTCAAGCATTCTGATGAAATAAAGAAACAGAAAAGAAGCCAAATATTTCGTTAAGCGTTTTTCTTGGAAATTAAGAGAATAAATAGGAAAAACACTTAAGAGAATAAATAGGAAAAACACAGAAGTGTGGACTCGAGCACCACAGATATACGACTGCAACGACATCTATTGACCAAATGCGAAAAAACTTTCTTGACTACCCAATATATACATATACATATGTACATAATGGAGCGATATTTTTAATTTCATTCAATTGATTCCGCTGCTGAATGCTTTGTTCCGGGAGAGCTACTGTTATGTTATTCACTAAAAATCGATTCTGGATTGATTCCTGCAGATTATGATTTACATATGTAACAAGTAAGGAATAACTTGATGCTTGATTTGTTGTGAGTTTTGTGAGTTTAATCTTAATGGCTTTTTATACTGTTAATAACGCACTTTGGGTAATTTTCAACATAGTGGTTATATGGGATGTGGAAGTGGTTATTATCTGATTTTATCTATTTTCACAGTGTGTGAAGATATGTATACTGAAAATACGTGTTTTCAGCATAAGCGGCCACGAATACTTTAAAAAAATGTCCATCTACCATCTCGTCCCCCATTTTTCGCCAGGAAACATTTATGCCATATTTAATTTTGATATCTCAATTTTACTCAAGTTACAGAATCGGAATTCAATTCGGAATTCAACAACGTATCTTGATCCTTTATATATACATAACACGTGGATCAATAAGTCCCGGGACTAAATAAGAAAAACACATTTTTTTGGCAATACTCGACTTTATTCATCAACATAATCTCCTTCAAGAGCAACACAATCAGTCCAGCGCTTCTCTAACATTTCAATACCTTTCTTATAGAACGATTTATCTTTGGCCTCCAAATAAGCGTTCGTTTCGGCGATGACTTCCTCGTTGGAGTAGAATCTCTTTCCTTGGAGCATTTTTTTGAGGTCTGCAAACAGGTAGTAGTCGCTGGGGGCCAGATCCGGTGAATATGGTGGGTACGGAAGCAATTCGAAGCCGAATTCATGCAATTTCGCCATTGTAGCGAGCGACTTGTGACACGGCGCATTGTCTTGGAGAAAGAGCACTTTCTTCTTTTTCATATGGAGCCGTTTCAAGGCCTAAGATAAATCGTGTGTATAACCCTATATCTAACTCTATTATTGTTTTGATTCTGATTGAGAAAAACCAGTGCATTCGGTTTATTACATCGAAATTCTTTTGTCTACTAACTTTTTAAATGGAAGTGAAAGGACGAGAATGCGAGATACCGTCACAAAAATATCAGTCTTTTAATGTTAATTACAAACGGAACCCTCACCTCCTTATATTCATGACGTCACGAGCCACCATATTTCTCTGTCAAACACACACCCAAACGTAATAAGACTTTCAAAGTATTTTTTCTATAATTCTTGTTTTACTTGTAGATAGATGCATAAAAATAACGCGAGGCAACAAAAAGTCATCTATTAAGGTAATCCGGAACCGAAGACAATGAATGTAACGATCTTGGTATAATAACTTAATTTACTCAAATAGCATAAGGTTAAATAGGTTGAAGTTTTAAATTATAAATTGAAACTCGTATTTTTGTTAAAACAGATCTCCCTGGAATTAGCACCTCTCAATAGTAAATATTGGAAGCCATGGGACCTGTTTAACTATGATATTTTTACAGATATCGTAAAAAAAGTCACAAGCTTGATTTTTTCACTCTGTGATCTACATAATATACATATAAAGAACATAAGCCAAATACAAATGAAAAGGTTTTTATGTTTGCTATGTGTATCAAGAGAAATTAAATTCAATTCAATTAGAACCGACACTTAAACCCATATCAATTTCCATCGTTTAATGCTTTTATAATTATTGTTGGATTAAAAAATGACTAATGCCCTTGTGTGCAATTTTTAGCGCTCAAGTACAAGAATATGTTTTATTGTGCTGTTACTCGTATGTCTACTGGAATTACCATTTTTATTCAATTATTACTAGTCTGTCGTCTGATCTTTCAGCCTCGAAATACAACTGCTCAAATATTTCTTCAGCTTTAGTCCTTTTATGTTTTGCTTATTAGTGGGCCTGTAAAAGCAATAAGCACTCTAACTACATATGTGCAAAATAGAATCAGACAACAAATATAGAATTAGTGTGTAAATAAAATATAACTTTTTTATTTCAGTGGTGTGCATGTGTATTTAGGTGTTTTCAATGGCATTTTTATCGAGTTTATTCACGAAATTGCGGATTTACCGCTGCACTTGAGGCTACAACTGTGCTTAATTATAATTAAATTGTCTTACAAATTTTTTAACTCGTTACTGCATCAACAAAGCAACAGAGACACGCGACGCTTATGCAGGAAGGCAGTTCCACACCTACGTCCACTTACGTAAGTGCTCATACCTTAACACACCTGCGTTAAAGCGGGTTGCTTGTATATGTGGAAAATATTTTACGGATAATTCTGAACAAATTTATCTAAGAATATATGAGTTTAAAACCTGTTTCCATACAGCGATTTTCAAGGAAAGTTAAGCCTTTAAGGATTATAAAAATTTGTTGAAAAAAATTTTCGAGTTATCCAAATGAAGTTTAATGCACAGGTGCACTTTGATATTGTGCTGATTTTTTATCGGAATCATCCATATCAGACAACTACATATATAGTATCTCCCAAATAATGCATTATTCATATATTTCATTTTACCGTGTACTACCTACAACTACTCAGAATTGTTCTTTAATATACTTGGGGGTTTCACATACATATGTATGTAGTCTCATTAAGTTATGAGTTATAACTATCCGAAAACAGAGCGTTCAGAGTTGTATTTGCGTAAACTTATTTTAACAATCCAACAACAAATTTTTTAAAATAGTATACAAATTTATGATTTTCCGATGCTTTATGGCACGTTGTGAGTACCCCTACTATACTTAAAGGTGTTCGTAAAAAGGTAAAGTTGTTCAGAGTGATCCATAGAAGATTTTACGGATTTGCGATTTTTCCGTTTTTTCGATCATCCACACAAATTAACCCGCTCTAACTTCTACTTACAGTTAGGCCCTACGTAAGTGGGCGCATATTTTTTTTACATGATATTTCGTGGGTGTTCTGAAGCAAGTTTCAGCTCAGTAGAATTAATGGAACTTAATAGGGCCAATTGATTGAGCGCATTCGCCTTGAATTATTAATGATCAATTTACTTCACATGTGTGCTCATATCCCGGACATGTATGGTGATTTTAAACTCTTTAGCTCAGCAAGCTTTTTCGTTCAATTACTTGCAATTTGCGCTTCAATGCACCCAACGAAGAAATTAGAACATTTTTCTGTTTTAATTGCACTGTGCAACAATACTCGATGGCGGTCGATTTAAATATTATTAGGCTTTACGACCTATTGGTAATATGAAGATAGATTTGTTAACAATATAAAAACATGTTTTCAAAATCATTGTAATCACATCAACATCTAGCAATTATGTTGATGTAGATATTTTTAATATTTTCCTAATTTGTTTTATTGAAACGATTATGTAACAAACCAATAAATAAAATTATAATTGTAGGCACCTATTGTTGATATTAGTTCTTGATAGGTCTCTCACAAACTTATATTTGGTCACACGGAAGCCTTTAGATTTGTTTAGCGTTTATTCATTAATATTTCAAACGCACTTTGGAATTTTAAGTAATACTCTTTCAATTTTGGCATAAAAATCCTTAAAAAATTCACTACAAATTTAATTCGTGACTCAATTTAAGCAAAAATAGTAATTGGACTGAATTATCGTAGTCTCTATTTCTATCATTCAGTAATATTAGTGTTTGGTATAGGACTTGTGATATACATAGTTTTTGACGAATGGAAAACCACCAAACAAGCAAGCCAGCAGTTCTCTTATATGGCTTCAATGCTTGCTAAACCTAAAGTCCGCATCACTCAAAGACACCTGTGTGCTTCAAAAAATTGCAAATTAGCGGTTACCGCTTTGGAGCGCCATACATCGTTGCAACAACGATAATGCGAAATAAATCATTATTGTCATTATTTCTTGAAAAGGGATACTTTTGTAGTAGAGAAAATAAACGAAAATTGTAAAAATGTCCGCAAAAGAAAATGGTAATGAGTGAAAGAAAGTGTGCGTGTCGATACCATGGTCTCCAACTACTCAAAATCGTGCTATAAGCTTTTATACTTCTGTCAAATAAAACATTTCCAAATTCATTGATTCCTCAGTCTCTTGCGAACTCAGATGTTCTTTGACTCAATTTTTCTCACACATTTTCGACTCATTTATTACATTTCCCGTTTCAATTATTTGTTTACTTATACTGTGTATTAACGCGTTCGTGCAAGAATAAGTAAAAAGTAGAGCAGAAACAAAAAGAAACATATTAAATCCATCACAAGACTAACGATGTCACATTCGGTAAAATGCATATAAGGAAATGTAAGTCTGTAGATAAAAATAACGTGTCACGGTGTTTTCCCGGGGTAAACTACTAAACTATTGAACCGGTTTTAGTAAAATTTAGCACACTGTATTCAATTTGATACAACTTAGAAGATAGGGTAGTCTATATTTCTATTATGTTAAAAACCAAAACAAAACATATATAAAAAAAATATATTTCTATATTTTTATACAAAAGTATGTTTTCAAAATTAAAAAAATTGTCATAATTTTAAATAAGACTTGAAGTGCCAAAAATAACTAAACCTTAACAATCACTCAAAGCATTGTATAGAACAAAGCAAGATTAAATAGCCATGTTAAACTTTTCCGGTAGTGCTGGGGAAAAACTCTTTTGATGATCAAAAAGATCACTGGAAATATTCTTGAAGACTTTGAAGTTTAATGAAGGACCTGTTGCAGCACACAAGTTTACAGTTTATCATGGATTTCATTTTCGCCATGTCCATTAATAAGTTACAATGCCGCAAATACTATAAACATTCAATTTAGATTTTAAAATTCATGATTTTTTCAAAAACCAATATTTGGATCAATAATTTCAAAACCGAATTCATCTCTAGTAGCAATGATCCCAATTCACTGCTACTTTGGGAGCAAAATTACCTTCACTTTAGGTGCGTTTCTTTCGCTAAAAATCATTTGATCTTCTAAGTCTATCTAAGTCAACACCGTACTTTGCATTTTTACTCTATTGTGAAACTAGTACTCTTACCATGACGGTGGCAAACCCGTGTTCTTAACAAAAAACGCTGATAAGCAAATAGCAGTATTTTGCAAATTCATGTTTACGTAAAATCTTAATATTTTATTATAATTTTATAGTGGCCTGGTAGAGTCTCCATCAAGATCTACTGAAAATAATCAACAATCTATCTATCGACCATAGAAGATTTCTGGCTATCTGTATATACGCGAAATAGTCTCTCAGTATCGTATGTATCGTATCTCAGTATGTATCGGTCGGTATTTCAAACGTCGTTTTCTCTCCTTGAAGCTTCTAATCTATCAGAACCAGTAATATCCGAGCACTATAAGATATAGCGACATACAAACTGACCGATCAAAATCAAGTTAAAAATCTTCGTAAAATATCGTGTTCCCTTATTAAGCAACCTTCGACTTAAAGCTAGACCAATCAATACCTAGAACTATCAAAACGCTTTTCATTAGATGCAAATCGTTAAGCCGTTACATTTTCAGATTGTGTTGCATAGTTAGTTACAATAAAGAAAGAATTTCTTATTATAAAGTCATTTACAGGTTATGCCTTTGGTGCAGCCGAAGTTAACGTTTGCTCTTGTATTACTTTTTTACCTCTTACTTTTTTAGAATTTAATAACAAAGCATTGTGGAAAGTGCTAGGTTTTTAACTCGATTTGTCAGCAAATAGCCCCGCACGGCTCAGATTCTCAAACCACGAACTCTTCTCATTTCAATTATGAAACCATCGCTTGTTTTCTTGCAAACTTTTTATGACATCGAGTTAGACACTTCTTGCGAGTATTTCAACAAAACTGTTGGTATTTCGTCTACAAGAGTATCCCGCTCCAGTGTAAAAATTATGATGCAGTCCAGATATCAGCCAGAGGTGCGTGATAATTTGGTATTTGAGGTAAAAGGTAATGCTTTTCTCACTGCTAATACAACTTACATATGTATGTATGATAAGTTATGATAGATATGACGGCTTCAAATGCGATGAGAAAGCAAAAACTGTGACGCAGACATGCAAGTAAGCCATCGCTCAACACGCACGCTCTTTTATCCCACCATTTGCCAACTCTCTGTGGGAGTAAATATGTATGGACATGTGTGCGCACTTGTAAATTTGACGGAATCCATTGATGGAGTGATGGTAGACCCACGCAGCTGATGCCATTCAGTAGACTGGTAATCGGACAGGGGGTTGAATCGCTCGACAGGTTGATTCTCGTGCCCTCTAACGTTTTCTACAGTTCAACCTCAAGCATAATTTCATCATTTTGTTGTATAGTAATTAGTGGCATACAACGTATTCAGGATGAAAGTGATCGCTTAATGGCTTCTTCTAGCGAATGGCACTTTTTTTATGCAAATTGTTAAAATTTGTTTTGGGAAGAACTATAGAATTTGTTTATGTGTGATCAGGGGCGTCGCGAGGATCCAAATCATGGGGGGGTGAGTCCCTTTGAAATACCGACTCATTTCAAGAATTTGCCGATTTAATGTATATGTTTATAAATATATATAAAATAAGGATATCTTCATTTCTGATAAGGACTTCAGATTATTACACTAGAAACTCGTTTATTAGAACATTTGTTTATTCGAACACTCGTTCATTTGAACGCCGATTCACTCGCTGATTTGAATTTTTAACATTGCTGTATACCTATATGATACGATATGATAAACTAATCATAATCTCCTTCGTCAATTTAAACAGAACGAGTTTCTTGTGAATATAAATATTGCACATATAAAAGTAAATTAGGAGATAACCGACTTTTGAAAGAATGACGATTGATAGTAAATTCATTCTTCGAACTTAAAAAAATATATATTCAACCACTGTTATTCGAACATTGTAGTGTTTTAATAATCCTCGTGGAAATTACGAAAAGGTGTCTTTTTAAGCTTGCTTCCGCAATTATAGAGCTATTTATTGCGTTTTATTGAAGTTAGAATTTTCATAAATGCCGGCTAGTGAATTCGCAATGAATATGACGTAAAAATTAATGTGCAATAATATATTTTGATGAAAATCTTAAAAATATTCAATAAGTTTTGACAACAAATTTCCGGGTACTTGGCAACTCTTAGTGGAATTGCCGAAATGAACTTTCAAATTTTTAGTTATGATATTAAAACGGCCGAAATGCCGACTCGTTCATAGATGGGGGGGTGTCACACCCACCACAGCCCCCCCCCTCGCGACACCCCTGTGTGTGATGAATTATTAAAATGTTTGGAAGTAGAAAGATATTTACTGCACTACCTGGCCTCTCATTGGGACCTGATTGGATCTACATCTACTGCATCTATTTGACATTTGATCAAATTTGCTGGTTTATTTCTTATGCCATGTCGATTACAACAACTCACACATATTATAAAGGTAAGGAATATTAAATCAATTAGATTCTATACAAAAGTAGAAATATGTATGTAGTATGTGGTAGTGTGTGTGTTTCACAAAAATCAAAACCAGTTGGTCTGAAAACACACAAAAAATTCAACGTCAATTGTGCGCACAACAAACTCAATTTGAATTATGACATGAACACAGACTGACTGGCTGACGAGGAGATGGCTGGAGGCGAAGGTGTCAAGTGCCATTTACATTCGATAAACCGGGAAATCAGTTTTCCAACGCGCTCACTATATTGCCCCCATGCTCCCTCCCCCACCTACTTTTTATACATGCACCACATAACCGCTGTTAATGACAGCTGCAACAACAAATGGTAAGTCCACACACATATACACACTTGTGTATTTACATGTAGAGAATAATAACAACAATAGCAACTAAATAAACAATTTGAGAAGGCACATCAGCACAGCCACAGAGCACAAAACGAAAAATCGCAAACATTTTAATTTTAATGGTTTTGTGGAGAGCGCAATTGGGTAGAATTGTCGGCGATGAGTATCTGTAGGCGAAGGTGGTCGCATTTGGTGCATTATGTAGTGAACACATAGAGCGCGACAGACTGCAAGCGACATCTGTCAAATATTAAAATACACACGTTCTTATGGACACAATTATTTAGACAGCTACACGACTACACGACTGCAGGCCGTCAGTTGTCGGTCTCGCTAACGCCGACGACAGTAGAGTTGACACTAGAGGGGAGTGATGTCACTAATATGTAATATGTAAAATTACTCAAAGCCTGACGTTATATTATAAATAAAAGCATAAAATAGCTCTGTTATATTATTTGTAAAACCAATTTATAATTTAAACTTATAAATTTACCTATTAACCTATTTTTTGCATAAAAAATTTCACTTTGAACAAAATATTAAAATTTCATTGAAGTGAAATTGTGTTCATGCAAAATGGACAGCTGTGTTGTCTTGTGTACATGCCGGCCATTGTTATGTCGCTGCCTTCTTACAAATGTTCATGTAGAAGGATTCACTACGCCATTTACAGTTTACTGTCGGTCGCGCTCTATGTGTTCAGCACTTTAGTGTGCATGTGCAGTCGTGTTGAGGGTTGTTGAGTGGAAAAATGGAAGCTAACCGAAAACACGTTAAAAATTTCTTATCTGCAAATGTCAGCTGACATTTAGCTGGTGAGCGCGGAAATTTTCACAGCAGAGCTTACGCGACTATAGAGGAAAATAATAACAAAGCACAACAAGTTTATACATACGTACATGCATATGTTAGCAAATTGCTTGTTTGTAAGCTCATACACACACAAATAGTATATGTATAAATGTATGATAGCACAATAGTTTCGGTGGCTAAGTTATGGAAGTACTGAAAAGAAAACCAAGTAATCACGAAATATGTTCCAACGAAATAAGCAAACAATACACGGTGGGGAAGCCGAGCAGCAAACCTTCTGAAAATTGGAAAAGCGAATGAAAATTCGCCAAAAATGCCAAAAACACATGCCACGATTCAGGCCAAACAAAACAAAGCCATTTAAATACATGCATATTCATATGTACATGGGACTACATATACATACATAGACATACATACATGCATATTAACATGTTTTGTTCATAGCTTGTTCGCTTTGAAAACTTAAGCGAAAACAAATTCCGTTGTGATTTTTGTTGAAAAAGTCTTTGCCCTCAATATGCACCATTCCTCTTTTGTGTTAAGAGAAGTCGACCTGGCGTTATCACCTGTTACCGTAGCTCAAAGAAAATGTTTAGAAAAATATGGATATATCATGTATACATATCTATGCGTGATTTCCATACTTTAAATGAGGAATCATTAAATATGTACTATATTCGTATCCTTTAACTCACTTTGAGAGAAAGAAAGAGCACCAAGTTGTGCTTGCAGAAAATAAGAAGTATGATAAACCATACTTTCACACTTGAGACACTCTCAAAGCACAATTTAGGATCTGGATTTCTTATCGTACTTTTTTCAGGTTAGTGTTTTTGACTCAAAATTTCGTTAGGATTGAGATGATAAAGCGTTCATTTAAAATCAAGACTTCAAATTGTGTATCCACTTCTTGAAAACAAAAAAAATCGATTGAAAACCGTTGTGAGAGAATTTGATAGATAGCAAAGGCTCTTAACATCTCGAATATACAAGTTGTGTCAAGTGCTCTTAGCAACGTGTGTAAATACATATGTAGATATTTTGAATTTGAAAAATAATTTTTTATAGAGCCACTCGTTGACTTGATTGGCAATAAAAAAAAGGTGGAGTAGAAAGCAGTGCTCAACTGGTATTTTCGCTAGCACCCGTTCTCTGTGTTCCACTTCGGAATATCAATTGAGGACCTACAATGGTACGAGTATCTGCAGAACAAAATGAATTGCTATGACTTGAAAAAAATATAAAGAGTTAATGGTCACCATGATTCTATTGAATCAAAATTAATATATTTCGAACGTGAGAATAAGTGTGAGGAATTGAAAATATATTTTAACCCATTTTTGGATATATAAAACAATTTTTGAAAAATTTCTGGCATATTGTAAAGTATTTAAAAGTGTCCCAACCTAACATTAAGCTTTCACGAGTGAGATCGACCGTGATCGCATGAAATGAACGTTCTTATACTAATTGTCCACTTGAGACAGTTGTCCACTCGCTGGGTATACTTATCATTGTTTCTCTTCTCCTTTTTAGTTTTGTTACAGTTCTGTGTGTACTTATATTTAGCTGAAATATTTCTTTCTGTGCGTTGCGACACAAATGTGCGTCATTTCAATTGCAGGCAAATCACCACACTCGAGTCCAGTGCAGTCCACTTTGAAGCACACTTCAACTAGGACCTAAACTGCACTCAACGCCACAGTTTGGCATCCTTTTTTACACAAAACTGTCGCTGACTGCTTATTTTCTATGAAAGTATTGATGAATGTGACATTGACACTTTTTGTAAAAAATGCCTTTATAAGTTTATAGCTATAAATTGCTAGCACTTTCTTCGTGAAGTATTGAAGATTAGTACATCTAATTATGTTCAACAGACCAACAAAAGTTCCAATTCCCAATATAGGCACATCCAGTTGGACACACATGTACTCATCACTGGACAGGCAAACCTCCCCACATTACTTCTGAGGAGGGGCCCGCACTCCGAGCATCAGCACTTCATCAAATATTCTGAAATTTGTGAATTATCCTTGGCAAAGGGGCAGCTGCTACAGCCACCGATATTATTGTACCATCTACCGGCCCCTTCCTTGCAGCCGCTGCAGTCAAGGAAAGCAAGTTTTTAATGTTGTTCCAGGCGCATAAATTTCGTCTATTTATGCTGCTGGCCAATTCACTGGCAGACATTCTGGGAGCAAGACCAGCGCATTTCGAGTACGCATATGAGCGAGATAGCATATGAGCTTCCCAACGGTTCTGTGCAGAGAACTGGATATGTGCTTGCTGTCGCATTTCAATTGCTCGTTTAATACAATTTATTTAGTTTGCAGATTTTTCGATCCAAAATTGAGTGTGAATTTGTTTTTGCAGAAAAAAATACTGGCAATGTGAATATCTTAATGGCCGCTATTGGTATTTACTTCCAGATTCGCTCACTGCTTCGAATTTTATCATGAATGAGAAGTATCATACTTATCCAAACAAAGCGTATTTTAAAAGTAATTGAATGAATTGCTTAACTATATACAGATGACAACACCTGTTACCCGTACATTTTTAACTAAGAATATTTTAGAACGTTTTCAAGAAAATATGGAACTGACGTTTATTACGAGCACTATGGCGGCTTTTAAGTTTTTATATTACTTATTTTGTAATTTCGATAACAAACTTTAAATATTACCCTACACCAAACAAAATAGTTCTAGCAAGATTGATTTGAAAAATAATAAAATTTTATGTATTGTTTACGTTTATTCATAATGTACTAATGTTATATTTTTTATTAATACAGTCAACGCTCTTAAATTAGAATGTTAGTTTGCATTATTAAATACTAAAGCACCCGTCCACGTTTTCCTGTTGCTGTTACGTTGGTAGTACTACTAATACCATCTATATGATTTCTATTATTTATATTATGACTATTAGTTAAGGAGATATATCATTTTTGGTGAACCAACTTGTGTTACTTTACAAAAAAATAAATCAAAAAATCATTTTGTGCGTTAATAAAGCATTGGTTGTTGTGGGAAAAAACTGTTGAATTTAGGCTGTGCACCAGTGAAATCAACCGAGTCCAATCGATAGTCAGTCTAGTGGACGGCATATAATGAAACCGTTCTCAAGCGTGGAAAGACAAAAAAAATCGGCTGGCAAGGTTATGGCATCAGTCTTTTGGGATGCACGTGGTATATTATTCATCGAATGATTACTAAGCCAGTTTTAATTAATTTTCATGTATGGAAAACTTTCACATTTGACAATGTATCTTATTACGAAATTTGGTATAGATTATTTTCAAAGGCAACAATGTAATCTCCGAAGAAATTGTTCAGATCGGTTAACTATAGCATATAGCTACCATACAAATTGAACGATCGGAATCCAGTGCTGGTATGGAAAACTTTAGACGTGGTATCTTCGCCTAATTTGGTATATATTATTTTCTAAGGCAACTATGTAATTTTCGAAGAAATTGTTCAGATCGGTTAACTATGGCATATAGCTGCTATACAAACTGAATGATCGGAATCAAATGCTTGCATGGGAAACTTTCTCATTTGACGATATATCTTCACGAAATTTGACATGGTTTACTGCTTAAGGTAATAACATAATCTCCGAAAAAAGTGTTCAGATCGGATTACTATAGCGTATAGCTTCCATACAAACTGAACACATAGTTACTAAAAGAAATGCACCTGTGAAGGGTATATTAGCTTCGGTGCAGCCGAAGTTAACGTTTTTTCTTGTTTGTTGTGATATTAAATATATCTGACCAGTTCGACCTAAAAAAACTGGCTGGTTCAGATTCAAAATCAGCATAACTCATATTATAAGCATGTATGCAAATTTTTACTTATTTCTTTCCATTTTTGAATTACTAAAAAAAAATAATATAATATAATAATAAAATTTTGAACAAATGCTTATGATTTTAAATATAATTTTTGTATTTACAAAATGTATCCTATGTCCTTACCTCGGTTCTAAGCTACCTCCGCACCAATTTTCAGCCAAATCGGTTCAGCCGTTCTTGAGTTATAAAGGGTGTAACTAACACGACTTTCTTTTATATATATAGGTTCTAAAATTGGAATCGAAAATTCGAAATTTTGACTGCTTTTTTTCTTTTGTTCAATCAAGCTGCTTTTCTGTTTGTGGTAAATAAATCTAATTTTAGGCTATTTGCTGTGTGTTTAGGAATATTTGCTTAAAAGCAGAAATAGTCGTAAAAAAATTCTTTTTCCTAGAAAACAAAAGGCCAAACCTTAGAAAAATTTGACAAAGGCGTTCAAGGGAAACCGTTGGTCCAAGATTTTAATCTGATGCCAATTCTAATCAGTTATAGTATAAAGTCTACTCCAGTTTACTTAATTTAAACAACAAAAAAAAAGCACAGTTTTTAGTCGAGTTTTCACCCGATTTTATTCATTCTAAGCATAAGTATATTCGCTGTTATAAGAAAAACACACTCTCTCAATTTTACAAGATAATTCGGAACGGAAGTTCGAAATTATAATAGGTACATGGCTACAAAAAGTATTGACTCCATTCAAGCCATTTATAGCATACTGTCGTAATATTATCAAGAAAGGGTTTTCTCTGAATTTAAATTATAAATCTGACACATTGACCATTATTTTGGGTAAAAACCGGGGTTCAAATATTCGGTACCTAGGGGTTTTTATTGAATTCTTACAGTATTTGTTCATAGTGTGTCACACCCTAAAGGCATTATCCATGCAAAGTTTTATCCCATTATAACAATTGCTTCTTGATTTGAACACTCGAAAGGAAACAATCATTTGGAATATAAAGATTTATATGGGAAGTAGGCGTGGCTGTGGACCGATTTCACACATTTTCGCACTGTTACATAAAAATGTTCGAGGAATACACTTACCAAATTTGGTTGAAATCGGTCGGGCGGGTCTCGAGATATGTGTGCGGTTCCCGGCCCGTTGTCAAATTTTGACCGCGGCTTTATTAACGCCCTATCAAACAAATTAAGGGGAAAAATTTAATGTATCTACCGTATATATTGATTGTCAAAAAAGTCTTGCGGTACTTTTATTGAATATTCAATTGTTCATTAAATTGGTTACAATAATGCGATTCAAGTCAAATATGCGCCGTTTTGTCCGATGACGCGTTCCCAACGAGATGCCAACTTCATAATGCCCTTCTCATAGAAGCCCGCTTCCCTATTGGCAAAAAACTCGAAGAGCCAATTTTCACAGAACTCTCTTGTGGCCAACTTCAGACTACCAAGCGCGTTCGCCATGGACAGAAACAGGTGGTAAGCACTTGGTGTGAGATCCGGACTATACGGTGGATGCAAAAGAACCTCCCATCCGAGCTCCCGGAGCTTCTGGCACGTCACTAAAGATGTGTGTGGCCTGGCGTTGTCCTGATGGAAGACAATTCGGCCTCTGTTGATCAAAGATGGCCTCTTCTGCATGAGTGCTAACTTCAAGCGGTCCAGTTGTTGGCAGTACAGGTCCGAATTGAGCGTTTGGCCATAGGGGAGCAGCTCATAGTGGATTATTGTCTGCCAATCCCACCAAACACACAGAAGAACCTTCCTGACCGTCCATCCAGGCTTGGCTACCGTCTGGGCCGCTTCACCGCTTTTCGACCACGACCGTTTGCGCCTTACGTTATCGTAAGTGACCCACTTTTCATCGCCAGTCACCATACGCTTCAAAAACGGGTCGATTTTGTTGCGATTTAGAAGCGATTCGCATGCGTCGATACGGTCAAAGATGTTTTTTTGCGTCAATTCGTGTGGCAGCCATACATCGAGCTTCTTAATGACTCCAAGGTTCTTCAAATGGTTTATAACGGTTTGATGACTCATGCCCAGCTCTTTACCGATGCTACGGCTATGCCGGTCTCTTTCGACCAATTCAGCGATTTTATCGCAATTTTCGACGACAGGCCTTCCGGAGCGTGGCGCATCTTCGACCACCTCTACAATGGAAACTGTATCGGGTTCATAAACTACACATTTTATTGGCGACTTGAGATGCATTTTTGCCTTTATCGTAGTAGTACTGTACGCTATAACTCACGAACGACTTAAAAGAAACGACAATCAATCAAACACGTGTTATGAAATGAAATGTGCTTTCCAAAAAGATATAGCATGACCCGATGCGACGAATAAAACTAGAACTACGCGCTTTCAGCTATTGATTTATCGATCCTTAAGTCGTTTTTTTGGCGTACCAGTAGTCCGATTACGCCCATCTACGAAAAGGATTGGTTTCATCTACGAGGAAGGCCGGAATCACTGGAGCAATGTAGGACTTTTCTTCAGCGTATACTTGAAATATGTATTTAATATACTTTTAAATTTTAAATGCATACAGTGTTGTGTTATTGGAGCATGTAATTGTACATTTTAAACACATCAATAAATACTGCCAAATCTTACAAAAATATTCCACAACGAAAAGTATGCAAGTAAATAGATAGTAGATATTTTCCGTAAAGTTTTTCAATGTATTCGCAGAATACTAATTGTGATAAGTTTTGTCAGTTGCCTGAAGTTGATAGCCGATAACCACTCATAATGTATATTTTGGTCTACGGTTGCTTTCGGTTACTCACACAATAGGGCGTTTTGAGAACGTCACTCTTGCGTGATTGAATTGTTTAAAATTGTAGAAAGGAACAGAGAGTGTAATTTAAATGAAAACAAAAAAAAAATAATAATTTGTAGTTTAAAACTCGTAGGAACAGGTCAATCGACAGGGAAATATTCTGCAACTGACGTAATCATTATGACGTAGAATAGGAAACATAAACTCACAAAAATATTGATCTTATAAATAAATAACATTAGACGCGTATAAGTTAAACAATTCAAAACAGATATGGGGTGTATATGGGGTTAAAAGTGTAGAGCAAAGAAGTAACTTGTTATTCTAATTTGGGTAGAATTTCAAGTATTTAGAGACCAGTGTTTTAAGTACCAACATCGTCTTGTGACGTTTATGTTTTTACGGGCGTATTTATGTGTTTTTTACTTCTTAATGGCTACATTTAGAGGTTTATAGATGAAACTATGATTCACATTCTTGATATTAACAAGTAACGATTTGGAGCAACGATTCATCCAAACGACAGCAAATAGATAGGTCAGCCAACTAACATATGTATGTATATGGTACTGTTAGGTTTCCGTCTTTTAGTTTAATTGTTCAATAGTCAATTGGATATACATAAATAAAAGGCGTATATATAACACATATCCCTATGCACAAGCTTATACGTATGTGTGTTTGTATGTGTAGGGGTTTGAAATTTGTAAAGCAATTTGTTGCTCAGCCATTGAAGCCATCAGCAACACCTGTTGTCATTTCAGTTTTAATTGAATTCCATAAACGGCAACAATAACAACAGTATTGTTTCATATTCAAGAACAGAAATAAGAGAAAAAGCTTTGAAAATTAAGCCTCTGCTGCGACCGCAATAGTCGCTGCCGCCATTCTTTTAGGAAAGCGACACGTGTCAGTATGTTGCCATGCGGCAGATCAACAACTGCACCGGCGAAACTAGCAAGGACAGCTACTCACAGACATAACCGCAAAAACACAAAAATAATAGCAACAGGAGAGCAGAGGGAGGAGAAACCTATTCTACGAGCCCTAGTACATGGCATGAATGCATACCAAAATTGCCACCTTTCGCTTTGTCATTATACATAAGTCATATACATATTATGTATGTATCAGTACAAGCATTCATGTATGTATATGTACATTAGGGCGTTATTTTCCAAGTTGATTTTTTCAGAAGTTTCAGGTTTTGCTCTAAAACCGATAATCGCATGTATGTATGTATGTATGTACATACATTAGAAATCGCGTATGCAGAAATGTGTCACGGATCATTCTGAACAACTTTGCCTAAGGGAATATGGGTCTAAAACCGATTTCGAAACAGCGGTCTTTGAGGCAAAGTTTTATTTTTAGGGATTGTAAAAATTTCTTCGTAAAATGTATTACAAAGGAGCATTTTGATATTATATTGTTCATTTGTCGGAATCGGACAATTCGGAAACTACATAACATACCTCCCATATTCACCCCATGGAGGCCTTCCTCTTCCTCTGCTTCCCCCGTAGCAGAGTCGAATACTTTCTGAGCTGGAGTGTTTTCGTCCATTCGGACGACATGACCTAGCCAGCGTAGGCGCTGCTTTTCATTCACTGAACTATGTCAATGTCGTCGTATGTCTCATTCAGCTCATCGTTCCATCGAATGCGATATTCGCCGTGGCCAATGCAAAAGAACCACAAATCTTTCGCAGAACCTTTCTCTCGAAAATTCGTAACGTCGAATCATCAGATGTTGTCATCGTTCATGCCTCTGCACCATATAGCAGGACGGGAATAATGAGTGACTTATAGAGTTTTGCTTTTGTTCGTCGCGAGAAGATTTTACTTCTCAATCGCCTACTCAGTCTGACGTTGTTGTTGGGGTTGATGCTGGTTCCAAGATAGACGAATTATGTATGACTTCAATGTTATGACTGTCAACAGTGACGTGGGAGCCTAGTCGCGAGTGCGACGACTGTTTGTTTGATAACAGGAGATATTTCGTGTTGTCCTCGTGTACCACTAGACCCATTTTCTTCGCTGCCTTATCCATTCTGGAGAAAGCAGAACTAACGGCGCGAGTGTTGCAGCCAATGATATCAATATCATCGGCGTACGCCAGCAGCTGTACACTCTTATAAAAGATGGTACCTTCTCTGTTTAGTTTTGCAGCTCCAATTTTCTCCAGAAGTAAGTTGAAAAGGTCACACGAAAGAGAGTCTCCTTGTCTGAAATATCCTTTCGTATTGAACGGTTCGGAGAGGTCCTTTCCGATTCTTAGGGAGCTTTGGTGTTGCTCAACGTCAGTTTACATAGCCGTATTAGTTTTGCAGGGATTCCAAATTCCCTGTTGTGCTTCAACTGCCATTCAGCAGGCTGGAGAAATGTTCCCTCCATAATTTTAGTATGCTCTGGGAATGGGTTACCAGATCACCTATGGGAGTTCTACAGGAGAATGCTCTGGTCTTTAAACTTTCTGCTAGTCGCGGCATTTTTTCGTAGATGTGGTCAATCGTAAGGTTGCGAGGTAGGCAGTCTGTTTTCTTTCCGTTGCGGCACGGCACTCCTCATCGTGCCAGCTGTTCTTTTGCACTTTCCGAAAACCAATGGTTTCGGTTGCAGCTGTACGTAAGGAGCTTGAAATGCCTTCCCACAGTTCCCTTATACCGAGTTGTTGACGAGTGTACTCAGAGAGCAGGAGTGCAAGCCGAGTAGAAAATCGTTCGGCTGTCTGTTTTGATTGCAGCTTTGCGACGTCGAACCTTCCTTGTGTTAGTTGAAGTCCGGTTTTATGCTGCACTGAGGCGGGTACGAATCTTCCGTCTATCACAACATGATCGATCTGGTTGGTGGTGTTTCGACCCGGAGACATCCAGGTAGCGTGGTGAATTTTTCTATGCTGGAATCTAATACTACAGATAACCATATTTCGGACCCCGTTGAAGTCAATCAGCCTCAACACATTTGGGGAAGTTTCCTCGTGGAGGCTGAATTTATCGACTGTTGTGCCAAAGATACCTTTTTTGCCTACCCTGACGTTTAAGTCGCCAAACACGATTTTTGCATCGTTGCGGGGGCAGCTCTCATAGATGCACTCCAAGCGCTCATAGAAGGCATAATTGGTCACATCGTCTTTCTTTCCGTCGGGGAAGGAGCGCAAATCAGCGATATGTTGAAGAACTTCGCTTTGATGCGAATTGTGGCTAGACGTTCATCCACCGGGGTAAATCACAGTACTCGGCGACGGAGTCTCTCTCCCACGAATCCCACATCGAATTTGCGCCACTGTAATAAATGCCACAAGGACCTACCCTAAAAAAATAATCGTACTTTTTTTCTAAAATATTGGTTGTATGGCTGACCGTCCGACACTTAATCATGAGATTTAGGCTACAGAAATTTCAAGCTAATCTATTCGAAATCTCCCTATGCGACTCTAATTTAGCTCCATCTGTTTTGTCAGTAGAGAAATTTATCACATTGTCACTGCATATTTACATATGTATGTATATACTACAAAGATAAAATGTAAGCAAACAAATAAGAATGCGTCAATTATTTTCAGTTCCCTTTTTTTGACATTTTTTTCCATAGAAATTTTTATTCTACAATAGAACTTTTTTCACATATCATGAGGTATATCGTAGTATATATAAACAAATTTTTTTGGAATTTTCTGATGACATCTGTCGGAGAAATAGCTGGGTGAATGAGATGCGTTTTTTTTTTTTACTGGCGGACACGATTTCTCATGTTTGGATCATCTGAAACACAAAAACCCAATTTATTCTTAAAAAGTACGTGAATGGATTTGGAAGGTTTTTGGTTTTCCAAGGATTTTAGACCAATAAGCCTTACCTCCTTTATGTTGAAGGTACTAGAAAGGCTAATAGATTTATACGTAAGAACAATAATGGCGGAGAAGTTATCGAAGTCCCAACATGCGTACATAAAGGGCCGATTAACCGAAACTGCCCTTCACGAGGTGATAAGTGTAATTGAAAAATCACTACACCACAAACAATACACCATGGCTGCTTTTCTAGACATTGAGGGCGCCTTTAATAATATAGAAGTAAATGCTATAATTAATTCTCTAGCACATGGTGGCATAGATGACATGGTGGCATAGATGACACCATGTGCAGATGGATACTATCGATGCTTGAGCTTCAAACGGCGCTGCAACACAAACAAGTTATGTGAGTAGAGGGACGCCTCAAGGAGGGGTCCTCTCTCCGCTTCTATGGGTTGTAGCGCTGAACGAAATACTACTCCAACTAAACGGTGGAGGAGTGAAAGCAGTAGCGTATGCAGATAATATAGTGTTGTTGGTATTAGGCATATTTCCTTCAACAGTCAGCGAAATTATGGAAAGAGCACATCGAAGGTTAAACCTATGGGCTAAAACCAATGGACTTGGAGTTAACCCGAACAAAACAGAACTGATGCTATTCACAAGCAGAACCAAAATACCTCAGTTTCAACTTCCGGTACTAAACGGTACAACACTCACTTTATCCCCCACAGCTACAAACTGTCCTGAAAAATAAATATAAAAAAAAGAATAAATAAAGCATGCATGGCCTACTATACTTGTAAGAGAGTCGTCAACAAGAATTGGGGCCTTAAACCAAGTACAATCATGTGGATGTATACGGCTGCCATAAGACCTATACTTACATATGGAGCTGTGGTATATATAAACAAACAATACAACATTAAAAAATTAAATGGAATACAAAGAGCAGCATGTGCGGGTGTTACTGGTGCAATCAGGTCATGTCCGACTGATGCGCTCAATGTGGTCTTGCATCAACTACCAATGGACATTTTTATTCACAAAACAGCAGCTATTGCGGCGATAAGAATAAAATAATTGGGAGGTTGGAATCAGCAGAACTACGGACATAGTGTAATCCTAAACAAACTCACCATTAGTAAATCAGACTACATTCTCCCAAAGCTGGATTTCAATAGACACTTCCAGGTGAGGATACCATCTAGACGAGAATGGAGAAGAGGTTCAATAGGAATGGAGGATACCATCTCAGTCTATACCGACGGGTCCAAAATGGACTGCGGAATAGGCACGGGGGTATTCTCCGCTGTCCTAGGCATATCTCTCTCTATACGTCTACCGAACTCGGCTAGCATCTTCCAAGCAGAAGTACTAGGCATAGAAAAAGCCTGCGAAGTTCTATTAGAAAACCACGGGAATATACATAAAGCAACTATATTTACGGATAGCCAGACGGCGCTCCTGGCCTTGATCAAAGGAGAGATCAATAGACAATTTCAACAAGTTGCAAACAACAGGTGGAAAAACATTACGAAATGCGTCATAACTAAACAATTATGGCCAACATATGACAGCAAAAGAATCAATGACTTATTAAATAGGTCAAGAAAAAGTATTTACAGAATAACAGCTACTACAACAGGGCACTGGCAATTTGGGGAACATGCGTCCAAAATGGGTATGCCCTACAACGACATCTGCCGTGGCTGTGGAGTAACAGGGAACAAGGAAACAATCTTCCAATTTCATGCGAATGCCCAGCTCTAGCACAGATCCGACACAAAACACTTGGAATCCATCAAGCACCAAACCTTGAATGGATTTCCACTAAAAGCATATCAGACATAAGTAGTTTCATCGAAACCTCAAAATGGTTTAAGAGAAAAGGTGAAACGTAATAGCAGATACAGGAGGTTCTACGAATAGTGTATCAAAATGGCACATCAAGTGCTAATTGAGCCCGATAGGGCTACACTCCTTCCTACCTACCTACCTACGTGAATGGTTATCGTTGGTTCTAGGATCATGAAAAAATGTTGTTAAATAAAAAGGTAATTAAGGTTTTTTTTATTTTTCTCCATGTTTTTTAACATAAATTATAAAAAATTATGAGGGCCAGGCGTTTTGTGAACATTTAAAAAAAAATTAAGCAAATCGGTTCAGTAGTTCGACCGGAATCGTGTCCGCCAGTTTAAAAAAATTTGTTTTGAGAAAAACGCGATTAAAGTTTGAGGTACTGAAAAAGCATACAAAGATGGACATAAACGTTGAAAAATTGACATACCCCTAATTATTATTTTTGGGCCTTTTTCGAAGCCTTCCAATGGTAAAGTGGGTTTCTACATTAATTTTAAGGGTATAAGGGGATAGAAAATGCAAAAACAAAAAAGTGTTGAAAAAAGGTAATCTTTAATGGAACATATTTAAACAAAAATAATTTTATAATAAAAAACGACATTACAATGTTTTCTTTTAATAAATATTAAACGATGTGAATTTTTTAATGTCAAAAAAAGCCATTTTATAATTATCCAATAGCAGTAAGCACAGTCTAGAATAGTGAATAGACTAAATCTAATCTAATCACATCAAATTTTCGGTCGGAGCATTGTTAATATAGGATTCTTTGATTTTTGTATTAACTTTGTTTAACTCCAAAGTAAATAAACCTGCAGCTTAGAAAACAGAATATTCTAAATAATTTACGGGCGATCTGAGATTGAGAAGAGGAAGGGAATGAGATTGACAGATCTGTATCTTTTGTATACTCACCTTTTTTACATAACCATAGAATTTTTGTGAAAAATTCAAAAAACCCCGCTAAACAGCTGCTTCTACGAAATAGTAGGTATAACAATGGAATAAAAGAAAAGCGTTTTGAGACGTTTGGTGAAATCTCCCCGGCAGCAGAAATAACGGATACTCTAATATCGTTTAGTGAAATTTAATCGGGCTTCTGCAAAAACAAATCAATTTGGGGGAAAAACGGGCACCCTAATGTACATACGTATTTGTCTTACCATATGCAAAATGTGTCAGAAGTGACATGCAACACACACATTTGCCGCAAGTGTTATAAAATGCCAGAGTGAAAGCAAATTTCCACCGTTTGTACGAAATAATTCAACGTGGCAATATCGTTTGTAAACGTGCCAATTATTTGCACATACATACATACATATGTATGTGGACATATGCGGACATACATATGAATTTATATCTAAAGCGTATGTATCGCACTGATGGCGCTTGCCGCAAATACGTTGGAGGAATGCATTAAATATGATTCAAAGAGCGTCGGTGGTCCTAAACGTTATCGAACACTGCAAAGTGGCGACTTGGTTCACAGCACGTGCAACATGCAGACGAAATGCAATTAGGAAACTTGCAGTGAACGTAAGGCACTGCACCGTTAGGGGGTGTGCCAACAAGTGTTTGGGTGTGGATGAGCAGTGGAAATGGAAGTTTGGCAAGTCGCTTGCAACACTGATTGCCACATAACTGCTTCTTACACGCATACATACCCCTAAGCGTATGCACTAGCTTCGTTTCAAAGTCTCGCCCAGCTTGTCCATAGTTGACTACTTATTCTACAGATTCACACTTTAACCACCATATATGAATATTCAAGACTTTCGTACGCTTCGTTTGTTTATTTGCCAGCTTGGTAAATCATTTGCTTTTGTTTGGTGAGCTCGTACGTGACTTTGGCTTCGTTTGCAACATGTGCGTTCGTTTACTCAGTTACTGCATGCCGAAGTAGCCAACTTTTTAAGTTCCCCTCGCATTGCAACAGAATATATGAATCTACTTATACATATGTATTCCTCTATAAATGTACATATTTGTTGGGAGCATTCTGAATAAAATCATAACATAAGACATCATTTGCCAAACATTATTAGTGGAAGGACCTCCAAGATAAAGGGTCTTTAATCGCGTAACCGTCTGCTTTGAGCGATATACTAAAAAGGGAGCTAACCACTTTTTAGTGGCTTCTAATTTTTATGAATTTTGGATTTATCGATTGTCAAGAGCTCTGCTAATCACTTGAATAATATTTTTAATAAACGACTTCGCAGGGTTAACTTTACAAGTTTTAAAATGGAAGCATTGTCTTGAACTAAAGGATTTATTACAAATTTTATAATCTTAGTAGGCGCAGATAATTTGAGATATTAAATTTTTTTATCACGGTATCACTGAAGGAGCAAAGAACCCTTTTGAAGTCAAAATTCAAAACCCTTAATTTTTAGTTTTAATTCTCGGCGCCAAATAAACTTCAGTATACAAACTGGATGGAAGGTTATACATACTTATGTATATGTAGTTATCGGAACTGGGAAGCTTATGGAGGATGGCTGACCATTTGGTTAAGTTACGGTTATCTGCAGCCATCGTTGAAAAGTTTTTTAGAATTTGCATACCAGGGTAAAACTTAGCAGAGAAGACCTTTTTAAGAGTGTTTTTAAATTTATTCAGGGTTTATTCAAAACATTTGGTAAGCATTATATAGTAGCCAAATAGTAATATTCCTCTTCTAACGAAAGGTTTTTTAAAAGTTGGAAGTTATACCGGTTTTGTGCATTAAAATCCAGTGTACTTGGTTATGAGACGACAGTTACTAACTAGAGACCTAAAACACGATATTTGCCTAATAAACTGTCTCAAAATTTTCAATTACACAGCTACTTCCATCGCACCTTCTCCTTTGTCACCTTATTTCTTCGTATGACTATCACATACTTATCACTATATATGTAAGTGCTGAACACATAGAGCGCGACACTACATTGTAGCACGACAGTGAATTGTAAATGGCGACGTGAATCCTTCTACATGGACATTTGTAAGAAGGCAGTGACATAACAATGGCCGGCATGTACACAAGACAACACAGCTGTCCATTTTGCATGTACACAATTTCGTTGTGACCATACGAATACCTTTCACTTCAATGAAATTTTAATATTTTGTTCAAAGTGAAATTTTTTATGCAAAAAATAAGTAAATAGGTAAATTTATTTGTATTAAATTATCAATTGTTATTACAAATAATATAACAGAGCTATTTTATAGTATTATATTCTACGGGCTCAACTTTTGACACATTTTGCTCGCTAAAGACGGCAACAGAGAAAGGGAGTAGCGTTTTTCGCTGTTCTTGCTAAAATACCAGGGAAATCTACTGCATCCTACGGTAAAGCGGGCGGTAGAAGAGATTTTGACTGATCATTTACATTGCGCTCCCATGAGATAGCTCGTAGCAGCTGATTCGGGCTGCGGTTTTGCGGAATTCGCTGATTGCGCTCTTACGCTCACACCGGCGGCCATATGCGAACGATGCCTCAACAGCATATGCCAGTGAAATTTTGTACGTATATGTGTGTGTGTAGTACTCAAAGGCCATCATGTCTAGCTTTTGCATCTTCTACGAGTGTGAGGTCTTTTGTTGCGCGCGCCGATGTTGACGTAACACAAGTTAGGCATCTGTTTTATATCTGAGCATTGTCATTCGGCCCCTGACAATTGCTTTTGGCAACGCTTTTGGTTTGCGTGGCGGCTGAGCGAAATGTTGCAGCTGTAATTGCGTCCTATTATTGAAAACTGTAAATTAGCAAGTGAACAAACCGCGCAGCAATGCCAGCAGCGAAGCAACAAGCAGAATACGCCATGCCGTTGCAAGTTTGAATGGTAACAGCAGGCACAGAAATAACAACAATGCTGGCTGCAAGTATCAACCACTCCATTTGCGGGACCTGAAATTAAACGGAAGACAGATGATGGGTGGCTTGCGTCGAACAAGTTGAACGAATGGGCGGAAGAAAAATTTTAAATGTGAATAATAAAAATGCTAAGAACAAGTAGCAAATATATGAAAATAATATTAAATAGGTAAGGAATGGCTAAGTTCGGGTGAAAACGAACATTTTATACTCTTGCAACTTGCAAGAATCAAAGCCAGGGAAATACTTTAAGGTGTAAAATAAATCATATAGAATAAAATCAGTCGCATGTTCGAAAATCCTGATATTAGTTAAATAGGGACTCGGCCAAGTTTTCGCTTAAATATACATATGTATGTATATTTTAAGCAGTATTTATTATTTTATTATTATTTATTTTAATTGGTAGAAATCACAGATTGGCTGATATATTGGCATACAAAGTCACCCAGGAGTTCGAAAATCTGTATACTTATTAAGTATACGGGGGCTAAGGAAAGTATTGGTGCAAACCCATTTTGACATAAAGACATGCTGTTATAAGAGAAGGATTATCCCTTAATTTCAGTTATGTATATACATATGTGTATCACACATTGACCAACATTTTCGACCAAAAGTCTACTTTAGGTACTGGGGTCTAAATATTCGGCACCTAGGAGCTTGAACAGTTTTTATTGGATTTAAACAATTTTTGATCACAAGGTAGCAAACACTAAAGACAATGTTCGTGCAAAGTTGTATCTCGTTATATTAATTGCTTCTTGATTTGTGTACTGAAAACTGAACGAGTCAAGTGAAATTTAAAATTGCGCCGTATGCGAGATACGGGATTTCACCAATAAGTGGGCGGCGTCACGCCCATCTTCCAATTCTCATGCCGACTCCTATAAAGCTCTCACATACCATCTCGGTGGTAAAATTAAATGTCTCTGGCATATTTAACATTACCGTTATATGGGGAGTGAATGGAGTTATCCTCCGATTTCATCCACACTGTAGAAGTTTTTATAAGATTTGTACTCAGCAAATCTGGTTCTTGTAGCTTAAGTTGTTAAGGAGATATCTGCATTAAACTTGTTAGAGGGTGAAGCCACGCCCACTTAAAAAAAATGCCCACAAGTGCCCCGTACTACTGCAATATGCTATACGAATTTAAGTTTTGTTTTTAATTTAGCGCTTAGTTATGACATTTCATGTGTTTTCGGTTAATGGCGATTTGTGGGCGTGGCAGTGGTTCGATTATGCCCCTCTACGAACTCGAAGTTTTTTTTGTACTAGGAAACCCACATACCAAGTTTCATCGAGATATCTCAATTTTTACTCAAGTTACAGCTTGCACGGACGGACGGACAGACAAACAGTCAACCGGATTTCAGCTTTTCTCGTCATCCTAATCATTTACATATATACATACATATGTATATATAAACCTATATTTATCTCGATTAGTTTTAGGTGATATGTACAACCGTTAGGTGAACAAAACTATAATACTCTGTAACAACTGGTTGCAAGAGTATAAAAATATGTATGTTTGTATGTATTTATTGCGTATCAAATTACATACATACATATTTACTGAATTATTGTGTTAGCTTTCTCTGCTATCTGAAGAGATTCGCACACCTTAAAAATTCGAGCTTGGTTTAACGGGATCTTCTTTGGACATACATACATATCTAAAGGAACTTATTTTTTCCCCTATACCAAACGCCTTTGTTGTTGTTGAGTTGTCGTTCTCTAACCAACATTTTTTTCTTCATGTCAACTAAATCAAAGTTCAAACAACGTTTCTTTCAAGCTGATGAGTAAATATAAGCTAATAAGTATAAAAACAATGTTCCAAAACTTTCAACGAGCAGCCACAAGCTAGTACCACCAATAATATAAGGTGTTGTTTTTTTTCATACATACATACATAAGTACATATGTACATACATACATATGTATGTACATATGTATAAAATTGGTATGTATATATGAATGTGTCAGATAATATTATTATTTATTGTTGCAATATCTTTGGTAGTGATCATCCAACAACTTTTCTTCTCAGATTTGCTTATTTGTATGTTGTTTAACCTTCCACCGCATTGAAACCGTCTACCAATAAATATCAAACAGAACATTCATAAATTTCACTCACAAACTCTTCAAAAAAGCAAGCAAACTGAAATAAAAAGTGTGCCTAATCCGACAAAAAAAATGTGAAAATTTAAAAACAAAGACGGATGATGTAGAAAAAGAACGGGAGATCTATTACTGTTGCATGGCCAGCCGCTGTGGGAGAGGCACCAGCTGTACCATCGTCCTAAACACACAACCCACTGCCGCCACGATTGAGCCACATGCTTCTATCATATTATAGTTAAACGGCTTGCCGTAATGACTCAGCATCAGGTGAACATGAGGTGGTGCAACGGCTTATAACGTAGGGAAACATACACGTACGCTTCCACCCAGCTCTTTCTGGATTTTGTCGTACTCTCCCTTAATTATGTATTTTACTTTCGCTTTATTGTTGCAGTTGCTGTTGCAAAGTCGTTGCGGGCAAATGTTACTCTCAGTGTATACCGACAATACCGCCAGTGACACCTGTGACCATTCTTTGGCTGCCAGCATACAGTGCTAGTTGAAATAGATGTTCTGAATTTTACTTGGCATTGGGTTAGTAGCAGCGTAGGCTTGCTGGGAAATCTGAAAAAAATTTTATTTTTTTCATCGTGACTTTTTTCTATCATCTTCATCTTCGTCTTTCAACGTTTTCGAAAATTACAAGCTAGGTGTAAGGTGGCTAGCGTGTATAATTGTTGTAACAGTATCTTAAAATGCAAAATAACATAAAAACATCTTGGAAGATTTGGGCATCAAGTGGAAGAACGGTTTTATAAGCGCCACGTCCATAGTAAAATCCAAATCATAATGCACGCCAACTATTATGTCACTGGTTAAAATATTTTTGACCTGAACAGGTTACTAGTGCATAAATTAAGTTTGTCACGAAGCTTGTAACACATAGAATGAAACGTCGGAGACTCTATTAATTAATCTTTATAACAACACAGAAATAATGCGGAAGAACACTAATTTTCGTATGCATGCGTACTTAGTATACTTATGAGTTATACTGATTGTTGCTCCTGACCAAGACAATTTTGCTTTAGGACGAACCCGTCAGATATTTTTAATATCACAACAGAAAATAAGATTTTTGTCGTCAAGGCATTGTGGCTACTTTACTAGATTAAGGGCAAAGAACGCATTCATAACAAACTAAACGCGACATCTAACATAAAAATTAGTGGAATAACTGCACTATTGATGGAACGGTGTATTATAATTTAAGAAATATCGTCGAAGCATTGTAATATTTAAACAGAAACGATGAAGTATAGCTTAAAATTTCAAACTGATCCTTCCTCAAAAATAATACAATTGCAATATTGGGAATGGTAGAATAGAACTGCAAACGAATAGGCAGTGAATGAATCATAACTGGCTCAGTAATTAGTCGATGAATATTATACCATAATGATGGAACCATGTTTCTATTGTCACACACCGACGTAAAAAGAGCACTCAAACATTCCCGACGGCACGCACTTTGCACAGAGCTTTCGTCTCTTTCGTCCACTGCCTTCATTGTCCTCGGTGCTCATTTCAACTCTATCCAACTTAGCAAATCTCTTTACAAAGTTTGATTTCTTTGGTGCAGTATTTTCCCCCAAAAAGCAATGCTTTATTGGCACACAAAATGCTTTTTGATCCATTTTTGTAAACTCACACAATAATAGTTCATCAGTTGCCGAATTTGTATACGTATCTTTTAAAGGTAGGGACTGACTAGAAATGGATGGTATTAGTAGTTAGTTATATAAAACATATTAATGATTTGGAAAGATTTTTAATTTGACGGGAAGTCTTCAAATTCGGCATGGATTATTGTCCAAGGCAACGGTGCGATATCCGAAGAAATTGATCAGATTGATAGTGTTTGTGATGGGTTTTATAGGTTTTGTGGAACTGAAGTTAAGCTTTTTTCTTGCTTTAGACTTCCTTAATGAGCGCTTTTCTTATTGAAATACTAACACATATTCCAAATCCCTTCAATTCAGCCTAATATGAAAAAATTTAAAATAATTATGTTTAATTCGAAAGGTTTGACTTGGAGAGTGCAAATACAACACAAGTTAGGACAAATGTCGGTTAATATTAAGGTTTTCCTATATGGTACATGCCAGAATCTGCAAACATAAATACATATACATACATACGGCTCAGCAGCATCTGCATAGCAGCCATAACTATACTAGTTCATTAATATTTTTACAGCCTCAGAAAGGCGAACAGCACTTGGGCAGTAGGGCTTTAGGCAGTTTTGATAGTGCTGGGTCGCAGCATTTTTCATCCTTCTGTAAAAAAGACATATCAGGAGAGTTGGCATGCATTTGGACGCTTGTGCCATCATCCAAAGTATCCGCAGTGTGTGCGCTTCTGGTGAAAGGATAAAAATATGAAAAATGTGCGGTTGACAGGCTCAAAAGGACTAACACACCAATTGCACCCGTTCGCACATCTGCAGCTGAAAGATACGAAAGCTATTCGAACAACGATACTGCACATGACATCGAATGGAGAAACCCTTAGGTTAATGGTATGTGACAATATTCGATTTATTTATGAAAGTTTTGAACAGTCGACATTGTTTTTTCTGAGCTCAAACGAATTTATAATGATAGCATTTTATTGAGGATTTTAGTTAATTTTATGAAGAAGAGTCTGGAGTTTTACCAATTTTCATTTTATAACTGAATGGTGTGTTTTAATTTTTGGCCTATCAAGAGATTTCATAAGTTAGATTTTTAAACAAAATTTGTAGCGAGTTTATAACAGCGCACCAGTCGTTTTTCCTTTTCGCTGTTAGGCGCCAATTGGAGATTCCAAGTGTAGCCTTGTCCTTCTCCACCTGGTCTTTCCAAAAGATTGGAGGTCTTCCTCTTCCTCTGCTTTCCCCGGCTGGTACTACGTCCAATACTCTCTCAGAGCTCGAGTGTTTTCATCCATTCGGATGGCATGATCTAGCTAGCGTAGCCACTGTCTCTTAAATTCCTGAACTATGTTGAAGACATTGTACATCTCGTACAGCTCAACATTTCATCGATAAGTCTTTCGCAGAATCAGATGTTGTCATCGTCCAATCCTTTGCACCATATAGTACAACGGGGATGATGAGTGACTTGTAGAGTTTGATGTTTGTTCTTCGAGGGAGCTCTTGACTTCTGGTTAACACTTAACTTTTTTTTCTTTTCCCGGTAACATTCCCTTTAACAACAAGAGATGACATGGTAAAAGACTTCGCAGACAGTTCAAGAATAACTTACTAATTTGAGTCACTGCTTCTAAACTTCAAAAGAAATTTACTTTATGAAACTCAACTTTAGAGGTCCGTTTTGTTAGCAACCATCTTTCGAAAATGTCAAATGCATATCGGAAATTTCCGGTGAAGGATACTAGAGTATTGTGCTGGCGGCAACTAGAGTATCTGAAGTTGGAATAACAGAAAGCTTGAACGCCAGTTACAATTTAAGCAATCGAGATTAAAGCCAGCGGGGGAAAACTATTATTTCGCACATTTCTCTTACAGCTGTAGGTGTGCATGTCCGTGCGTGTACTTTATATCAGCACAAGGAGGCCGAAAGAAATATGGAAGCGTGTAAATAAAATACTGGAAATCACAGTCTGCCAACGACGCCAAACAAATCCAACAACACAGCACGAAGTAAGGGCGAAAAGCCGGAAAAAGAAAAGCACATGAACAGCGAACAAAGTGTGGCAGCACTGTCGGCATCGGTAACTCCTGTCAGTGGCAGGCAAACAGGCAAACAAGCAGGCAGTCGACAACAGTTGGTGGCAAATTGCGCGCGCTTAATACTTGGCAACACTTGTGTTGGCAGCAAGCGAACACTGCAGTCAACAGAGTACGGGTTCCACACGGTCACAGTTTGTGCCACACACTGGCCTACATACATACACACCATATAGAACACTTGCGACAGAAGGCGAGGCAAAAAGTGGCAATGCATTGTTTTGCTGCGTACGCGACGGGCCCGTGCGAGTGCTTCGAGCCTGGGCTTGTGGCCGTGGCAGTCGCAGCAGTATGCACAGCTCGTTGTGGCGCGCAATTATTTTCACAGCAATTGCCAGCGGCTGTCGTTGTCATTGTGGTGCTTTTTGTTGTTTTTATTATAGCTGCTAGAGACTCTGTCGCTCTTGTTGTTCTTCCATTTACTCTTGTTGTTATGACTGACAGTTGCCTGTGGTTGTGCTGGCAGCTTTGTGTATCGACAGCGGGTGCGGCATGCGGCAACAGCGGTTGTGACTACGGTCTGTGCTAGTGACAGTTTCCATTTTCTTTGCTCGGAAAATAAGTAATTTTGAAGGGCATAAGTACCCACTGTAAGCACTGTATGTATGTGAAGTACATACATACAAATGTATATGTATATATTGCAACGAAAAAAATGAAAAAATTTGCCTCCTTGCCAGAGGCTGCTCCAATGCGTTAAATAAGTTTGTATTTCCTTGGTTATTTCGATTCTCTCAGTGTTTCTCTTTTTTCTGTACATAACTATCTAGACCAAGTATTTTTGTGATTTCTTGTATGTATGTACATACATACGTATGTATATCAGAGTGGCAAGTGCGGCAGACATTTCGATTAATTCGTCAGTTTTGCAGGAGTCTTCGAAATCAATGTAATTGAGTTCAAAATTTTGACAACATCTTCCCCAATAGAGTCCTAAATTTCAAATCAGAAAAATTTAGTAATGCTATGCCCAGACAGAATTATGTGCATATGTACATACATAAGTATGTCGCTTTTTAAGACTTAAATTTTGTAGTTAAAAATTCCATATGTAATTTTGACAGTAATTTGATATTTTCCATCATCTGCTCTATATCTCTCGTCTGCACCGAAGTAATAATACATACTTACATATATCACAGCTGCATTTTTTTAAGCATGAAAGGTCGTGGTGCAATCCGTCTATCTATCTTCTCCTATCTTAAGGATATAAAAATATCTTTATCTTGATTTTGTTCTGTCAGTTTAAATGACAGCTATTTGTTATAGTGGTCAAATCTGAACAATATATTCGGAGATTGTAGCGATGCCTTAAGTAATCATCTTTCCCAAATTTCGCGACAAAACCTTATCAAATGAAAAGGCTTTCCATACTATACTCGGACTTGAGTTTGATCGGCGTGTTTGTATTATCTTTAGGGGTCTACGAGGTTTCCTTTTTCGCAGTTCAGGGTATGAAAAGGCATACTCCTTTGTAGGTGTGTTAAAGTCTTACACTTACTGAAATATTGTTTGCTTGTATCAAAACGTTTATTTATTCTTATATTTTATAGTATTTAAAATTTGATTTATATTATACATTGCAAAGTTAAGTTATGGCTTGCTTATCAGAAAACTATACAAATATGAAGGCTTCTATGGGATTAGATATTTAAGAGAGGACAGATGAAATGTGTAGTAAACTTAATATGTCTCGTGTTATTGATAACAGATTAATAGCACTTTAAGCAGCCATATTCTCCTAATGGCGGTGAGAGTCGTTATTAGCAGATAACTTAGGTACTGTGAATTATGCTACATCAGGTAAATAGCTCAAGATTTATAGAAAAACATTTATAAAGAAAATTAGCTTTTTTGTACTTTAAGTATGAACATACTTTAATGCACATAACTGCATATTCCCTGTACAAAGCACATACATTTCTATGTATGTATGGATATGTACGTCGTATGTATGTATATAGTTTTCTTTACAGTAATTGCATCTACATGTCTGTATTTATGTATGTCCATATGTGTGTTGTTGTTTTTGCTGTCACTGCAGTTGTCGCTGATGTTTCAGCACCACAAAGGAGAGAAAATTATGTGCGCTGCTGCTGCTGCCAACACCAGCCCCACTGCCAGAGCAATTGCTAAGCATCAACGATGCCATACACTTTGTGTTGTTATTGCAGCAGGTTGTCAACAACAGCTGACACCGCACATTCACTAACACAAACAGACAGGCGACAACGCACATGCTCCAGCAGCATTCGCTTTCACAAAGGGAATCCCCTACTACCATTTCTGGATTCCAGTTGCTTGTGCCATTGTTTTGAGCTGTTTCCCTTCACGGCTGTAACTGAGCCAAACTTCGTTTCTACAATACTAAAGAACCAGCAGTACGGTATTGTAGCCGCTCTACAAAAATGTGAGGAAAGAAATCCCTCATTCTTAATTGTTATCCTTAGATTTACTTACATATTTCGTGCTTTGCTTACCCTTTACTCCCTTTCAATTTTCTGTTTTGTTGATGTATGGAGTAGCACTGCCAGTTAGTTGAGCTGAAGAAGTTTAGTGTGGTATTCAGTGAAGTGGAGTGAATGGGAATGTTCTTGTCTGCTTGTCTGTCAGAACTACACTTGTTGGAGCTAGATAAGATGAGGATTCGCGCTAAGCGGCACTTTACACAACAAAACAACCAAAATATTGAAAGAGAGTGTGGATTAGTGAATGATAGATTTCACAGATTGCGACACGCCACGTCATAAGCTAAAGAATGAGAAGAGGCCGCACTGTATAATTGTCAATTTTTATAAAAAAAACGTGTTTCTTTTAATGCCGTCGTGACGTCGGGATTTGGCTTTTCGAAATATTACATGTGTACATACATAAGTATGTATGTATGTACATATTTTAAATTCCTGAGCCACGAATTAATATGTTGTTAACAAATAGCAAGACAGTGAATTGTAAATAAAATTGAATATTGAAATTGACTAATTTCTCTGGCCAGTCGGCCGAAGCAAAAAAGAAGGAGACTAAACATTTGAATAAATATGGGCTCGCAATGTCAGATAAGAGCAGTGTGTTAAAAATCCCATAGCAAATACATACATACATATGTATGTCGTATACTAATAACGGCTGTGGAGAAACAGACGCGTTGTGTATGCATGTTGTCAATGTACCAGTGCAGGGGAAATTGAGATGGGGTGACAGCTGCAACTGACACAAGTGGCATCAATTGGAAACTCATTGAGACAAAACAGTTGTGCACTCTTAAACTAAAAAACTGCGAAACTACTTAAAGCAGCAGACAACAGCAAGATTCAAAACGCAGTGAGAAACAAGAGCAAAGATCTGGTAATTTGGAAATCCAAAGATATGTATGTACATACGTACATATGTATGTAAGTTTAAAATTCTAGTTTACATGCATGCATGCTATGTAAATTCTATCAAGCTTTTAAATAAAGATATTAAACACTTTTAAGTTGGTATGCACATATGTACATAAACGCAGTTTAATAGTCTTTCAGAAATATGGTACAATTAAATGTATTAAATAGCAAACTATAAACTAGAACATAGTATGCTGCACTTTTATCGAAAGCATACTTTAGAATAAAAGCTTTCAACTGGAAGGCGAAGTTTCTAAAAGATAAAGAGAAGTGCGTTCGCGATAGTAACTGAGGCAATAGTGCATTGTTTTATCATACATATGTATAAAATGGTATTTTAGATGATTTTAATCGGAGATTTTAGCGATGAATGAGATTATAATCTATACCGAATTTCGTGATAATACTCTGTCAAATAAAATTTTTTTTATACGAGGAAGTGAGTTGCATCGGTCAGTTTGTATGGCAGCTGTATGCTTTAGTGGTCGGATCTGAACAAATTTTTCGGAGATTGTAGCGCTGAATGAGATAATAAGTTATGACATATTTTTTGAAGATATCTCGTCAAATGAAAAAAAAGCACTTGATTCTGATCGTTCAGTTTGTATAGCAGTTATATGTTTTAGTGGTCTAGTAGTCCAATATCGGTCCAAACGAGCAGAATTTTGAGGAGAAAAGGACATGTGCAAAATTTAAAATTGATGTTTCAAAAACTGAAGGATGTCGGATGGACTGACAAAAGGACATGGCTAAGTCGACTTAACTCATCATGCTGTTATAGGGTTTTCGACTTTTACTTCTAGGTGTTACAAACTTCGTGACAAAATCAGTATACTCTTTTCATTAACAATAAGTGATTTCTGCTAAAAAACGGGGAAGTTCATACCATATAATCATCGCACAAATTGTGAGAGTGTATTTCTCGTTTTAATTTCACTAACGAATTTTCTTAAACAATTTGTTGATTTCAAGAATAAATAAAATCGAAATTTCGTTAGACTTGTGATACTTGATTTGAACTTTCTCATCACAACTTCTCAAAATTATACCCTATTTATTTCAGTCAGCCATAAACTTCAGCTCCTTACGTCTGATCCCATTCATCGACCACACATGCTTCATTATGTGATTCGTTTAATTAAAGGAAAAGAAAAGGTTCTACGTACATACATATGTACATATGTATAAATTTGTGTGTTCGTAAAAGTAGAATAAATTATGTTATTGTTTTGCAATTTGTTGATATCGCAGTTGCAGGTGTACACGCAAATAGCAACTTTTTTGTACATTTGATATTTTACATAATGCGTTTTTGTGGCTTCCGGCTTTTCGCTTACATTGTTTGAATGTATGTCATGCATTCCAAGTATCTAAGTAGACAATACACTGAGCATTTTCAGCTTTACAACTCAACTGCAGCTGAATACCCCCCCATAATGCTATTGCCTCCGTACAAAAATGTGGCGCTACAGCTCTTTGCCCATCAGTCAGTCCGCCAGACACTCTGTCATTCTCAATTGCCGGCAGCCAAGGTGATTTTTAAGCAATTTATGAATGCAGGTGTTACTTTTCCAATCGGTGCAAAAGGCGAAAAAGGTTAAAAAAACACAACAACACAGCACGGTGAATGTAGAGAGGAGAGATGAGACCAGCGGAAAATGTTTTTCTCGCAGTTGTGCGCTTCACCATTCAAAATTCACCAGTCACCACTCACCATTACCCAAATATACATACATATGCATATGCGCTCACACTTATCTGCCGCCCACCGCACTCCAGCTGCAGCAACAGATGTTGTTAACTGGTCGTAGAATCTGCCAAGATACTACATACATAGTATGTATATTTCTATCAGAAACATGTAAATCTGTGTGTGCGTAGCTTTTGCTGACAACACTTGTTTTAATGCTTCGTATTGTTGATGCCAGCTGTTGCTTTATGTTGTTGCAATTGTAGTCGTGTTGTTGCTGTTTATTTGTGCTGCTGATTTTTTAGCAATCATGTCTAGCAGGGACTGTTGCTCCGCATTCAATGACTGAATGCTGATTTCATCGCTGGCATCGTTTATTTTAATCAGTCAGCAGCAGTTTGGCTAGTGGACAGCCAGAGGCAGTCCAAGTGGGCAGTAGATGGAGGCTTGGAAAGAGGCATTCACCAGCTGCCGCCAGCACTTACATATTTTTACATACATTAATATGCAGGAAAATAGCAGGCTACAACGCTTCAACAACTCACTCCGGACCGGCATGAACTCTGCCCACTGCTCCCAGTGAATATTGTTTTTGTCGATATTTTTTGCTTGGCGATGCAGATATTTTCCTTTGATTTTCATTGGAGAGCATAATTTGGGTTCCAGTGATGGAACCCCGCACAAATTATCCCCAAGGGGGTAAAATCACCCTGTCTCTTTATGGTCGATCATAACTTTACAATCAGTATGCATATGTACATATGTATGTAGTATATACACAACGTGAAACTGTACCAAAGCTATTTCATAGGTTATAAACGAACTAACTTCATTAGCGCAAACTAATGCCATTCTCCTTTCCGGAACCGACTATATTGGTTTTGCAACTGTAACATCACTGTCTTATATAATAATGCAAACTCGTCATTTTTTGCCTTCGTACGAAGTATTATCAACGTCTGCTTTAGCTCATTAATAGTCCTTGGTACTGATTTGCATGTCAGATAGCAATTTAACTATTAGAACTCTCTCGAAAGCGTAATTGTACTGTGGGAAAAGTATCATTTGTCATCAAACATGATTGTGTATAACTGTAGGATTTATTTAGAAAATCTAAATATAACTGGGTACTGGAATCAGGGTTATAAATACCTAAACTAAAATCAAATAGTAAATAAAATTAAGGAAACTGAAATAAATTCTATGGGATACTCTTAAAATATCGAAATTTAAAATGGGGACACATCAAAATACCGACAAATCAAAACACCGATAAATCAGAATACCGAAAGATCAAAATACCGACAATCCAAAATGTCGGCATGTGAAAAATATTTTATCTTGTCTGCCCTTATTTCTATCGAAGCACAGGAAGAGAATTCTACTGACTAAAGATTATGATCCTGAGCGTGTTAGTGCCACCTTTTTTTGAATTTTTGACCTCGAATAAGCTTGCGTAATTTTATTTTACAGATCGTCTATAATTTTGGCTTTACTGTTATATAACATCGAGATAATAATGATCTTTTCGCTTGCAGATGGCTCTTGACGGCAAGACGATAATTAAAGAAGAAATTACTGATAAGGACGTCTATGAGGCTGCTGCATCCAATAATTCTAGTCGACGGAACAAAGGTTCGTATGACGTTTATGTAAACAGTTGCAATCCAATCAACATTCAAATTTTCTCAAAGAAATTCTTAAGGAATATGGTCATACATTAATTAAAAAATAAAAAAAAAAGTTTATTAGGTTAACTGGGGTTATTAGATAGAGCGTATGGCATGGGGTCGAATTGTTACGTGCGTGAACGTATCACTCGTCACGTAAAAGTGTGTATTTCGTATTATGACATACGTGATTGTAACGCTTCTATCGTAATCTGGCATGATGATGTTAATAAACGTATCCGTTCGTTCCAAATGTCATTCGAATAAAAAATGCCAATCGAAATAGACAAATTTACGGAAATGTGAGTAATTTTTTTTAATTTTGATTTTTTTATAATTTGTAGTAATAAATAACATAAACAAGAAACCAATAAAAGCAATATCTCATTAAAAATTAAAAAGAAATATTTATATGAACAAAATCCGCACTATTGTTTATCACCATCACTTTCACTAGAGCTCAAATAAAACAACAAAGTCGGATCCATTTAGATATTTAATCAGCTTTTGTTAGTTTATTGAAAATTGTGCAACAGTTTTGACAGTTCCACATCTATTGTGACCTAAAAATACGATCCAAAGCAATTCTTTAAACTAAACTATTTTTTTAAATTTAAAAACTATTGTGT
This sequence comes from Bactrocera tryoni, assembly GCF_016617805.1. Taxonomy (NCBI): domain Eukaryota; kingdom Metazoa; phylum Arthropoda; class Insecta; order Diptera; family Tephritidae; genus Bactrocera; species Bactrocera tryoni. Next base: position 56,672,516 of record NC_052501.1, on the reverse strand, counting down.
ATTGAAAATAAGCTTCTCTAAATAAGACCAACGCCAGTAACTTATGCAAGAACTTACTTAACCGAATACACTTAAAAAAATATTACAGCGTTTCCATGATCTTAGTAAATATTATCTGAAATTCCTATGTATAATAACGCCGATTAATTTGCCCATCTTGGGGCATTATTCTTAGCTATTTCATTAAATTATTCATTGGTTTGAAATCTGAAAAATCCGGTTAGGATTATGATTTAATACATAAGAAGTTCCGAATAGAGTGTGAAATAAATAAAAACCAAAGAAGGAAAGATAACCATATTGAATATACGTATTTATTTGTTTAATATCAAATTTAACAAAAGTAAAAGTTCTTAAATATTCTTATTAAACCATTTACGTGCATAAAAACGCATTACGCCAATGAAATGCTTCAATTGCCAAATGTAATTGTGCGAAAAGATGGAAATAACACGACCCGTGATTGTAAATATCAAACGGAAAAATAAAGAATGCTCTTCCACAGCTTAAGAAACCTGAGCACTGTTTGCAGCACAACAATAGATTATATCATAACAGATGAAGCGGTCAGTACAAATTTACTCTTTTCATATGGTACATTCATACAGATGTACATATGTATGTCCATATATGTGCATGGTTTTTTATGAATAGCATTATCATGAGAATTTCGCATAAAAAACAATTACGTAGCAATAAAGACTACACAGACAATGACAAAGCCCAAGAAAAGCAACGAGGGATTATTTGTGTACGATTTCTATTCCGAATTGTTTGGAAAAGCTCTCGTCGCCCACTTCACCGAACACTTCCGGCTCTGCTGGGAACGCAAACAGGTGTCTGCTGTGGTTGCTTGTGAGTTGTGTCATGCAAATTCTAAGAAAATACATGAACTGGAAAAATACACTCATTCACCTTATTCGCCCCAATCACCCATTCAGCACTTACTTAGTCAACGGAGCAAAGAATATTGCTCTATGATGGCGGTGGAAAGGTTATAGAGTAAACATACTTACATACATATGTATGTAATTTTACTTGTTTAAGAAAATGTTGGTAAAAAATTTGCAGTTGTCAGCCAAAGATTAATACATAAATGAAGCATTTCAATAAAACCAAACATTGATAAATTTATATCTGCCAGCTTTAATACAACTTGAGCTTCGATTGAAACAAAGTCATATAATATTTAAATTTGTTACTATCCAATTGGACGTTTTGCCTCATTAACAGTGAATTTTGTTTTAAAAAACTATTCTTTGTTGAAAAAATTTCAAAATCATTTAATATGATAAACAAAACTACAAATGTATACATTAAAATCAAACGTAATGATGAACTCGAATAAGCACGAAACGACGACATTTTGTTCCATTGGCTAACCATAAGAAAGTCTGCAACTACAGTATAAAGTATTTGGTTAGGCTTAATAGAGGCAAAATCCATACCTATAAAGTGAGACTTCAAGTTGACAACTTTCTACTAAGCATGCGGTATCCAACTATTTCATCATACCAGTCATCTAGTTTTGTGAAAACATTTCCCTAAAATTATTTCGATGAGCCACATTGGCAGATAAAATTCAGTTCCCTTCTGGTTCTCTCCACGTTAGTCTGTCGAAAACTTGGCAGTGAAGGAGAAAGTGTTTAGATGCTTTCACCTGATATGACTAGGCACCATGGTCTAAGGGAGTAGCAAAAGTTACCATTCACAGTACTTTCCTATCTCCCAAGTGTACGTTCACAATAAAACCACCATGGCAGAATCTGTTGAGTAAGGGTGGAAAGCGGTCGAAACGGGTTGCGCAAAACAAAAAACGCTGTAATAAAAATTTATCTATTATACTACTACAGTTTTATTTATACATACATATATATGTACTATCTTCTACTTTGGTTATAGATTAATGTTTATTGCTTTTGACAACAAATTAAATTATACCATCTTGATGCAGATAAATATGGGGTATATTTTTAAGCGCCTTAATTAACATTTTAATGGATAAACTGGAAATTCATTTTTACAATTTGTGGACCAAAAAAATATTATTAGTATTATTAGTCAAAATAATTCTTTTGAATATTAAATTTTAAGAGATATGAATAGATAATTATAGAACCGATATTTCTTATAATTTAAGTATAAATTTTTAATCACAAATTTTATTTACGTCTTATATTTTATGATTTAGCGATGAAAATATGTGCAATATTTCATTAGACATCTCTTCATAAAAAAATTACCATTTTGTTACAAACTCTATGTTTCGTATTTAAATATAATTAAAATTAAAAATATTTACATCTAATACATACACGCATATACATATGTAAGTATCTATGGTATACGACTGTTGGAGCAATCCGCCGGCAATCAGGAAATTGAGCGTTTGTACAATATTTTATTAACAACTCTTTACATACAAAAAATTACCATATTTTTACAAAGTAGTAAGTATAGTCTATAAGAAGTATAAATTATTTGCATCGTTATACAAAGTGCTTTCCAAAGTAAACAGGACTTAAAAAACACAACAAATGGTTTTCTTGGCACAATCAATTTATTTTATTCAAAACAGTCTCCTGCTTCAATACAGCTTTTTTCACGGTCCTAAAGCATGTCGAACTAGTGTTTTAGCTCGTTGTCTGGTATGGCCGCCATTTTGGTGGTGCAAGCCTTTTGAATGGCGTCTACGTCTGCATAACGCTTTCCTTTCATGGGCAAAAGCATTTTTCCGAAAAGGAAGAAGTCGCAGGTGCCATATCAGGTAAATACGGGGAGTGGTTAATGGTTAAAATGTGATTTTTGATCATATAGTCGGTCGTAATCTGTCCTTCGAATGTTGGATTCTGAACAATTTTTGGTCGTCAGTCAATTTGTGCGGAACAAATATCGATGTTTTGGAGATGTTCAATTTCATTTCCATGAATTTCAATGATGATTTCGGCTGATTTTTGATGAATTCACGCACAGTTTCGATGGAATTTCCGGTGACACGGATTTTGATTGGCCCACATGTTGATCGATATTTATGTCCTTACGACCACTTTGAAAACGTTGAAACCACTCATTCATCCTGCTACGGGATAGGCAATCATCGCTATAAACTTGTTTCATCAATTGAAACCTTTCGGTAAAAGTTTTACCAATTTTAAAACCAAATTTAATACCACAAACATACTGACACTTAAAACGCAATAACTTCACTTCCAGTCGATGATGTCATGAAATTCTCACTGGACAATCGATATAGGTAGCAGATTTTAACGCACCAATTGACTTATAGATGGCACCACCAGGAGGCACTAGATTCAAAAAGTCCTGTTTACTTTGGAAAACGCCTTGTAATATAAAATACGATATATTTATTTCTTTTCTAAAAAGTAGTTTAGAATTATCTTACGCAACCCTGTTAAGCCCGGCTATATAGCAATACTAACAAGAAATATGTATATTTTTAAATTAGGTTTAGACGATTTTCGATGCCGATGATGATGGTGATTATTGTGTCATCGAGATTTTACCTGATATAATTCAGTTATTATGAAAATGAATTTCGCAAATTCCTATATTTACTTAATATACCTAATACCCGATAATATAAGAATAAATAATAATTACATACTAATGTGATCAAATTGAAAGGTGAATTTTGTCCATTTAATCTCCTTCAAAGTAATCCCCTCCCGCTGCAATACACTTATGCCAACAAATTTTCCAGTCATCATAGCACTTGGAAAAATCCTCTGTCGTGATGGCCATCAGAGCCTTCTTCGATTCAGCTTTATATCCTCAAATGAGTCAAAATGGGGTCCTCGGAGTGATTATGTGAATTTGCTGAATAGCTAGAAGTTACACGAACATTAGTTGAAAGTAACCAATGCAATATAAGATGGTGCCTTATCGCACTTCTTTGTTCAATAAATTCGGACATAGTAAAAATCGAAGAATTCACTTTTAGAGCATCACAAAACGACGCGTACCTCAAATACTAATGAATATTTTGACGTAAAATTTAGCATAGATGTCAATAACAGTACTACCAACTTACATAAAAACAAGAAAAGACGTTAACTTCGGCTGCACCGAAGCTAATATACCCTTCACAGATGCATTTCTTTTAGTAACTATGTGTTCAGTTTATATGGAAGCTAAATGCTATAATAATCCGATCTGAACAATTTTTTCGGATATTGTATTATTACCTTAAGTAGTAATCCATGTACAATTTCGTGAAGATACCACGTCAAATGCGTAATTTTTTATACAGGCCCTTGATTCTGATAGTTCCGCTTGTATGGCAGTTTCTTCCAATATTACATTATTTCAATGAATAATAACTCATACCAAATTTCGTGAAGATATATCGTCAAATTAGGAGGTTTCCCAAGAAAGCATTTGATTCCGATCATTCAGCTTTTACGGCAGCTATATGCTATAGTTAACCGATCTGAACAATTGCTTCGGAGATTACATTGTTGCCTTAGAATATAATCTATACCAAATTTCGTGAATATTTCTTGTCAAATGTGAAAGTTTTCCATACTATATTTTAAAAACTGAGGGACTAGTTCGTATATATACAGACAGACGGACAGACGGACAGACAGACAGACAGACGGACATGGCTAAATCGACTCAGCTCAACATACTGATCATTTATATATATACTTTATAGGGTCCCCGACGCTTCCTTCTGGGTGTTACAAACTTCGTGACAAACTTAATATACCCTGTTCAGGGTATACAAATTTACCGATTCGAAAAACACGCGAAGTATAAATTAAAAATTCACCTTTCAATTTGATCACAGTAGTATAACCAATATTTTTGGGACCACTTTTTCATAAATTTTAACAGAATACACAATGCAATCATTTTTCGGTCAAATAGCGTTCTTCTTGGATGGCAATAGAAACTCAACCCCATACTCCCCTTGACATTTCTCTATGGGCATCTCTCAGCTGTGCCTTTGTTTACATTGTATCAGCTGATAGTTTCTCTAGTCCCCACTTACGATGCTAGGCCGACTTAGGCACTCTTGGCTCATCAGAGTGAGTTGGCTGTGGGGTATAAAATATTTGGCTATAAGTAAGCTATGAAAGAGCTTTGTGAAGTTGCATTCCGGCGAATTCAATATTTTGGTTTTGTTTAAAAAAAGTTGCAATAGTTTGCCAAACTGTTATAAATCCAACAGCTGCTTGCGATTATAAATGGTCATGGCGGCGTGTGTATGTACATATGTATGTATGTAATAAATGTCGCATGCGAAAACTGTACAAAACGGAATTGGTTACGTTGGTCATTGGCATAGTCGACGGTAAGAGTAAATTTGGGACAACTTTCATTGGCAACACCCGGCGTGCAACATATGCACTCACGCCATGCCGTTTAATCCACCCACGCACCATTTCGTAACATCGCCATTAGGCAAACATAAACTTTAATGATTTTTTATTTTTAAAAATTTTGAATGCTTCTACAAAGAAAAACAGAAACAGAATGGTTTAGTGCCAACAAGCAAAAATTTAGCAGAACTACTATGTACCAACTGTAGAAAAGTTTAGAAAACAGAACTTTTGCAGCATCGATCCCCACAAAACCCACAAAACTTGCCGCCGCACCCACAGCTCAACTAAATACATACATACGTTCTTTGAGGCAACAGCTGCCACTGTTGCGGCAATTGTAAGCTTCGTCATGAGTAGTGACGAAAAATAACAAGAACAATGTGTACAATAACATGAGAAGAAACTTTGTATGGCTCCAATCACCTCCAACTCAACGCTCCGTCTTTAAATGCGTATTTGCAGCAACTGTCCACTTGTGTTTGGTCATTTATGGGACACCACTTGTGCGCTCTTGGCTACCATCTTTCCCACCTTCTGACAGTTGTTATGATATTTAGTATTCGTAAATGCGAAGTTCCCAAATCTCATGCATTCGTTAAGCATGTGTAAATGTACCATGTGCATTAGGGTGCGCCGCCACTGGAGTGAATGTTGTATTTCACTTACGGAAGCTCGATGAATGAAAAATCAAAAAGTTGAATCACTGAGTTGAGTTCACTGAAACCGAATAAAAACTGCTTTCGAAACATTATGGCTTTGGAGAAAGCGATTATAGGACCTGATTAGTTCGTGTATGTACTGGATACAACTCACTACCTTTATTGTTGACTTTAAATATAAATTGTGGACAAGAGAGCTGCGTCCAAGGTTTGCGAGCAGAAAAATTGTGAATTGATGATGAATAATAATCGTAATATCTCTGTGTTTTGTAGTTCTTCACTCGAATCGAAATTCCTGTTTTAAGTGTGTTATGGCGACAACATAAGTATTCCCCGTAAATAATTAGGCAAAGTCTTTTAACCTTGAGTCACCAAGTGGAACTGAATAACTTTGGTTTTTCTGATTAGAACCTGGAATTAATTTATTTACTTGGAGTCATAGCCATGGAAGTTATCTCCATGTTTCCATGTCTAACAAGTTTGCCTATATGTATTCCAATTGTTTACTTAGTCTGCTTGTGAAAAGTATTTGTTAATCTATTGACAGTTCTTATATTGTCTAAAACAAAGGGGCCGTATTTAACATTTGTACAGTACCAACAAAAAGTATTAATGCAGCATATTCGTATGAGTCAAGAGAAGATTTACGTTCAACAAAACTCTTTATGACTAAAATGCTTTGCATTTGTAGAAGCTCCAAGCTAGTACCGCATTAGGGCTTTTGTTTAAAATGGTGGAAACCACTTACCTTCCTTTATGTGTTCATTTGTACACCAAAGCGATGTGGAGACGGACTGGAATGAAATGTGGAAACTATGCGTTGGTCAATTCCATGCAAAGACAAACATCTACATACATATTTTGTTGATACAAGGTTACATTTTCATTTTATGTGCCATCGAAATGTGTCCAAACTTTGCACAGCTGTGACCAACCAACGCTTTTGTTGTAAGACCGGCTGGTACCATACGCAAAACGGCTTTCATCAGCAACACTTCCAGCGGATCGCACGCTGGCAGGTCGACCCAGTCGAAGGAGTAGAGGAAAGCAGTACTCTCGTTAATATTCATCATGGCTGTTGGGAAATGTGTACGGGTGTTTCAAAGTGTGGTGAAAATGCGGTTGATACCAATGGGCACGATAGATTGCAATGGATGTAGGCGATGACAACGACAGCAATTTTTAAGGAGAGTTCTGTAGATTTTTCCAGCATTAGGTGCTAATAAAACATTTAGCTCAGGAATACATTAAATCTTATTGTGATTACTAAACAGCTAAAAAACGATTCAAAGCTGTTTTTTATTTCACCTATCTACTACTATTTCGTAGTAGCAGATGTAATAATAAGAGCTGGATTGATTGGTTAGTGAATTACTTTTTGCGTTTTCTGGGCTAATTTTTTATACTAATGTATACATTTTTAATACCATCGGAAAGAAGAGATTTCAGGACTATAAGGCCGCCTCACATTTAAAAAAATGTTGAAGTTTTGACATGAGATTTTTTGATTGAGAATTAGGTTTTTTTCGATTTTAGGACAATACAAGGAGAAAAACTAAATATTTTATATTAAGAAAAGGCAATACTTTCAACAAAATTTATGAAAGCAATTTTTTTGTATAAATAAAAATAAAAAATTGGTTATGTGAAAATTCGAAGGGTTGCGAATATTGCCACAAACTGGTCTGTCCTCTTTTCCCGATCTCAGATCCTCCGTAAATTATTTTTAACTCCTGCAACCTGTTGCTACAGAGTATTATAGTTTTCTTCACCTAACGGTTGTACGTATCATCTACAACTAAGCGAGATAAATATGGGGTTCTATATACATATATAAATGATCAGGATGACGAGAAAAGTGGAAATCCCGTCCGTCTGTACGTGCAAACTGCAACTTGAGTAAAAATTGAGATATCTTTGTATGCGAGTTTCTTAGTACCAAAAAAATTACGAGCTCGTAGATGGGAGTAATCGGACCACTGCCACGCCCACAAAACGTCAATATCCAACAAATTTTAAAGTGCTATAACTGAGCATTAAATTTATATGTAAAACCTTAATTTGGAACAGGCGATAGCAGTAACAAGGGGCACTTTTGGGCAAAAAATTTTGTAAAAGTGGTCGTGGCCCCGCCTTCTAATAAGTTTATTGTATATAACTCTTAAACTGTTTTACCTTCAAGATGGTATGGGAAGGCTTTATGAGATCCGGTGTGAAAATTGGACGATGGACCTGGCACCGACCACTTTTCGGTGAAATCCCATATCTCCGGGCCCGATCCACCGATTTTGGCAAAATGTTGTACAAGAAATTCTTTTTATGTTTCTATGTCACTATGCGAAAATTGGTAAACTCGGACTACAACCACGCCTACTTCCCATATAACACAATTTTAAAATTCATCTGATTCTTTCACTTTCCAGTAGAGAAATCTAGAAGTAATTGATATAACGGGTTAAAACTTTGCACTAATAACACCTTTAAAGTATTCTAGCTTATGACTAAAAATTGTCTAAATCCAAACAATTCTGTTCAAGCCCCTGGGTACCGAATATGTGGACCCCAGTATCTATAGTTGACTTTTGACTGCAAACATCGGTCAATCTGTTAGATATACATATGAAATTCAGGGATAATCCTTTTCTGGCAATAGTAATTCTGTGTATCGAAAATGGGTTGTTCAGGTCAATACTTCCCTAGGCCACATACAACTATTTTAAAGATTTTCCAGGTGATTTTATGGTGGATATATCGACCAATATTTGAGTTATCTCAATGAAAATTACAGAACATGTTTTACTCACAACAGAGTATCTGTGAGGCTAAAATAGATAAAATTGGGCTGAAACTTTACCTACCTCCCATATATCTATTACTGGGATTTTCGAACATCCGGCTGATATTGCTCTATATGATTGATGATTGTACCATATTATAGGTGAGGTACCTTAATGATACCCAGTGAACATTTTTTTAGTATGTCGCATGATAATAGTTAAAAGTTAAAACCGGGTGGATACTACTCTAATTTGTCTGTTAATGTATGAGTTATGTAGAGTTTATGTATATACTATATATAATTTCTTACATTGATTCTTGCAAGTTACAAAAGTATAAAATGTTCGGTTGCACTCGAACTTAGCCTTTTCTTACCTTCCTTCTTCCTTTAATGTTTGTCAACTTTTCTTTCATTTCCGATGGGTTAAATCTACATGAATTTCTTTTCTTCTAATTTTCAAAGGTTTCTGCACTAGTCTAATATCAGAAGAGGTTCGTATTTATTTCTCTAAGATTTTCTTAAATATTAGTTCAAATTGGAAGAATAACTCTAGTGGTTTTGTTGCTCTAGAAATAAGAACGATTTGGATATAATGGGTTGTCAAAAAAGTCTTGCGGTATTTTTATTGAATTCTTTTTTTTTTTTTGAAATAGAAATGAATTTTTGATGACTCATGCCCCGCTCTTGATCGATGCTACAGCTACTACTATGCCGGTCTCTTTCGACCAATTCAGCGATTTTATCGCAACGTGGCGCATCTTCGACCACCTCTACACCAGAACGAAAACGTTGAAACCATCGTTGTGCGGTGGAAACGGAAACTGTATCAGGTCCATAAACTGCACAAATTTTATTGGCGGCTTGAGATGCATTTTTGCCTTAATCGTAGTAGTACTGTAAAATATGCCGTATTTTCTCTTTATTTTGCTCTATGTTTGCGACGCTATAACTCACGAACGACTTAAAAGAAACGACAATCAATTAAACACGTGTTAGCGCGTGAAATGAGCTTTCCAAAAAGGTATAGCATGACCCGATGCGACGAATAAAACTAGAACTACGCGCTTTCAGCGCCAACTAGCGAAAATACCGCAAGACTTTTTTGACAACCAATATATATTTGTACCCACAATTTATGAACTGATATTTTAAGATTTGCTCTCGTTTGTTTTTATTTCACATTACAAACTACATGATGAAGCCAAATAACAGGTATATTTATAATATCATTTTTTTTAAATAAGTACACATCAAAGTAAACGGAGAGATGTTTATCGAAAACGAATGTTATATCTCTCTTTATATTTTTTCAGTTGACAATTTCATTCTAAGGACCTACAGTAATCAGCCATGATAACTTTTTTCTATCACTCTTAGATACATTGGAACCTTCTCACACTTTCTCCCTATAATTCCCTAAATTATACGAAAATTTGTACAGATCCGTAACCATCTCACTACATTGTATTCTCTTTCTTTTTAGTATACTCAAATTTGTAACTTTCGACTACCAATACAAAGCTTTTCTAAGCTTCAATTTCGGGAACAGTCAGAACTTTGATAAAGTCTGTGTCTTTCATCAATTTGAGGATGGACAAATAGTCCATTTTTTAACCGTTCCATACTAAGGTTTCGAAATTTTCGACAAATGTTATTACAGCAATATCCTTCCACGTTCAACACTTTCTCAAATTGCTGTATAATTCCAAAATTAATCAGTCAGTAATAAATACCCGAAATCTTTTTGAGAAAATGACTTTGGCGTAGATGTTTCTGAGAGCATGCGACTTTTGAGGCTCAAAGAGAGATTTTCATTGAGAAAAACTGAACATTTGGTATACTGTACCTTCAAACCTTCCGCATATTTTCCGTAAAGAAACTTAGAGTGGGAATCTCTCGAAGCTTGTATGCGAGAAAAAGGGTGCAAGGGTCCCTAAAATAGATACTAATGCTGATAAGCCTAAAATTTGTCAAAATATAAGAATTGCAAATATCACGAAAATAACAGCATATTCAATACTTTAATGAATAAATTCTCGATCTGTACACTTGAAACCATCAAAATTTGCAAAGATATAAATGACAACAATTGCTTTTTTTTGATTTTTGATCATTATAAACAAATAAAAACAACAGTTGTAAATGTTTCATGGATTTACACCATTAATAATGGCACACAGAAAAAATACTACTCCTGTGTACACTGCATTTTATACCAACTATTGCACTTCTACCCGTAAACTTAAAAGAGGTGTTAGATGTTTCCATAATTTTCAAAAACTACTCAGCATTTTATGAAGCAATAAAGTTGTTGAGAGGACTTGAGCCGTTGAAAACAAATTGTACATATTTGCAATGAATACATAATGAATTTTAAAAGGGATTGTTTTCCTTGTTGTTAGATACACAAATTCGTAGCGTACAATATGTAAAAGATTCAGGATGTAAGACTGGGTTAAATATTAAAGAGAGCATGCGAGTATTTGACGGCGTTTACAAAAAGCATTCATTCCGAAACCAAGTAAACAACCCGATTAAATAAAAGGCTAAAACAACGCTTAACTGTCACGAAAGCGAAGTCAAAAAGTATTCACAATAAAGAGAAAGTTCTTTTGAAATCCCATTCCTAAATAACGTTTTAACACACAATTCACATTTTTGAAATGAGTTCATAAAAAGTAGAATATATTCATGCGTCGAATTAATGGAAATATATTGAATGGCGGTAAACATCCTTCGGAAATAGCTGGCTTGTCAAACTTTTATAAAATTAAAACTCTCCGCATTTTTTGAAAAATGCCCATCGTCTCAAAGCATCTCCATGAAAAGTGCCGGAATGCGCCTTCCTGACTAACTAACGGGAAAATCACCCTAACCATCATCTTTCATCTTGTTTGCACAGTCTAATAGAAATTCTTCGTACCTTAGCTGTGTTTGTAGTTGTGTACGCTTCTCACACAGGTGTTTGTTCAAGTTTGCTTACGGTCGTGTGGGCAGGATTGTTTGCGTATTTCTGCGGGACCGATAACGATGCTGCCAATGAAGCCAGCTAACGGCACAATATTTTCTGTGTGTATTTGTACGCGAGTGCGTTGCAATTCGACCAGCTATCGCAGCTTACAGTTAAACGTTCATATGTATATGTATGACCTTTACATACATACATACATATACAAGAATGACAAGGTAGTGTTCGCCAGAGCTGATGACAGTTCCTTACTGTTATCCCTTCAATCGCCGTTATATGCGTACCTCTCGAATGTGGGAGTTTGCTTTTGCGATAATAATTTGTGGATTCAGCTGCAACATCACTTACTCCGACATAGTCATTGTTGCTGAGGTAAATATTGATAATGGCAGCAGCAGTAGTAGCAGTAGCCTTATAGCAAGTAAGATGTATTGTACGATAATACATTGAACATGTGATAGTTGAGTTTAGCTAATTTAAATATTCATATAATGGTTTTACAGAGAGACAAATTCAAAGTAGTTAGTTCAGAGTTTTCTATAGAGAATTTTCATTTTGATAGAATTTTTCAATAGAGTTTCACATACTAAATGACGAAGATCATAATTAGATAAAAGTGTATTTTCACACCGGTAAGACATACAACTTCAGTCTATATTACAACTTATGTACATATGTATGTCCATACAAAATGAGTTCCAAAGTAAGATGATGGCGGCAACTATATGTCGACTGGTGCGTTAGAATCTGCTATCTTTATCGATTGTCCAGTGAATTTCATGACATTTCATTGGTTGGAAGTGATGTTTTGCGTTTTAAGTGTCAGTGTGTTTATGTTCTCGGTGCGAAAATGAGCTTCGAACAAAGAGCCAACATTCAATTTTGTTTTAAAATAGGTAAAACTTTTACAGAAACGTACATGGCGTAGATTGCCTATCCCGTAGCAGAGTGCATGAGTGGTTTCAACGTTTTCAAAGTGGTCGTGAGGACATAAATATCGATCAACATGTGGGCCAATCAAAATCCGTGATCACCGGAAATTCCATCGAAACTGTGCGTGAATTCATCAAAAATCAGCCGAAATCATAATTGAAATTCATGAAAACGGAATTGAACATCTCCAAAACATCGATTTATCGCATTTTGACCAAACATTTGGGCTTACGAAAGGTGTGTGAACGGTTTGTTCTGCAGAGATTGACTGACGACCAAAAATTGCTCAGAATCCAACATTCGAAGGAAATCATTAACGAGGTCAAAAAGGACAAAAATTTCCTTTACAATATTATGACTGTTCTGCTCTGTTTTTTTAAGTCCTGTTTTCTTTGGATTGTACCTTGTATATAGCTGTGCTATCAAATATTACATATTATGTTACCAAAATTTAGATAGATGTATGTAAGAAAGTAGTAGATCTAAAACAAGTGAGTTGTAAAAATTTAGCTTTTCCTTTATGTGATGCTCAAGTCACGCGTCTTTAACACCCAATATTCTCAGTTTCTTAAAATTTCTTTCATCCAATTGTAGGTGGCTGCGCACTGCTCACCAAGTATTGTGACATGTCATTATTCAATATTTTTGGCGTATGTCGCTGCACGCTTTCCGAATTGATTCTGTGTCTCTTTCTCAGTTCCGTTTTGTTCGCACACTACTCGTTATTGTTGCAGCTATTGTTGTTTTAGCACGCTTCGTTTATCTCGATTTGGTTTGTTTGTACAGGAAATTGTCTTCTATCGACCATGTGAACGATTGAGCGCGCCAACCAAGCCCAGCTAACAGCACAAAAACAAACCCACATAATAACTCTGCGACAAAGTCGGTATATACATCGGTATGTACATATATTATGTATATTGTATTCACATCTACCTTAATAAACGTGCTCACATACATATGGTATATCTGTCTTATGGACATAACCCTATTTGAACAGATACACTCTCGTCCATGCGAATTGTGGGAAAGGGTTGATGTGTTGTCTATGCGTACGTCAGGGCAGCAGGTGGGCTCTGATGTGCAATCGACACATGCACACACAAAATCGAGTTGATGTGGTTGAGTGTCGACGAGTATGATGGATCATGTAGCCTGGGCTTTCGTTCCAACAATGCCATCATTGTTTCCATCAGTTATTTTATTCATACAAGTTTGTACATCAGTTTATAGAAGATGTCCTGTCACCATCGTTGCCTCGCCAGCTCTCTTATTTATTTAATAGCTTTTGGAAAGCTTCCACAGCCAAAGTAAACATTTTTTCTAATTTTTACTCTAAATGTAATATATGTCTATGTGAATGTGATCTAAAATTTACATGTTATAAAGGAATTACATTTAAACACTAAAAATAATAAAATTTCGTTGGACATCAATCACTAAAAATTAAATAACAGCTAATTAAAATTGTATGTATATATTATATCTCAATACCTCCTTAGTTCTGCTTTTTTCTGTGAACCCTGTAGGCAATGTAGGAATGTCAAGTTAATATCTATTCAAACACGGTCATTGCCACTCCCTGTTTTTATGTTAAACTTGAGTTAATTGTTGTAGCTGCAAATTCTTTAAAGTTTTCCATGTCCGTACATGTGGCAGCAAAATGCAATCATGTATTTGGCAACAAATGTTGAAACACGTGTTTGCGCTTTCAACACCATCACTAACAACCAACAGCAGTACGGCAGAATCATCGACAAACGAGAATGACAGCAATTGCAACAAGAACACGAGCGATGAGAAAAACTCGTGTGCAAGTGCAATTTGTCCAGAATGTTACTAATTTATTTGCCATGTTCGGGAATGCCACACCACACCGAAGTTGCCCGTTGCCTGCTGCCCCTTGTCGCAATGTATAACAGTTAATGGCCGGCCAAAACTTCCCCATGCTCGTGTGGCACGCCATATTCCACAAAAGCACAATTCCCAATGTGTGGAAACCTTGCAGGACGTACTGTGGCATTGGTCAGTTGCCCTCGAGCCTCTGCACTGAAGCAGGGGCAGATGACCGAGGCGAAAGTTGGCTGAAATTGTATTCTGTTTGTACTTGAATGTGCAATACAACACTGCGCAAGGCTGCAAAGCAACGAAGCGAAATGCCTTCTTCATGTTGCAGCTAATGCATTTATGATGTGTCGGCTGCTGACATGTCCTTTCGCATGCACTACCAGACAGCAACGCATTTATCCTTCGGGTCAGCAACAGTAGCAACAGCAGTCGAAACACAGCATAACTGAGCCGGCGTCAGTGACAGAAGCAATGTAACACAAATCTCGGCATTTGCGGTTGCGCAAACACACGAACTCCATGGCACAACAATGGAGGTACGGTTGGGCGGACATGACAATGGCAACTGCGTGTTTCAGGTGCTGCATATTTTGAACATGACAACCCGCCTGCAAGAAAAATCACTACAACAGGCAGCGCTCGCCCCTTACACCCACACATTTGACCATTTGACCAGCATTGGTGGTCACGCTACAGCCGCTGGCTACATTTCGTAACATTTTCGGTTGGTAGTTGAGCAGCAAAATGTTGTTGCCCTTAACAAGCATTTACCTTATGTTGATGTTGCGGTGCTTGCGGCACACTTGTCCAAATAGAACACATCTACCACACGCTAATTACAAAAATGCTTATTCCTTTACAATTTCGGCTCTTCGTTCCCCATTGCAGCAAATTCTTCCTCCAACTCTTCTTCCGGCAAGGACTCGAGCAACAGCAACAACTCGTCGCAAACTAACGGCTGCACTGGTGCAAGTGGTAGCAGTGGGGTGAGCAACTCTAGTTCGATTTGTACGAATCCGAACGCTAACGGAGCGCGCAGTTGCCGCACCCCCGACTCCCCGGAGAGCGCACGTGCTATTGCACCACGTTCACCTATGTCACCACAACTGCATCATTCAAGCCTGGCCCCACCACCACCACGACCGAATCGTAATGCCAGCGCCTCACCGGTAGTGAATGGAGCAACCACCACCACATCACCGCCTCCACTCCCCACACCACCTACACAAGCGGCACTGGCCGCGGCCGCTGCTGCAGCTACTGCAGCTGCAGTGCATGCTGAGCAGGCACGACTACTCAGTAAGATACGTAAATTCCTTGGTTCTCTGGTACAGTTAGCGCAAGAGATTCATCCCGAAGTGAGCGATCGTGTGCGTGCGCTAGTGCTTTCACTGGTCAGTGGAGGCATAAGCATTGATGAGTTCCGCCTAACGCTGCAAGATGCCATCAATTTGCCATTGCGCCCGTATGTCATTCCATTACTCAAAAATCATATTTCCCTGCTGCAACGCGAGATCTCCGAATTAGCGCGTGCCAGTAATCAGGTAAGAGTTAGTTGCTTGTATAGTTTATAAAAGTCTAGGAATCTTATACACTTGATTCTAATTGCTTGATTGCTCATATTTAGACTACACTACAATACGTTACCACGAATGAGAATGTTGTAATGGAGTTTTCTCCACACGGGCCTTCTGCGGAATACAGTGACATGTTCGTACACATGGATGCTGCGCAGGCTGCTGCAGCGGCAGCCGTTGCCCAAGCTACAGCGTCCAACAGCGCCGGTACTACCAGCCTCGTCTTTAAGCGCCGAGCTTCGGACACTCTGATGGAACACCACAATGGAATACAAGACTGGAATGATTATATGGCCGCTTATCCACCTGCCAAGCGTGCTTTACACGCACATTCGGCTCACTTAAGCGCCGCATCTGCCGATGCACGTCTTGCATTTACCAGCCAACCAACCGTTTTTGATTACTCGGCGGCAACTAGTAGCACGTCAGCAGTAACTCAATCCGAGAACAATTTCAACAGTCTTATGGAGAAGGTACAGTTGCGCAGTTATTTGAATTTAATTCGAAATGCTAGTCGTAACATGTCTGTATTAATCCATAGGCAAATCACAGGGAAGATCGTGATCTGCGAGTTAATATCGTTGCTGAAAATGCAGCGCAACGACATCCTTCACGGGTTGGTCCCCCAAGCACAAGCACTAGTGGGGGTGCTGCCAGCAGCGTCAATACCACACTTGGCGGCGAAGAGGAATGGAAGAATATACACACCATGTTGAACTGTATCTCGGCAATGGTAGATAAGACAAAACGGGCAATTACCATATTGCAACAGCGGGGCGTAGAGCCCCAACAGCCCAACTACAGCGAAGTCACACCAGCATCACTGGCCGAAATACGACGTCAGACTGAAGAGAAGGTCGCTGAGTTCAAACGAAATGCCGAGGAAGCAGTCAACCAGGTAAATGTATACCCCTTAGCTGATCTCTCAGTTAAACCGAAATGTCCTTTTTTTGTTTTAGGTGAAACGTCAGGCGGTGATTGAAATACAGCGCGCAGTGGTAGCAGCTGAAACACGCGCATCAGAAGTGATGTCGCAGGAACGCTTGCGCATGGAAAAGTTTTTCGTCGAGATGAGTCGCCATTCAGGCGGTATCCACAATTCCAGTACAACTATCGCAGGTGTAGCAGCAGCAACGGTGCCAGCCGAACGTGAATTGGACAACAAGTCTCCGTCGATTACAGCCGGGCAAAATGTAAATTAATTGAATTAATATTTGAAAGACTTTAATTCATTATAACCTATGCATATTATTCTTTTGTGTTAAGGCTTGCTGGAATTGTGGACGTAAAGCAACCGAAACTTGTTCTGGCTGCAATTTAGCCCGTTATTGTGGCGCTTTCTGCCAGCACAAGGATTGGGAACACCATCACCAGGTAATTTTAAAACCTATGTAGGACTATATAGACTACTTTGGACTATACATATGATATTTTAACTGTATTTTTTCGCGTGTTTTATGCTATTTGATAGATTTGCGGCACCACGCGATCATCTGACCTTTCTGCTAAACACAGTGTGTCCCAGGGGATCCCACTTACGGCGAACATGCGCGGATCCATCTCAAGATCTCCGCCCAATCAGCCGCAGTCATCACAGTCAACGTCTCAAGTGCCGCAGCCGCAGAACTCAGGCAGCGGCAGTGTTGCGCCACCCAGTTCACTCGTGGCGAACGGGGTCAGCTCCAAATGACGCATTCGCATGATGAAACCGAAGAAAAAGTACTTGTGCTAGTCAAATTAAACTAAAAATTAAAATATGCATAAATTAATTAGAATTAACTACAATATAAACTACATTTATTGATACTATGTATAAAAATCTGCGAAAAATTACAAATGAGAACTTGAGAACGACATTGAAACGCTAAAAATAAAAGTAATTTTATTACATCAGCCCAACAATATCAAAACCATAATCAAAATAGACTTTAAAAATTTATTATATAATATAATGTAATAGAGGAGATACAATTTTAACGTTTGGTATTCACTTATACAATTGCAGACTTCAAATGTTATTGAACCGTTTTATGCACAGATACTAAATATATCACAATATGAGAGCACCCCTAGAGCAATGTAGAAGCTCACTTTGATTTCAATGGTTGAAAATTTAAAATATTCTCCGTCATTGACTCAAGAAAGTTAAAAGTTTGTAAACCGATTTAAAATATAGTAGAACTAATATTAAAGTAATTAATCTGAGAGTGAAAAACCAAAAACTAGAAAACAAAAGAAATATACGGTAATTTTAGTAATTTATTTATTACGTATTATAAACAGATTTTAATAATCTTAAATGTATTAATTTATGTTATTGCTCAATAAAATAAATAAATCTGAAAAGCTAACTAATTGACTGTAAATGCAGACACACTTTTACCTTTTCAATAAAAGAGAAAAAAGGTGAGTACGAATACATATATAAACAAGTAAGGAAGAGCTAAGTTCGGGTGCAACCGAACATTTTATAATCTTGCAACTTGCAAGAATCAAAGCCAAGGAAATACTTTAAGGTCTAAAACCAATCACATAGAGTAAAGTCAGTCGGATGTCTAAAAATTCCAATATTAGTTATATAGGGGCTAGGCTAACTTTTCGCTCAAATTTGTCTATTTTAAGCACAAAGATATACTGTTATCAGTTAAATTCGCTATCCTATTTTCATCGGGATAACTCACATATTAGCCGATATATACGGTACAAAGTCACCCCGAAGTTGGAAAATCTTTATGTTAAGTATATGGGGGCGAAGGGAAGTATTGGTCCAATTCAACCCATCTTTGATATTATTCGTGCAAAGCTTCATCCTGTTATATTAATTGCTTCTTGATTTATGTACTGGAAACTGGACCAATCAAGTGGAATTAAAATTGTGCTATATGATTTCCATTTTCACAGTATGACATAAGCACGTAAAAAGAATGCCTCGTACTAAATTTAGTCGGAATCGGTTGATCGTGTTTCCAGATATGGGAATTCGCCGTGCCACGCACATCGTCCAATTTTCACACCGGCTCTCAAAAAGCTCTCTCATACCACCTCGGTGGTAATATTTAATGTCTTATTTATTTATCGCGCGCAGTTTTTAACACTATCGTTATATGGGGAGTGAGCGGGGTTATCCTCCGATTTCATCCATTTTCACACTGTCGAAAGAAATTCTTATAAAATTTGCATTCAACAAATTTGGTTGTTGTAGCTTAAGTAGTTTAGGAGATATGTACATTAAACTTGTTAGAGTGCGGGGCCACGCTCACTTTTTCAAAAGATTTTGACCACAAGTGCCCCTTGCTACTGCGATCCTCTATACTAAATTACAGCTTTATATTATAATTATAGTACTTCATATGTTTTTGGTTAATTTTTGTTTGTACTAAGGAACCCACACACCAAGTTTAATCGAGATATCTCAATTTTTACTCAAGTTACAGCTTGCATTGACGGAAATAACTATAACTTCATGCTCTTGGCGGTACTATATTATCATTATACGACCATGTTGCTCATGCAGGAGATAGTAAAAGTAAATTAAAAACAAAAAAGACAACGTCTGCTCAACGTCTCTTAAGCATTGAAAGTCGTGGAATATATCCCGTCTCATCCGGCCGAAGGCTGAGCATTCCCAAAAGTAATGTTTCAGTGTCTCATCATCTTCCGCGGATGCTGTGCATTCCGTCGAATCCACTTTCCATTTTCTGAAGGTGGGTTCCTTAAGGTAATGTAGCTTTTTTGTTTGTCCACCATCAACACTACCCCAAAGTAATTCTTTAGTATGCCCTGTGTTGCTAGTTTTCCAAGACCTGCTCCTTAAGGATATATTGCTTCAAACAGCCTTTCAACTAGTTGAGCAGGTCAACTCGTCTGTCTTATTGTTTCCTTCTATTATTAAATATTGGGTAGTCGAGAAAAAGTCTTTCGTATTTCTAATCAAACTTCAACCTTTTTTTTATATTTATACTAATAAATAATTAAAAAACCTTACCATTTTGGTCGACCACGTTTTGTCATTTTTCCGCTAGAGACATTATTCCATCAGTGTAAAACTTTCGTCAGTGTAAATCGAAAATTCCAGAACGGAAGCTAAGGAACCATTGTTGTGCTACACGATCTGATCATCGTCTCCGCAAACTTCACAAATTTGTTTTCGACCTCGAGGACAACCTCTATAGCCCGTGTTGATGCAATTTTAATACCGTAACAAAACTGACAACAATAAGGGTAAAATTGAAATTGGTACACTTAGTTTGAAGATTTTGTAAATTGTGCATTAGGCGGACCTCTAATATTTTATTATATTTTAATTGTTTGAACTATTTCTATGGATGGTTTTCTAAATGGATGAGATTGCATTCCCCTGATATCGATTGAATAAAAATGTTCCTACGGTGTTTTAGACTTCACGCCTTACTATATTTTGATCAATATGGACGATATTTTAATAAAACTGGTTAAGAATGTTATGGTGATATACCGAATATGTATTTACATACATATAGTATATATTCTTCTGGTTGATACTACAATAATATACTATATAAGCTTGGCTTGGTACTCTGAAACATTGGTGGATAGACATACTAAAAAACGTTCCTTGGGTTTCATTAAGTTATCGGAAACAATGATAATAGTTATATGGGGGCTAGGTTAAGTTTCAGCCCAATTTTTTGCACAAAGATATACAGCAAAGAGAGATCATGTTCCATAATTTTCATTGAGATAACTCAAATATTGGTCGTTGTGTACTGGAAGGTAAATGATCAAATGGGCTTTAAAATTTTGTTATATGAGAATGTCCTATTTCGCAAATTTGTACAATGTGATATAGGATTATGAGAAGAATATCACGTACAAAATTCAGTCGAAAACGGTCGGTCGAGTTCCAAGATATGTGATTTCACCAAAAATGGGCAGTGCCACGCCCATCGTCCAAATTTCATCCCAGCTCACATAAAGCTTTCCTATATCATCAAGGGTGTAAAATTTAATGTCTCTGTCATATTTAGCTACTGATTTATTGCGCTTTTAGTAGTTTTTAACAGTATATGGATAGTGAGCGGGGTTACCTTCCGATTTCATCCATTTTCACAATTCGTACATTAAACTTTTTAGTGGGAGTGGTCATGTCCACTTTTTTAAAATAGTTTGCGCACAGGTGCTTCGTGCTATTGCGATCAACTGTGTTAAATCATTATTATATCTTAATTTAGTGCTTAGTTATGACACGTTATAGGTTTTCGGTTAATGGCGTTTTGAGGGCGTGGTAGTGGTCCGATTACGCCCATCTACGAACTCAAAATTTTCTAAGTAACCCACTTACCAAGTTTCATAGATATATCTCAATTTTTACTCAAGTTACAGCTTGAACGGACGGACTGACAGACAGACAGTCACCAGGATTTCAACTCGTCCTTTCATTGTAAATTTAGCGTTTACGTCGATATTTAGAGCGGTATTCCACTTGAAGCGCTAGACGTCTTATCAATACTTGTCTGCAATAACCATCATAAATTTTCATTACTAAACAAACACAAGTTTTTTTAATGCTCGAACAATTATATTTTTACTTTGAAAGTTCGCAATGCAAATGGTGAGAAATGATGCCGAGATGCAACCATCTTGAGCTTAATTTATAAATAAGATATTCCCGATATAAACCATAAAGTTGACTTACCTTAAAAAAGTATTCTAACGTACTCAAATCACTTAAATTGAGTGCACAATTCACGGGTTCATTTAGCGTTTAGATGAATAAAAAAAATCTGGGGAACAAAATATCGTGATTATCTAAAATGTCTCAATATTGTTTATTTGATGCTATGGATTAATAATATGTATCACTTCATATATCATAATCATATGGATCAGCGTTGGGTTCTTGGGAAAGCCTTGATAGTGAATCCGCAATATTTTCTTTCCCTGGTTTATATATCACTCGAGAACAATATGACTGTAACTCTAGCAACCATCTTGAGATCCTCGCTGGGGGTCGTGGGGTTGGTTTAAAAATGGTTTTTAGTGGCTTGTGATCGGTTATTAGATCAGAGTGTAGCCCTGCCAAATAATAATAAAATTTTTCACAGCCCACACCAAGGCCAGACTTTCTTTTTCGATCTGTGAATATCTCTTCTCCACCGGTGAGAGACTCTTACTGGCAAATGAAATGATCCGCGAAGTATTTGCCTTATCAAATTGCACTAATACGGCACTCAGGGCCACCGGACTAGCATTTGCAATTGAACACGTTTTGTCCTGTGGGTTAAAGTATGAGAGTTTCGATACCGCGGCAATTTTCGCCTTTATTCCTTGAAATGCGTCGTCCTGCTGTTTGCCCCAAACAAATTTCTCCTTGCTCCTCATTAGTTTCCTTAAAGGCTCGGTGCTGTCTGCCAAGTCAATTACAAGCTTACCCACATATGTAGCTAAACGAAGAAAACTACGTACTTCTTCTATATTTTTCGGCGCTCTGAATGCTGTGATCACTTTTACTTTTTCGGGATCAACTTCAATCCCCTCATCCGTCAGGATGTGGCCCAAAAATTTCAGCCTTTGAGTTCGTATTATGTATTTCTCTTCGTTCAACAAGACATTATTTGTTTTAAAAATTGTCTTAATCATTTCGAGTGCCTTATCATGTTCTTCAAGGTTGCTTTCAAAAATGATTACGTCATCAATAATCATTTTGACAAGGAGATATTAATTCCTCCATTAGCCTCAGAAATATCTCTGGGGCCGAATTCACCCCATCGATAATGTCCAACTTTAAAGCCTCTTCCAGTTTCTCAGTTATTTTGCCCTCCAACGCCGTCGGCACACGTCTCATGGGTTGTTGCACGGGAACCACAGATTCATTAATAGACAGCTTGACAGAAACATCCCGCCATTTGGCAAACGGTTCCGTTTTCTCAACTCCACGCACGTTCAAACCTACTCTTAAAACGTTAAGTTCGATAGCTGTGTCCCGCCCTAACAGAGATTGTTTACCATTTTCGATTACATAAAATGTAGTAATCAGTTCCGGATCGTTTTGTATCGAAATTGGAGCCTCAAAAACTTGTAATACCTTGAGGAGACGATCTGAAGCATATGCCCGAAAATGATTCGCTGATTCAGCACGTGAGTTTAACATAACAGCCTTTTCCTCGCATAATCGTTGCCAATCATGATCGATGATCATAGTAATTATGTAACCTCCTCTTTTACACGGGATCTCCCCCTCTTGTGACGACTCATTCTCCACTCTGAATAACCCAGTTTCCTTCGAACCGTCGAGTACATTTCCAATTTCGCTACTTATGACTGTACCACCGTATCTCTTCGTCTTCAGCGTTTCCGGTTCATCTGCTTTGAAGTTGGACTTCCGTAACCTTGTGTATCATTTCCGATAAAAATGTCCAATTCTATCGCATTTCCTGCATTTCATATTTCTGGCGGGATAATTTCTACTATTTTCGCTGTACAATTTTGTTGATGCCGCTTGGATTACCTTGGGGTGTCATAGACTGTGTTTGTTTGTTGACTTGTTCATCAATACTCCATGTTTTGATGACCTCATCCAAAGTTAGTTTGTTTTCAAGCAACCTTTTTTTTAACCAAACGGTGCCCAGACATCGATGATTTTATCTTTTAAACATATTTCCTCAATCTGTTCTTTGGTCTCGCCAAATCTGGTGGCGTAATCTCATGGAAAACTCCGTACAACATTCTCCTTCCAGCGGTGTTATAGAACGAAACAGGTGCCTCTCAAAAGCGCAATTCCGTTGTGGCGAAAAATACTCATTGAGTTTTGTTATCAAAGGTATAAACACATCGTTTTTCGTTTGCCCGTCATACGGTACTAAAGCACCAGGAATGCTATATGTATACCACTGCTTGGAGCTTAGAGTTGGGATCATCCCAAATGTAGGAGTTTATTTCTTTTCTTATATATAGAGGTTATCTCCTCTGCGTCAATATATATATAAAACGAAGCAACCATACCTCCCACTCCGAACGCCATAACGCCTTGTCCATTCTCTGACATAGAAATGGTTTCAGTTCCGTCATGTTTATTTCTCGCTGAAACGATCACCATTAAACAACATTTTATTTTATAATTATTACATTTTGAAAACTGTGTTTTCTTATTTTTCATTCATTGAGAAAAAACTCATCAGCTAAAATTTTCCTCATGACCTTCAGTGGCGGATCCACGGGATTAGGGAAATTTTCCCTCCCTTGGAACCGCAGAACCTCAAAGTTTCACTTGTTTGCTAGACAAATATTCTCAGCAATAAAAAAATGAAAATACAACAGTGACATTCTTCTCACCAAATACACTATGGAAATCACAACAAGACACTATCATAAATTGCATTATATGACCTGTCAAAACTTATTAACCCTTTTCTGGGCGACTCACAGCGGAAGAACTAAATTCTGAATTGAGAAAGAGTCGAAGTCTTGAGTACAGTATGAGACATATATGCCCCAAAGATATATAGAATTAATGGGGCGTTCGATAGTCGCAAGCGGCATCGTGTCTATATGTTTTTCGTAGTTCGTGGTATCACCTAGCGTCAGTTGACACCATGAACCACAAAATACATATAGACATGATGCCGCTTGCGACTATCGAATGCCTCATAGGTTCGATATCTCTGCGGGCATACTCGTATATGTCTCATACTGTACAATTGGTACTATTTAGTATAAAAACATTCGACACATGGTGACGTTTCATTTAAATCCGTTTATCTCGCCAAAAATGCCTTAACTTGACTGCCCAATAGAATCACGCTGTGCCCAGCTGAGCGGAATCATCTAAATAGTAACTATAAGTTGCCCAAGTTACCCATTTCATTTTCGTCAATTTCTGTGAAGTTATACCTTATTCTGGAAAATAAAGTGCCCAATTTTGAAAATCTAAAATGGTAAGTATCGATGTTGTATCAATTTCACTATTCATTTTTGTGCGTGGTGAAATTTCACTGACATTCAAACGAGTGTTTACATAAAAATTAAGGTTAGGTTTGTTTATTCAACAATAGTAGTATCCAATTTGCATATAGAACCCGTGTTTTAACGTGCCCTCGTCCTCGGAACCCGGCAATTACCGACGATAACAGCTGGTCCGGAAACGCCTAGAAATCAGGCACGGAAATTTTCCCGGCTCTGTCGGGAAATGTTCCCGATTTTTATTCACATTTTGTAGAAAAAAAAATATTCGGCCGGGTTCGAACCCTAGGCGGCGCAACTTGCGACTTTGAAATGTAGATCTCAAATATGATAGACCTTCGCTAAACTGTTAAACCGGTTTGACAGACAATGAAGAAAATGAATCTCCGAGTGGAGAAATGCACTACGATAGGGACTGATGGATGTGCGGTCATGCTGTCAGATATCGGAGCAGTCAACGAAATTCGGAAAGAAGCAAAAAATGCTGTCATGACTCCGTGTTTCTCGCACAAACTCAACAACAGTATTTCAAAGTCATTGAAAATACGATTAATCGAAAACGTTGCTAGTGCCATAAGAGAAGTCTACAAATTCTTCAAGAACTCATTTCCAAAACGTGTGACTGTATTAGCAAAGATACTTGGTGAAAAAATTCTCCAGTTGTGTGAAACAAGATGGGTTGTCCTTCAATTTGTTGCGAAGTTACCGTTGATCATCGAAGCTTTGTCAAAAATCAGTGAGTGGAAGAACAGAGAAACAGCAGGCAAAGCAACAATTCTCATATCGGCTTTGTGCAAGTTCGAATTTATCGTCGGGCTCTTCTGTCTCAGCGACATTCAGCGTAGTTCTTCAAAAGAAAGCAATGGATTTGGCGAAGGTATCAAAAATGATTGGGAAGTTGCTTGCACACGTTGGAAAAAAATAGGGAAAAAGTTGATGAAATATTCCGATTGATTTATTCAGAAGCCAAGAAAATGGCGGAAAAACTCGATATTGACGAAGCGAAAACGAGAACATGTGGTCAACAAACGAAACGCGAAAATTACGACGTGAAAACTCGCGAAGATTACTACAAGGTCTCTGTCTACATATGTACCTCTGCTGGATACCACCAAAGAAGATTTGGAAGCTCGTTTTTCACAAGAAGTTTTAGATGGTTACCAATTGAGTGTGTTGCTCCCAGAAAAGGCAAGTCTTTTGAAAGAAAACGAAATCGATGATCTAATTGGATGCTTGATAGAAAGATTCGGGAATCTTCTGGATGATGAAAAAAGCGTACAAAAATTGAAATTCAAAGGTGAATTAAGCTACTGGCAATGTCACTGGCAGCAGCAACAAAAAATTGAAGGCAGCGAAATTCCAACATCTGCACTGGAACCATTAAGAAAATGTGATGTCAACATATTCCCAACAATCCACACCTATTTCCGAGTATTCTGTACACTTCCCGTAACAAACGCGAACTCTGAACGTTCTTTCTCTTATCTTCGCCGCATCAAAACATGCCTTAGGACGACCATGCTTCTAGAAAGACTAGTTGGATTAGCGTTGCTTCATATGCATCATGACATCGAAATCACCGCCGAAGAAGTCATCGAAAGATTCGCAAAACTTGGCATTCATCGTTTTGCGTTATGAAACATGCAATGTAAAAGGATTTCTCTGAGTGAATTTTTAATAAAACGAACCACTATGTAATGCATGCATATGGTTGACTTTTCGATTATAACCACTTTTTTTACCTAAAAATTGGAATTGATAATTTTTGTTTCATAATTTGTACTGTATTTCTCTCGCAGTAATAAGTTTAAAACCCAAATCGAAGGATAAATTCAATTTCTCCCCCCAAAAATCGTCTCTGGATCCGCCACTGTGACCTTGAATGAATCACCTTACCCTTCTTTCCAACGTTATTAAATTTGGAATATTGTCTCTCAATACAATACCTAATTACATTTCGTCCCTTTCTGCATTTCATTTGAATTATTCATATATAGACATATTCTGCTTATAAGATATCTCAATCATTATAGATTTTTAGAATCATCTTCAAATTTTCCAATTTTTTAAATATCTCAATTCATTTTCATTTGTCTCATTCCATTTGGAATTGACTTTTTACTTATTTTTTCTTTTCGTTTTTTTAATCATTTTTTAAATTTCTCGATTCATTATCAAATTTTTAAATTTTCCATACTTTTTTTTGGAATATCTCACTCCATTTTTCCAAATTTCGAACTGTTTTTTTTAATTTCTCAATTCATTTTAAACATTTTTATTTTCACCTTGAAATTTCCAATTTATTTCAATCTCATTCCATTTGGAATGAATTCCGTTACTCAGGTAACGCTGAATAAAATTTTCTTCTCACATTTCCCCACACGCATATTCAACCAAAATACCTGTATGAATCGCCTGTGTGTATGCGCTAAGCGTTGCTATTTCCGTTTGAATTCAAAATCGTATACGGCCTTTCTGATTATATGTAAAATACTTCCCAATTATCCTCGTCGCCGATGTAATATTCTGCGATTTCACGATTTATTATTATTTATATATACTTGTATAACTAACAATTATAATTTATATTAGGAACTATAGAGCTTTCCGTCCGGCACGGTCGGCGTCAAATATATTTCTAAATCAAATGTTGTATATAGAGACACGTTACATCAAAGCTTTCTTTTACAAGTACAGAAATGGCATGTCACTATGTGATTGGTAGCACTGGTTATATAAGACTGCAACGACATCTATTGACAAAATACGAAAATACTTTTTCGACTACCCAATCTATAATATAAAAATTAATCGCAAAATTTGTTGCTAAGCGTATAACTCAACAACGCCTGTACCAATTTGGCCAATTATTTTTTTAAATGTTCATTGAAGTTCAAAGATGGTTTTTCCGAATAATTGCCGGAAAAACTCTAAAAATAGCCCTTTTCTTTTTCCCATATAAACGAATGAATGGTTGTTAGTAACGCTAAGGCTCGAGAACGGCAGATCCAATCTTGATGAAATTTTCAGAGGTTGTTCGCTGTGGATCGGGGAAGCTTTAGAAATAAAAAAGCGTATTCTCTTCGTGAGGAAAAGATCAAATTGATGCAATCAGTTTTGCGGAAATTCCTGATGCAGAGAAAGATCCAGTATTATACAAAGTGATGAAAACCAATATGGTTCATGAACCTCACTGCGTACTGTGAATGGTACGGCGTGTGCAACTTTTTGAGAAGCAATTACAATTGCTGGAACATTATAATCACTGAAACGATGGACTACTTCGAATGCAAATGAAGTTCGCACACTTTTCGCTATGATCATTTAGACATATCAGCCTTCAAATCCGTGTCAATTATGTGATACGAACAAAAAAGACATTGCCGAAGACATTTTACATCGTATACGCTAAGACATGGCTCAATTCCGGTTGATACTTCCGGTGGTTTGATATCAATTCCAGCTGCCGTTTATCAATTCACGAAAGATGAACTCATCACAAATGTTTATCCAAACTTTGATCAACTTATCGTAACTAATTCCTTGAGTGCACGCGCAATTTTAGCTGCCAACAATATCGTTGTTGTTGACTTAAACTGGAAGATTCAAAGTCAAATTCCGGGAGACTTGCGCTCATACAAATCGATCAATCGTCTTGACACTAAAGATGACGCCGTGAATTATCCAGTGGAATTTCTAAATTCTTTGGAGAGGCTTGGTATGAAACCAAAAAATGTTTTTTATTAAAAATTGCAAAAAAATTATTATCAACACAATATAAATTTTTGTCTTTTCATTTCAAAACACATAATTTCACGCAGGACAACTGCTGCGGGGTCAGCTAATATTAAGATAAAATAATATCACGAATAGACGTTGAAGTTTTGGAGACGGCTGAAAACCAGCAAGTCTCTATATTGGCTGGTATGAATTTAGTCCAGTTCAGATTCTCTCGAGGTATGAAGTAGTCCCTTCGTTTAACGCATATCCAAATTGCATCAAATAGTACAATTTAAATATTGAAATGCTGGTGACAGCAGTTTTGTTGCTCCAGCATCAGAGTGCAGAACTTTACAATGGAAGTGGCATCACCACCCCACAGGTAAACAAAAGGCAATGACAACCACAGGAAAAGCACAAAACTGCTACAACAAAGGCACTAGGAACAACAACATAAAATGAAGGCAGCAATTGAAAAGAGAAAGGCAAACAATAAAGGACATCTGCAAAGGAACACACACATACTCCTATGAAATATGCAGGTTGTAACATAAATAAGTAAAAGCGATGGCAGCAACAAAAACACGAACGTCAACAACAGTTCGACAACAAACTTGGTACATATCATCTACATATGTATGTACCTTCAAACGTCCATACATAAATTAGGCACAGTGACGATAAAAAAATCTGCACATTACCCGCTGCATGCCCTGGAACGATGGAAAAAGTACGATGAAAACAGAGAAAAAAATAGATTTTTCATTTAAATAACTGATCAACTTTTTTTTATGATTCTCTTCTCAACTTCTTTACAGTGAATGTAATCCCTAAGAAATAACTAACGTTCTCTCTTCGATTCGTCATTTCCCTCCTTGCAAACTTTGCTGGTGGATTCCTCATTAAAGTGATATAATCGCTATTTCATTCTGCATATTTTAGACCAGATTTACTATTATGAACTGCTTAAATGGCAAAGGAAAATACAAATTTCCTTTTATTCTCCGATTTTCACAAGTTAAGACTCAAAACAATTGCAACATTTTTTGACTCGAAATGCGTCAAAGAAATTCCAACTCGTGGGGAATTGAAGACATGTAAATAACAAGAGCGAGAATTTATATGAATAAAAATTTCTGTTAGTTAAAGAAGACTGTTTGATTTTTGTAATTTATTGGACTATTTTCACAAGCTAGACTATTTTAATCATAGCTGTATATACAAGATGCGTTAAACCAAAGCACATATCTTCTCATATCCTCATCCTCATCATGCTTATCGGATTTTTTCCCGTATGTTTGACTGTATTTCATACCGTCCTTATATGCTTGCCTCGGAGCGATAAACGCATGTAAAAGAGTGAATGAATGACAAGCAAAAGGACAATGAGAATTGAAGCGTTGTGTGGCGGGTAATGTAGATATAATTGTGAGACCTGGATAAACTTTTGAATATTCACTCAAGTGCCAAAAACCACCAAAGCAGATACTAAACATGAATACAAAAGCCACTCAGGCAGTAAATTTTCTTGTAAACGAAATGCTGAAGGCGATGTGGAATTGAAGTTTGGTCGGATTGTGTGTGTGCTAATTTGTATACAAGTTAATACTTGGTTTGTACTTATATGAAACCCAGGTTCCTAATATATTTATTAGACGCCTATTGTTCATATGAACAGCTACAAATCTCATTCAAAATCATTGATAATATTTTAGTTAAACCGATCAAAAGCTTTAGAAGTTCCTATTGCATGTTTATAGGGAAGCTCCAAGTGATGTAAGGCAAAACGAAAGAATATTATATATAATAAGATTAATGTGAAGTGAGTGCGGCGCTTGGCTGATATTGCCCCTGCTCTGGTTTAAGTCTGGTTATTTTCGGCCCCTATTGCTATTTTCAAGCAAACTGCATTTTGATTACAGTTTTGAAATTCAATATTTGGTACATCTTTCTTTACTGGCGTGGACACCGCTTACGCGACTATGGCCGAGTTAACAACAGCGCGCCAGTCGTTTCTTCTTTTCGCTGATGGCGCCAATTGGAGAATACAAGCGAAGCCAGGTCCTTTTCCACCTGGTTCCTCCAACGAAGTTGAGGTCTTCCTCTTCCTCTGCTTCCCCCGGCGGGCACTGGCGGCGGTCAGAGCTGGAGCGTTTTCGTCCATTCGGACAACATGACCTAGCCAGCGTAGCCGCTGTCTTTTAATTGGCTGAGCTATGTCGATGTCGTTATATATCTAATACGGGTGTATAACGTAATGCCGACAATCAAAATCTCGAAATTTAGAATCCCGACAATCAAAATACCGACAAATCGAAACACCGACCAATCAAAATACCGGCAAATCAAAATACCGACAAATCAAAACACCGACAAATAAAAATACCGGCAAATCAAAATACCGACAAATCAAAACACCGACAAATCACAATACCGACGAATTATGAAAAGGTGGCGTTGTTCGTTCGAGGCCCTGCGGCCTTCGGCCTCCGGCCACGAACACGCTCAGGATCATAACCCTTAGTCGGCAGAATTCTCTTTCTGTGCTTCGATAGAAATAAGGGCGGACAAGATAAAATATTTTTCACATGTCGGCATTTTGGTTTGTCGGTGTTCTGATTTGTCGGTGTTTTGATTTGTCGGTATTTTGATTTCGCTGCATATTTAAATTTTGTCGGTATTTTGATGTGTCGGCATTTTGAATTTCGATATTTTAAGTGTATCCCGTGGCGTTCTTCGTTCGAGGCCCTGCGGCCTTCGGCCTCCGGCCACGAACACGCTCAGGATCATAATCCTTAGTCGGCAGAATTCTCTTTCTGTGCTTCGATAGAAATAAGGGCGGACAAGATAAAATATTTTTCACATGTCGGCATTTTGGTTTGTCGGTATTTTGATTTGTCGGTACTTTGATTTGGCTGCATATTTAAATTTTGTCGGTACTTTGATGTGTCGGCATTTTGAATTTCGATATTTTAAGTGTACCCCATCTAATACAGCTTATCGTTCCATCGAATGCGATATTCGCTGTGGAAAACACGCAAAGGATCATAAATCTTTCGCAAAATCTTTTCCTCGAAAACTCGTATCTTCGATTCATCAGATGTTGTCATCGTCCATGCCTCTGCACCATATAACAGGACGGGAATAATGAGTGACTTATAGAGTTTTGGTTTTTGTTCGTCGCGAGAAGACTTTACTTCTAAATTGCCTATTTAGTCCAAAGTAGCACCTGTTGGCTAGAGTGCGTTGGATTTCCCGGTTGACATTGTTGAATACTGGTACCAAGATAGACGCAATTTTCTACGACTTCAAAGTTATGACTGTCAACAGTGACATGGGAGCCTAGTCGCAAGTGCCACGACTGTTTGTTTGATGACAGGATATATTTCGTCTTGTCCGCGTGTACCAATCGACCCATTTGCTTCGATGCCTTATCCATTCTAGAGAAAGCAGAACTAACGGCGCGGGTGTTGAAGTCAATGATATCAATATCATCGGCGTACGCCAGCAGCTGTACACTCTTATGGAATATTGTACCTGCTCGATTACGTTCTGCAGCTCAAATTATTTTCTCCAGCAGCAGATTGAGGAAGTCGCACGATAGGGAGTCGCCTTGTCTGAAAACTTCTTTGGTATCGAACGGCTCGGAGAGGTCCTAAATATTGAAGATACAGTCTTTTCTTGACTTTTACATATTTCGCAAAGGAGTGTATAGTTTAAGAATTGTTAGTAGCAACTTACTAAGTGAAACCTCATATCATCAGCGAAAAAGGCCTCATAATTTAATTTATTTAATTTTTATTTAAAACTAAAAATTTCTGGATTAAGTAAGTGAGAAGTATCAGTGTTATATTGTGCTATTGAAGCAATTGATTTTACTTTTATTCTGTTTTGGCTAATTTTAATTTATTGCGCCGAGTCATTTTTTTATACTCTCGCAACAATGTTGCTAAGGAGAGTATTATAGTTTTGTTCACATAACGGTTGTTTGTAAGTCCTAAAACTAAAAGAGTCAGATATAGGGTTATATATACCAAAGTGATCTGGGTGACGAGTAGAGTCGAAATCCGGATGTCTGTCTGTCCGTCCGTCTGTCCGTCCGTCCGTCCGTGCAAGCTGTAACTTGAGATACCATGATGAAACTTGATACATGTATTCCTTGGCTCCATAAGAATGTTAAGTTCGAAGATGGGCAAAATCGGCCCACTGCCACGCCCACAGAATGGCGGAAACCGAAAACCTATAAAGGCTCATAACTAAGCTATAATAAAGATATTAAAGTGAAATTTGGCACAAAGGATCGCATTAGGGAGGGGCATATTTGGACGCAATTTTTTTGGAAAAGTGGGCGTGGCCCCGCCCCCTACTAAGTTTTTTGTACATATCTCGGAAACTACTATAGCTATGTCAACCAAACTCTATAGAGTCGTTTCCTTCAGGCATTTCCATATACAGTTCAAAAATGGAAGAAATCGGATAATAACCACGCCCACCTCCCATACAAAGGTTATGTTGAAAATCACTAAAATTGCGTTAACCGACTAACAAAAAACGTCAGAAACACTAAATTTTACGGAAGAAATGGCAGAAGGAAGCTGCATCCAGGCTTTTTTTAAAAATTGAAAATGGGCGTGGCCTCGCCCACTTATGGACCAAAAACCATATCTCAGGAACTACTAGACCGATTTCAATGAAATTCGGTTTATAATATTTTCTTAACACCTGATGCCTTTTCTGTATAGTACGAGTATATACATTAGGAACCAATGATGATAGCGGAATAAAACTTTACAAAAATACGGTATTTGAAAAATATGTAAATGACGTATAATGAAATCTCGATTATCACCTTATCATGCGAGAGTATAAAATGTTCGGTGACACCCGAACTTAGTCCTTCCTTACTTGTTTCAATTTGTTTTTGTTGCTACATTTTAAATAGTGCAATTGTTAGTGTTAATTTATATTGCTTACTTAAATTTATTTCTGTTTTTTATTCATTTCCATCTTTGTCCACAGCTGTTCGCGAGTTTCTTACTTTTCGTGTATTACAGTGCATCTCAAACTGCTCGCTGCATTGGTTGTTATCTTTGATAACCAACTATTTTATTGCATTCATTTGTTATAAACATTTTTGTCATCGCGCTATTTACTTTTATTATTTAACATTTTTATACTCTCGCAAGAAAGTTGCTAAGGAGAGTATTATAGTTTTGTTCACGATTGTTTGTAAATCCTAAAACTAAAAGAGTCAGATATAGGGTTATATATACCAAAGTGATCAGGGTGACGAGTAGAGTTGAAATCCGGATGTCTGTCTGTCCGTCCGTGCAAGCTGTAACTTAAGTAAAAATTGAGATATCATGATGAAACTTGGTACACGTATTTCCTGGCTCCATAAGAAGGTTAAGTTCGAAGATGGGCAAAATCGGCTCACTGCCACGCCTACAAAATGGCGGAAACCGAAAACCTATAAAGTGTCATAACTAAGCCATAAATAAAGATATTAAAGTGAAATTTGGCACAAAGGATCGCATTAGGGAGGGGCATATTTGGACGTAATTTTTTTGGAAAAGTGGGCGTGGCCCCGCCCCCTACTAAGTTTTTTGTACATATCTCGGAAACTACTATAGCTATGTCAACCAAACTCTATAGAGTCGTTTCCTTCAGCCACTTCCATATACAGTTCAAAAATGGAAGAAATCGGATAATAACCACGCCCACCTCCCATACAAAGGTTATGTTGAAAATCACTAAAAGTGCGTTAACCGACCAACAAAAAACGTCAGAAACACTAACTTTTACGGAAGAAATGGCAGAAAGAAGCTGCGTCCAGGCTTTTTTCAAAAATTGAAAATAAGCGTGGCGTATATCTCAGGAACTACTAGACCGATTTCAATGAATGATTTTCAATTCGGTATATAATATTTTCTTAACACCCTGATGACATGTACGAAATATGGGTGAAATCGGTTCACAACCACGCCTTCTTCCAATATAACGCTATTTTGAATTCCATCTGATGCCTTCTCTGTATAATAAATACATTAGGAACCAATGATGATAGCGGAATAAAACTTTACACAAATACGGTATTTGAAAAATAAGTAAATGACAGATAGTGAAATCTCGATTATCACTTTATCATGCGAAAGTATAAAATGTTCGGTGACACCCGAACTTAGCCCTTCCTTACTTGTTTATATTTTTGTTTAATACTGTTTTTATTCATTATGACTTGTAACTTTCCTAACTGCTCTTTGAAAGGCTAGTTGGAACGCTTTGTTTCCTTTTGGCTTTGTGATGGGCTTGCCCATCTTAAATGTTCTGGACTGACAGGCGGGATTTTGGATTCCATTCTTGACAGTAAGGGCTTGCGCTGGTCTTGCTTGAAATGCAGACCAACTGAAATTGAATTGTTTAAGCTTTTAAGCAGGCGCAATGGTTTCAAGGAGATCAGTCGTGAGCTTGAAACCCTTACTGAAAAATTTAGGCGTTATGAAACGCTGTTTCAATCATTTCAATGCCTAAATGTTCAGGAAGGGAATCCAAAACCTAAACGAAAACGTCCGTCTGATGAAGATACCACTATTGACCTCAGAAATCTTGCATCCCCTTGTCCACAAGGAGAGAAGGTTCCGTCTGCTCAGGACACAGAGAAAACTGTTACTGAATACGGC
The DNA here is from genome assembly GCF_016617805.1 of Bactrocera tryoni. Taxonomy (NCBI): domain Eukaryota; kingdom Metazoa; phylum Arthropoda; class Insecta; order Diptera; family Tephritidae; genus Bactrocera; species Bactrocera tryoni. The sequence continues at coordinate 56,637,064 of NC_052501.1, read as the reverse complement.
AAACGGAAAATTTCTCAAGATCCGCCTCCAAATACCTCCAAGTCAGCTAATAAAAACTTAATTGTAATACCGCGAAAAAAAGACAATTTCTATCTCGAGACTTGCTGCGGATACCACAGTCGAGGATATAAAAAGTTACATCTCGTCGAAATTAAAAACGGTAGATACAGACATCCGTAAATTTCATTTCAAATACAACAATACTCGTTTAAGACCGACGTATCCGCTCAAAATTATCAATTGATACTTCACAACTCTTTCTGGCCATCTGGGGTCTTTGTGCGTGAATTCGAGCACAAACGTGATAAGCCCCCTGTAGTTATCACTAAAATGCCAAGAAATCCCGTGGATACAAAAAACTAATTAACTATAATTCGCTGATTATTTATTATCAAAATGTTCGAGGGCTTAATACAAAACTTACTGATTTGTATCTAAATATCATTCATTGTAACTTTAAAATCATTGCTTTCACAGAAACTTGGCTAAAGGCCCACATTTTTGATAATGCAATATTCAACAGCGAATTCGAAATCTTTGGATATGACCGACTGAACGGAAAAGGAGGTGGTGTGTTGTTTGCTGTTCATTCTTCAATTCCATCTGAAGAAGTCGATGTTCCGCATGCAGGCGTCATAGAATTTAAGTGCATTCGTATTTGCGCTAATAGCGGCCATATCTACTTAACATTTATCTGTATATATGCAGCATGCTTCATTAATAAGTAATGTGTTCTCAATGGTTAATGATACTAATTCCATGACTGGTTTGGGAGATTTCAACTTATCGTGCGTATCATGGAAATCTAGTGATGATTACACCATCCCTATTAGTACTCGCTTATGTTTTAACGAGTTCTTAGATGAAATGTCGTATCATCCTGCCTTGGAAATTAACATTGAAATTATAGCCAACTTTGCTCATAATAATACACAAGACCTTTGTTTTCGGTTCAACTTTGGGAAAGCTAATATTAAGAAGATTAATTACGAACTTTCTAAAATAACTTGGCCAGATTACAGTGGCAATATTGAATTTAGTGCTTCCCACTTTAATGAAACTATTGTACACTTGTTTGAAAAATATGTTCCAAAGTGTGTTGTTACTCAAAAAATTAGTTCTAATTTATGGTTTTCGAAAGAATTATGTAAATTAAAAAATAGAAAATCTCGTGCTTTTAAACTTAAAAAAAACTGGTTTAGTTGCTAACTATTCAAAATATTCTAAATTGCGTCGACAATTTGCTGAACTTAACAAAATATGTTGTAATAATTACATAAATAAAGTAAAAAATAATATTACACGTAATCCAAAATTGTTTTATGGTTTCGTCAACTCCAAACGCAGGATTTCTAATTTTCCGTCCGATATGAAATATAAGTCTAGTATGTCTAGTGACAATCACACCATTTCTAATATGTTCGCTGAATTCTTTAGGTCCAATTACTCACCAAAATCTCCAAAAAATGTTCCGCATCAGCACAAGTTATGTCCGATTTCTGTCATTAATGTACCTACCATTTCCGAAGCAGACGTCTTAAATCAGTTAAATATGTTAGAACAATCATACAATTATGGCTCACATATGATTCGCTCATGCTTTCTTAAGAAATGTGCCAAATATATATAAAACCCCCTAACAAAACTATTTAATTCATCTCTTATGCAAGGCTTATTTCCATCCATATGGAAAAAGTTATTTATAATTCGAGCTTTCAATCTAAACGGACGTGTATTGATGGGATCCGTAGAAACTTTCTTTAAAAAACAAAAATAACAAGTAAGGAAGGGCTAAGTTCGGGTGTCACCGAACATTTTACACTCTCGCTTGATAAAGCGATAGTCGAGATTTCATTATCCGTCATTTACATATTTTTCAAATACCGTATTTTTGTAAAGTTTTATTCCGCTAACATCATTGGTTCCAAATGTATATGTATATTATACAGAGAAGGCATCAAATGGAATTCAAAATAGCGTTATGTTGGAAGAAGGCGTGGTTGTGAACCGATTTCACCCATATTTCGTACAAGTCATCAGGGTATTAAGAACATACTATATACCGAATTTCATTGAAATCGGTCTAGTAGTTCCTGAGATATGGTTTTTGGTCCATAAGTGGGCGAGGCCACGCCCATTTTCAATTTTTAAAAAAGGCCTGGTTGCAGCTTCCTGCTGCCATTTCTTCCGTTAAATTTAGTGTTTCTGACGTTTTTTGTTAGTCTGTTAACGCACTTTTAGTGATTTTCAACATAACCTTTGTATGGGAGGTGGGCGTGGTTATTATCCGATTTCTTCCATTTTTGAACTGTATATGGAAATTCCTGAAGGAAACGACTCCATAGAGTTTGGTTGACATAGCTATAGTAGTTTCCGAGATATGTACAAAAAACTTAGTAGGGGGCGGGGCCACACCCACTTTTCCAAAAAAATTGCGTCCAAATATGCCCCTCTCTAATGCGATCCTTTGTGCCAAATTTCACTCTAATATCTTTATTTATGGCTTAGTTATGACACTTTATAGGTTTTCGGTTTTCGCCATTTTGTGGACGTGGCAGTGGGCCGATTTTGCCCATCTTCGAACTTAACCTTCTTATGGAGCCAAGAAATATGTGTACCAAGTTCCATGATGATATCTCAATTTTTACTCAAGTTACAGCTTGCACGGACGGACAGACAGACATCCGGATTTCGACTCTACTCGTCACCCTGATCACTTTGGTATATATAACCCTATATCTGACTCTTTTAGTTTTAGGACTTACAAACAACCGTTATGTGAACAAAACTATAATACTCTCGTTAGCAACATTGTTGCGAGAGTATAAAAATAAACAAATACCAAAAAAGTGCATTAAGTTCAAACGTTAGGCAATAACGCCGCACATGGGTTTCTGCTAGTGCATACTGCTGCTAAAAATATAAGGAGTTGTCGCAGGACAATGACATTTGGTACATAATTGTTTTGGATTCCAATCAAGAAAAAAATGAAAAAATCAAAATCACGCCCCCTTTTTTACGCCCACCTCCCATATAAGGTGAAACTTAATTTTTGCCCTACAGCACTGATTTTTGGTACATAGCATTTTTATGACATTATATATGTTGGTGTTAAATTTCAATAATATCCGCCCACTTTTACGCCCACCTCCCATACAAACTAAATTCTCTTTTATCAAGTCTCTTTTAGCAACTTTTTTACATCTTCGTGACATTCTAATTTTTTTAATTTTATTTTAGTACGAAAAATGTTTATGTACGGATCCGAAGACATTAATAAGTGATGCATCACATCTTCGTTAGTGGATATGCGTCCAATTCTTCTGGAATGATACATCCTATAGTTCCTGTAATCCTTGTTATATATATATTGCATACTTTTGGGCGGTAACTTGCCATTTTAGAGTATCTCATTGTTTTTTTCAAGGGGGGCAATTTGGGGCAGCTGAATTTTTTTTTATCGTTTAGCTGAGACTTCAGGCTTTAATTTGGTGTATGTATGTCGACAGCGGTAGACAGCGCTAAAAAGATGCACCACTTTGAATTTGAAGAACATTGAAATTTTGAAGTCCAAATTATGTTGTTCCACAATATTTTTTATGCATTATTTTTTTCAATGGATTTTAATGCAATTTTTTCTTTGATACATATTATAAATGAAAAATAATAATAAAGTTGAATTTCAATAGTTGTTTTATTGTATCAATGATTTGACTTTTGAGTACATTTTTTGCTAATTTTGATGTTCTCCACATTCACCAACTTTGGGCAGTTCTGGACAAAAAACTAATGCAGATAGAATCCTAATACTTTGGGAAAATAATGTATGGATAGTTGGTAACAAACTGTGAAATTTTCATTCAAATAAGTAAGTGTTAATAAAAACATAAAAATCACAAAAATTAGACTTTTTGTAAACAATCAAAATAATAAAAAAAAACAAATACATATGTAAGTGCGAAATAAACAATAAAAGAAACAAAAAAAACATGAGCGCAGCGCAGCCCCACCAACAAGGCCGGGAGCTTTAAATGGCAACAGATTTGCCTTACTAAGCAAGAGTTCAGACGACGTTGCGAAGGGTACTACCACAGTGGTAAATGCCAAACCTCCAATTTATTTGCGTGAGCGTAGCAGTAATGCTCTCGTTGCTGAATTAAGTAAAATTGTAGGTACTAACAATTTCCATATAGTGCCTTTGAAAAAAAGGCAATATAGATGAAACAAAAATTCAGTCCTACACTGAAAAAAGTTTTATGGACATAGTTAAATTTTTGTCAAATAAAAACCAGAATTTTTATTCGTATCAACTGAAGAGCTCTAAGGATTGTTGTAATCAAGGGTATAGAGTCCGCCGTAGACTCTAGTGAAGTCAAAGAAGCATTGGAAGAATGTGGTTTTGAAATTAAAACAGTTGTAAATATATTTAATAGAAACAAAATACCACGGCCAATGTTTAAAATTGAATTGTTGCCGAATTCGAATCAGCTTAAAAAAAATGAGACCCATCCAATATATAATTTGAAATAGATATTTGCTGCATCGTAGAGTAACTGTGGAAGAACCACATAAAAGAAACGGTCCGGTACAATGTACTAACTGCCAAGAATATGGGCATACTAAATCATACTGCACTCTACGCAGTGTTTGTGTGGTATGTGGTGATTTACATCCCACTTCCAAATGCACCCTTAAGAAAGAAGAATTAAATAAAAAATGCAGCAATTGCGGAGGAAATTACACTGCTAACTACAGAGGTTGCCCTGTATATAAAGATTTGAAATCGAAGTTGTCACAGGGCATTCAAGCACGTCGTAACCAAATGTTACAAACACCCCGTAATGAAATTATAGCAACCTCAGAAAAAGTTCAAATCCTATTACTTCTAACAATAATAATATGCAAGGAAGCTATGCAAATGTGGTGAAAGGCAACACTGTGCAAATGCAACTGCCGCAAAATCCTCCAAATGGAGGTATTGAAACTATGATTATAAATCTTACACAGTGTATGACACAATTTATGTCTACTATGCAAAACATGATCCAAGATTTAATAAAATCACAAAATCAAGTGCTGCAAAATTTATTAAGTAAAAAATGAGCTTACTAAATATCTGTATATGGAATGCTAACGGTGTTAACCAACATAAATTAGAGATTATCAGATCTATATACTGTCCACCTCGTTTTAAAATTACAGAAATCTTTTTTGGAACACTAGGTCAAAGATTTCTAGCAAGTGGAGATTACAACGCAAAACACACGTACTGGGGCTCACGTCTTATTAATCCGAAAGGACGACAGCTGTATCAAACTGTTTTAAATAGGCACAATAACCTTGAAATAATATCTCCTGGCAAGCCGACATATTGGCCTAGTGATCGTAAGAAAATACCAGATTTAATTGATTTTGCTGTAATCAAAAATATAGATAAATCGCACATAACAGCTGATACATGTAGGTACTGATCTATCTTCTGATCATTCTCCTGTACTAATAAAGTTATTTGAACAACCCATATTCGTTAATCCAAAAGTGGGTTTAACTTCTTATAAAACGAATTGGCTAAAATACATACATATAAAAAATACGTCAGTAGCCACATTAATATTGAGTACAAAATAAATACAGGAAGTGATATTGACGAAAGTATAAGAGAAGTTAATGATATAATAACCAGCGCAGCTGTCTTAGCAACACCAAACAAAAGATATAATCCGCTTGGCTTCAGAAAAATCTCTAATAGAGAAATAGAAACGCTTGTAAATGAAAAAAGGCGTGCAAGACGTGAATGGCAGATAAATCGCTCCCCCTCCACTCAGCTTCAATTGAAAGCTGCGGTACGTAAATTAAAAAAAAACGCTCAAACGCGAGGAAGAATTGAACACCGAAATGTATATAAAGAAGCTGTGTCCAAATTCAAACAAGCAAAATTCCCTTTGGAAAGCCCAAAAGTCCATGAAGACTCCAACATGCCAATACGAGACTTGGGTGGCAATTGGGCTCGAAGTGACGAGGAAAAGGCTAATTGTTTTGCAAATCACCTAGAAAAGGTATTTCAACCCAATTTGCCAAAGAATAACTTTAAGCTGTCAATCTTACCCAACACAGCTAAAGAGTCGCTCGAGTGTCTTAAGATCTCACCTTCTGAAATTATTGGTATCATCAAAGAACTTAATCCAAAAAAGGCGCCGGGATATGATAATATTTCCCCAAAAATTCTAATTGAGTTACCAATTATTGCTGTAGAGGTGCTCTCTTTGCTCTTCAATGCAATTCTTAGTTTCGGATACTATCCAATTTCATGGAAAAAGTCGCAGATTATCTTGATAGATAAACCTGGGAAAGACTTAACACAGCCGTCTTCATACAGACCAATCAGTCTTCTACCCTGTCTTTCAAAAGTATTTGAAAAAGTATTACTATCAAAGATAACTCCTTTCCTCCATGAAAATAATACAATACCAATGCATAAATTCGGTTTTCGTGCGAAACATGGCACAATAGAGCAAGTAAATAGAATTACTAACGAGATAAGGAAAGCATTTGAGCACAGGGAGTACTGTTCAGCAATATTTTTAGATGTAGCTCAGGCGTTTGATAAGGTGTGGCACGAAGGTCTTTTATACAAGATTAAAAAAATTCTACCTTTAGAACTGTATAAAACATTGGAGTCTTATTTAAAAAATAGACGATTTATGGTAAAAGTGGGAGATTTCATATCTGATGAACGACAGATAAGGGCTGGTGTACCCCAGGGCAGTGTGTTAGGCCCAACACTATACATCATATATACAGCAGATCTTCCAACAGCTAATAATGTATTAACTTCAACTTTTGCGGATGACACAGCTATAGTGAGCCGTAACAAATCCCACATTTTAGCATCACGAATATTAGCGAAGCATTTAAGTTCTGTCGAAGAGTGGCTAGCGAACTGGCGTATAAACGTGAATGAACAGAAGTGTAAGCACATTACATTTTCGCTAAGACCAAAGATGTGCCAGGCAGTAAAAATAAACAATATATTAGTACCCCAAGCGAACGAAGTAACATATCTTGGTATTCACCTAGATAGAAGGCTCACGTGGAGAAAACACATCTCTAGTAAAATAACATGTATGAAGATTAGAGCTGCACATTTAAATTGGCTTTTAAATAAAAACTCAAAACTTAGCCTAGACAACAAAGTGCTTTTGTATAATGCGGTCATAAAGCCGATTTGGATGTATGGCATTCAACTGTGGGGTATGACCTGTGCAACCAATATTGATATATTACAAAGGTTTCATTCAAAAATGCTTAGAACAATCACATGTTCACCATGGTACATGCGTAACGAAAATATCCATAAAGACCTTGGTATCCCTATGGTAAAGAAAGAAGTAGAAGACAGCAGAATTAAATATATATCTAAACTCCGAGATCACCCAAACCCTCTGGCTAATGCTTTGGTACACTCCTGCGATCAAACACGACTTAAAAGAAGAGATATGCCTGCGTACTAAGGAGCAACGTATCACCAAAACAGCTCAATCACTTGCTTGAGCCTGTCTAGTTTTTAATTAGATTTAAGATTTTATAACTTATTGTTAGGCTTTAAGAAAAAGCAGATTCAATAAATAAAATAATTTTGAAGAAAAAAAATAATAATAATTCCTTTGCATAAGAGTGGATTTAGGGGATCTATTGAAAACAAGCAAAGTTGTCTGCAATACCTAAAATTTTTGAAGTAATTATAACTGACGACATAACCTTCCGGATCTCTCCATTAATTTCTTGTTCTCAGCACGGTTTTCGTAAAGGGAAATCTACCATAACTAATTTGCTTGAATTTGTATCACATGTATCAACGTGATTTAGGGAGAATAAGAATACTGATGTTATATACACAGATTTTAGTAAAGCTTTTGATAAAGTAAACCATTCAATTCTTTTGAATAAACTTGATCTTCTTGGTTTTTAACCAATATTTCTAAAATGAGTTGCTTCTTATCTTAGTAATAGAATTCAACAAGTCATATTTAAAGATACTTTTTTTGACATAATCAATGTTCTTTCAGGCGTCCCTCAAGGTAGCCATCTCGGCCCAATTCTGTTCTTGTTACTTATTAACGACATACATATCATCTGTTGTTAAGTTTTTAAAAGTTTTATTATATGCTGAAGATGTAAAACTTTTTAAAACGTATACTTCAAACAGCGAAAGATGTCAATTGCAAACAACCTTACAACCTACATAGTTTCTTAGTGTGATAGAAATGACATGCCATTGAACCTTAAAAAATGTAAAACGATGTGCTTTTCACGTAGAGCTGTAGACGCTACCTCATACACAATACAAAACTTTAGGTTGGGGCAAGTATGCAGTTTTGTTGATCTGGGAGTAACTATGGACCCTAAACTCAATTTTAATCTTCACGCATCTTCCACGGTTTTTAAAGTTAAAGGTGCTCTTAGTTTTGTTAAACGTTGGTCTAAAGAATTTAGAGTTCCGCTTACCACAAAAATTCTTTTTACATCTCTGGTGAGGCCTATATTGGAGTATGCTTATGTGGTTTGGAACCCTAGTTACCAAGTCCATTCGGATAAGTTAGAGTCCGTTCAAACACAATTTTAACTTTTTGCCTTAAATCATTTGCATTGGGATTCCAGTTTAAATCTTCCCCCTTACATTAACCGTTTAAAACTTATAAATCTCCCGACACTCGCTAATCGTAGGGAGATGCTTGGTATAATATTTCTTGTCCCATCTCTCTTATCTGATATTAATTTTAACATTCCCGCTCGCTCTACCGGGCAGTTTAGACCCTTACTTTTAAAATTTTCTAAAACAAATTTTTGAATTAAACGAACCATTCCGCCGTATATGTCATGATTTAAATTTTCATTCCAGCACATTTTATCAAACAGACTCAGTCTTTACCATTAAAAAAAGTATTGTATCTACTCTTAACAAGTAACATTTAAAAATTATAAACTTTAATCTAATTCTTAATTTCGGCTGTTGAAATTTTTGTTTCTCTAGCTGAGAAGCTTAAGATCGCAACGCTTACAACTCTCTTGCCTTTCATGACTCGGCTAATTCCGCTCGTTCGCGGATTGCGCCCCTCGTGTCGGTTGATTAGGAGGAGGGTAATCGTTGGGTGTTATTATTATTAAAAATCATCTGCTTTTATTCCCCTAACCAAATATTTTATTAAACCGAGTTTAATTGCACATCTTGTAATCTGCGGAGTCGATTACTTCCTCAAATCATTAAATGTAAAGCATGTGTTAGATTACTGATATACATATGTATGCAAACAAAAAAATCAGTTTATTTTCAGACTTATATAGTATTTACATGGTTTTAGGCCTTAGTTCCTCTGGAGCACCCATTTGCAATGGTCCTCTATGCCAGTATTCAGACAGTACCAGTGGATAAAACCGGCAAGTGAGTTGCTGCGAATTCCTGCTTTTATGAAACTCAGAAAAGGTGCATACACGAAGAGTTCCGAAGAATAACTTTTGACTGCCCCCTTTTGCTTCAATCTTTGCTTACATACATACCAATGAGAGGAGTATGGAAGAGAGCGAAACAGTTGGAGAATAGCCGCAGTAAGTTTTTTCATGGATAGACCGAAACTCAGGGGGAAGTTTAGAGTGACAGTCTTCTTCAGTAAGCTATTAGTCAAATATAGTTAGCTATCAAGCAAAACAACCATTCCATTAATATAGCGTCAATACAGGCCCTGAACTCGCACGAAACTTGTAAATGAGTGTTTGTTCTACTCGTTTGCGTGCTTAGTCCTATCGGAAATGTTTCACAAAACAAGATCGGGCATTATTGCTTCAATTACAAGAAACGACCTAGCGTTCGATCTATAGCCCTCGGATGAACCCAGCAAGCATATTTGTAACTATAAAATGTTTTTAGCTTAAAAAAGTGCGCATAGATTAGCTGAATTCTTTTCTCTTAGTTAAGTTCATCTTACCGCAACTGTAGTAGTTCTTATTAGGCGCCAAATAAGAAATTAGAACCAATTTTTGTAAGAAACATTGTTGGAATCGGTAACCCATTTGAGTTGTTATTAATGTGGCGAGAGTCCCATAATAATATATTAGAGTGCCGTGACGCAGCGGAGAGAAAACAGACTGCCTACCTCGCAACGTTACGATCAACGACAACACGTGCGGGATGGGATATTTGCAGACAGAAAAAAAGAGAAGTATGCGTGAGTAAGAAGAGCTTGACAAGCTGACCGACAAGGCTAATGCTCGAAAATTCTACGAAAAAATGCGGCGATTAACAGAAGGCAGAAGAAGGATAAACACGGCGGCGAAGAACTGATAAGGAGCACGCCTCAGCTTCTTTGTAAAATATGGTCAGACGAAAGCATGCCCAACGATTGGAATTTAAGTGTGCTCTGCCCAATCCACAAAAAGGGAGACCCCACAATCTGCACCAACTACCGTGGATAAGTTTCCTAAATATCGCATATAAGGTTCTATCGAGCGTATTCTGTGAAAGATTAAAGCTCACCGTCAACAAACAGATTGAATATTGAATATAATCCATGTTGCCGTGGGAAGCAGAGGAATAGGAAGACCTCCATTCCGTTGGAAAGACCGGGAGGAAAACGACCTGGCTTCGCTTGGAATCTCCAATTGGCGCCATCTTGAGAAAAGAAGAAACAACTGGCGCGCTGTTGCTAGCTCGGCTTTAATCGCGTAAGCGGTGTCTACGCCAGTAAAGAAGATAAATAATAAGGCAGAAGAAAGAAATTGAAAGAAAATAATTTCATTACTTATTTTGTAGCAATGAACAATTAGCAGACATGTTGTTATTAGCAATTTATTTGATTCAGTCATAGGAGATTACTTTCAAACGTAACAAAGAAATGCTGTGGAAAATTCAAACTTCAGCAGCTAGTTTCTGCTTTAAATAATCCCTCCCTGTGTCCAGCAGGACTGCCTGTTAGTAATTCGTCGCTGTAATCTATCCAACTTATAGTGCGGCATTCCTGACCGTCACGCACCGTCAGGTCAAATCGCACTCGATTGTCGCTTACCTCCAACTCCTTCAAAGCCTCATTAAAGAATCTAATTTCAAATTTTCGTTTGCTGGATGGTATCAATTGATCACATAAATGATTCACATCAACTTCGCGACCTTCTGAACTTTCGCTATTTGCTGCACGATTCTGCAGTTCCTCTATAATCTTGTCAATGAATCTGTGCACAGCCTGCAGATGTTGTTCTTGTATGCGACGTACATAGAAATATGGAAAACAAAGCAATATTAGGGCACACACCAGGAGCGATAGATTGCCACCGAGATTTATGAATCGGTAAGCTATGTTGTACAAATGGCATGTCAAAGATATCTCAGGCTGTTTCAGAACAAAAAATATATTATGATTTGCTAATACATTGTCAACTCCAATAAATATAACGGGATCTCCTTTATCATCAACCATGTCTATCTTCCATTGGGGATTGCAAGTTATGAGATACTGAGCTGCTTTCAAATTGCGAATATCCACTAAATTACCCCCTTTAAGCTCTTGTCTAATAAGTTCGGTCACGCTAATAGCTTTCGTTTGTTTTCGGTCGTAGCAGTAATTTCGTTCCGATGGTTTTTTTAGCTGCATCATTAGCTGGCGCACAATTGTTAATGCTGGTTCCACACGTTCCTTTTCTATACAGATGTATGGTGGTCGCAAAAACGGACTTGGAGAGTTAAGCTTGTCACAGATTACATAATTGGTATTTCCTTCATTGATATTCTTTGAGAAATCGGCAATCTTCGTCATATACATAAAAGTTATGGTTAGGAAAAATAATGTAAAGGCCCACCAAACGCTGTTGGTGTAATTGTCTTTCAAGCCGAGAACTTTAGAAAGGATAGTGAGGTATCCGTATGGACTGCTGTTAGCTAAACTGAGTTGTGGATCTGCTAATTGAATGCTATTCCTTACATTCTGCTCAAATAAAGGATTCGGTAAAAGGAATCGTACTTGATCGGCCATTCGATTATCGTTATTTGCGATACTGTACAGTTCCGGATCAGCATTTGCTGTATGCTCCTCGCTGAGTAGTGCGCTACTCTGGAGGCTTTGATGATTCCAGTCATGTGCTTTAGTAACCAAATTATTCAGCTCCTCTTTGGCGCGCAGCGTCATATATGTTCGTGTTGGCACCTTTCGATTCTTCATATTTTTTATATGATTTTTAAGCTTTTTCACAAGGAAACCGCGACTCGTTTCTGTTATGGGAACATTCGGGAAGTCATATTCTAGCAACTTTTGACGTAATTCAATATCAGTTAAGTTCTCAACATTTTCCAAAGACATTTTCACAAATTAATACTTTTAAATTTTGATAATTCTATAAATAGTGATTTAACAACAAATTTTATCTAATTATTTATTTCTATTCAACTACAAATAGAATTTTTGTGTGTTTTATCATTCTCTCAGAATGAAAATTTGTATTTTCTACAAGATAAATAAGACATTGCATTCGTTTAAAAAATATTTTTCAAACATTTGAGGGTTTGAGTAAATAAAATGATCAATGATTTCTTTTCCACACAGGAGCCCGTAGGAATATATGCCGTACTCGTACGTATTAAGTATTTGCACTTTGGTTTTAACGAATACATACATATATTCGATGGACAGAACAAAGCTATAGGTAATCAAGCACAAAAATCTTAAAGCCATACTAATTTCAGCCATCCCTTCTTGTTAATGATTTAAAGCATGTATCAGTGCTTAACCTTAATTATACCCTGAACAGGGTATATTAAATTTGTTACGAAGTTTGTAACACTCAGAAGGAAGATAAATGATGAGCTGAGTCGATTTAACCATGTCCGTCTGTCCGTCCGTCGGTCTGTATATATACGAACTAGTCCCTCAGGTTTTAAGATATCGTTCTGAAATTTTGTAAACGTTATTTTCTCTTCAAGGAGCTGCTCATTTGCCGGAATTGACGATATCGGATCACTATAACATATAACTGCCATACAAAGTGACCGATCGGAATCAAGTTTTTGTATGGAATACTTCCACATTTGACAATGTATCTTCACAAAAGTTGGCACAAGTCATTTTCTAAGGTAATAATATAATATACGAAGAAATTGTTCAGATCGGCTTACTATAGCATATAGCTGCTATACAAATTGAACGATCGGAATCTAGTGGTTGTATGGAAAACTTTTGCATTTGACGTGGTATCTTCACGAAATTACACATGGATTACTACTTAAGGTAATAATATAATATCCGAAAAATTATCGAATTACTATAGCATATACATAGCTCCCATATAAACTGAACACATATGTAGTTACTAACAGAAATGCACCTGTGAAGGGTATATTAGCTTTGATGCAGCCGAAGTTAACGTCTTTTCTTGTTTTTCTGTAAGTTGGTAATACTGTTATTGACATCTATGCTAAATATCACGTCAAAATATTCATTAGTATTTGAGATACACGTCGTTTTGTGATGCTCTAAAAGTAAATTCCTCGATTTTTACTATGTCCGAATTTATTGAACAAAGAAGTGCGATAATGCACCATCTTATATTGCATTGGTTACTTTTAAACTAATATCGTGCGGCAATCACCGCATTCGCCTGAATTACCTTCGTGTAACTTCTAGCTATTCAGCAAATTCACATAATCACTCCGAGGACGAATATACACCGTGACGTCATTATAACCACTTTTATGGTTTTACAACTATCAATAGAAAAATTCATAGAATCGCCCATTTTTAGTTTTACAGTAGTTTTTATACATGTGAACATAGATAGATTTACATTTATTTGCATTGTAGGTATACTTTATAAAAGAAAAATCTTTAATATTGAATCTATCGAAAAAGGAACTTATGTATAATAAATAAATACCTACATATGTGGAAGTGCATAAATATTATATATCCTCACATCAGTGCTTAATAATTTAATTTAGGCATTTATGGCACTTTATATGGGTAATTCGCAGAATTTCACATATTTTTGCATTAACTATAGTATATCCAATATTATACGTTCAGTTAATTTTGACGAAAGTTTGAAGATCTTATATAGGTGATATTTTATCAACTTTTTGAAAATAAGTACTTCAAGCAGTTAAGGGGTTACATACAGTTAAAATTAAAAAACAAACAAGTAAGGAAGGGCTAAGTTCGGGTGTCCCCGAACATTTTATACTCTCGCACGATAAAGTGATAATCGAGATTTCATCATCAGTCATTTACATATTTTTCAAATACCGTATTTGTGTAAAGTTTTATTCATTGGTTCCTAATGTATATATTATACAGAGAAGGCATCAGATGGAATTCAAAATAGCGTTATATTGGAAGAAGGCGTGGTTGTGAACCGAATTCACCCATATTTCGTACATGTCATCAGGGTGTTAGGAAAATATTACATACCGAATTTCATTGAAATCTGTTGAGAAGTTCCCGAGATATGGTTTTTGGTCCATAAGTGGGCGACGCAACGCCCATTTTCAATTTTTAAAAAAAGCCTGGGTGCTGCTTCCTTCTGCCATTTCTTCCGTAAAATTTAGTGTTTCTGACGTTTTTTGTTAGTCGGTTAACGCACTTTTAGTGGTTTTCAACATAACCTTTGTATGGGAGGTGGGCGTGGTTATTATCTGATTTCTTCCATTTTTGAACTGTACATGGAAATGCCTGAAGGAAACGACTCTGTAGACTTTGGTTGACATAGCTATAGTAGTTTCCGAGATATGTACAAAAAACTTAGTAGGGGGCGGGGCCACACCCACTTTTCCAAAAAAATTGCGTCCAAATATGTCCCTCCTTAATGCGATCCTTTGTGCCAAATTTCACTTTAATATCTTTATTTATGGCTTAGTTATGACACTTTATAGGTTTTCGGTTTCCGCCATTTTGTAGGCGTGGCAGTGGGCCGATTTCGCCCATCTTCGAACTTAACCTTCTTATGGAACCGTATTTCACGTGTACCAAGTTTCATCATGATATCTCAATTTTTACTCAAGTTACAGCTTGCGCGGACTGACGGACGGACAGACAGACATCCGGATTTCAACTCTACTCGTCACCCTGATCACTTTGGTATATATAACCCTATATCTGACTCTTTTAGTTTTAGGACTTACAAACAACCGTTATGTGAACAAAACTATAATACTCTCCTTAGCAACTTTGTTGCGAGAGTATAATAGAGCTTTTTTGTTTCCTTAATATACATACATATATTTAAATTTCATATCGTTCCGGTGAATATTTCCGAAGCTACATGCATATATGAAAAGGGGTCTTTTAAAGTCGTTGACCAATATTATTCTAAAACGGCCAAGCCTCAATTTTAACACGAGTTTCTCGTGTTACAAAGATACAATGTTATGAGCCAAACATTCTTTTTCATTTTCATTGAGATATCTCAAATATTGGCCTAAATACGTATGTGGTATGAAGTCACCTAGAAGTTCGAAAATCTTTATATTAGCTCCCATATGCTAAAGGAAATATTGATCCGATTCAACCACGTTTTGACACACAGACATAATATTATCAGGAAAGAAATTTTTCAAAATTCAATTATGTATCTCACACATGAAATGGTACCTGTGGGATTGAATAGTTATTGTTGGATTTAGAGAATTTTTGGTTCTAAGGTGGCATACTTCAACATATTCGTGCAAAGTTTTGTTTCGTATATTAGTTACTTCTTAATTTATGCACCAGAAAGTGAGCGACTTTGAAATTGTGTTATAAGCGTGGTTGTAGTCTGATTTTGCCATTTTCACACTGTGACATAGGCAATGTACCAAATTTCGTTTAAATCGGTCTGCCACTTCTGAGAGTGAGTGATTTCACCTGAAAGAAAGGGGTGAGACGCTTATTATCCAATTAAAGCTGCCTAATGTCATCTCGGTGGTAAATTTTATTGTTTCTGAGGTTTTTGGTTATTGATTTATCGCCCTTTTAGTAGATTTTAACATTCCGCTATATAGGAGTGAGTGGAATAATGATCCGATTTCATTAATTTTCACTATTGGTAGGGCTTCTTATAGGATTTCCTTCTAGTGTATTTGGTTACTTTGACGTGAACACGAGTATAAAAAAAAGATAGACGGCAAATCGAAGCTGAAAAAATAGGAGGGAAATTAATAATAATTTTTATAAATCACTCCTATACATATGTGAGATCTAAATAAATTCAATATTTTAATAAATTGTTATTATAATATTATAATAGTCAATTACTTGTTTGAACTCTTTTAAAAATTCGTGGAGAACAATTTCTTTGTATATTTGACTTTTCTTCTAATGAGACCATTTTTGTAGTAAATTTCCTAGTAAACTATGAGGTTTGTAATTTGAGATTATTATTTTACTTGAGTTGTAGAATTAAAAAAGACAATGGACTTAAAATAGTCAAACCTCAACCGTTAATATTTATTAAAAGGATAGGTTTATGAAAAAATCGTTATAGATCTTTTTTAAAAAGCTTTAAATTTTCTACGAACAAAAACAAATCAAAATATTTTGCACACGTCGTTTTTCCTTAAGAAGCTTGTTTTTCGGAACCGCCGATATCAGACCACTGTAACATATAGCTGCCATAATATCAAATCCCAGTCCTTGTATTAAAAACTTGTTTATATTGGCATATGAATATGTATGTAGATATCATATAAACTTACGAAGTCAAGATAAAAGTTCTTGATAAACCTTTTTATGCCATAAGAAATGTACCTATGAATGGCATTCTAGCATTGATGCAGCCGATGCTAAAATTTTTTCTTAAATCCATAAATATTTCTAACAGTAACATACATACATTAGAATATGTGACGTTAATAGTGCAAATACCAGACTGCAGAATAATTTTATTTACATATATGAGTAACGATATCACATCATTACAAATGTTCGAAATCAACTCGCGGAAATAAGTATCATATAATTTAAAGTTTTATGGGCGAAACTTTGAATACGATCTTATATGGTTTGTGCCTTTGCTAAGAGCTTTTACCAACTAAACACACCAAACTCATAAAAGAGTTGCGTAGTAAAAACAACTCATTTATCGCCCACTATTGGCTTTTCTACAGTAATGACATTCTAACAAGTGGCTCGATATTCCACCTTGACGCCTCTTCTAATCATACACTAGTAATAAATTTATACACTCCTACATACGTATATGTTCATATTTAGAGACGAATAGGGAAAAAGCAAACTCGTAAAGCAATCAGCTGTACGCGAGCAGCTGTTGTCAGTTCATTCGCGAGAGTCGTTTATAACGGTTGTGTGATTTATGTGCCCCAAAATCGATTTAATTGTGAAACGAAAAATCGGGGGTTATTACATATTTATTAAATCAGCAAAAAAATAGTATTTATGAATTGACAAAGAAAATTGGGAGCGAGTGCCGGCATTTGGTGTGCAGACAAATAATATTTTGAAGTGATAAATTATAATTGCATATGTCTTTATGTTGTATATACTAGAATTAGAAGCACTTGACTCAGCCGTTTAATGATTATTTGATGGCCAAGTAGTAGGTAGCTAGGTCATTCGGCGTGTGATACTTGCATTGTTGTGACTCTCACGAGAACGTGGTAGAGCGTGTTGAGTTTTTAACCGAGTGCTGTGCCAACAAATATATATATGTATGTATGTACATACATACACGTTCATATAACAGTGCACGCATTTATACGCTAACGGCTAAATATCAAGGATAGAAAAAAAAACTGAGACGGGGATTGCCAAAGTCAGCTGCGCAGTTGTAACTGATAAGAGGTGCCTGACCGAAGTACATACAGCGGCGACGAGTGGAGCAAAGGAAACAGCTGACTGATTCATACACGAAGAAGTAGGTATTAGAATAAAAGAGTAGTGTCGGGGAAAGTAGGGGGATCAGCGGTTTCGTAATCATTTCGTTGTTATGGTTTCGGTTTGACTCGCTTTATTGCTGAGATAACCGTTTTGCTTGGTGTGAGTGGACACGCTCGCAAATATCACAAAAACGCTATATCACTACAGTGATAGCAGCCACAATTATCCAAGCATGAGCTTGTGCATAACAACAATTGGAACTCAGTGGTCATATGCGACAATAAAACTATAATTACGCATAAGTGTACAAAGTAATTTCTATGTACATATGTATATGTAAATGGATGCAAAATTAAGTACATAGTACAGACCCATAATATGTAAATCTATATTAGTAATATTTATGTATGTCGTAAAGTGAATTATTCAGAGTTTGATATGTACATACATACATATGTATATACAAACTTTCATATGTCAGTGTATGTACATATGTACATATGCATATCAAACAGTGGCGGACAAAAGTCTACAGACAACCATTATTTTTTTTCACTTTTTTGAAAATTTGTTGATACTAATCTCTTTCCGGTCTTTTTGGCGGTCGGATAAAAAAAAACAAATTTCGGTATAAATGGGGTATGTACGGATCGGAGAGCTTCTCCAGAGGAGGAATATGTTGCTAACACTTATATTTTTTAAAATAAATTGTATTAATAACACATAGTATTCCACAATGTTTAATTAAATTATTTCACATTTTTCACTTTGTATACTCTCTAAACATTGAAATAAGTTCACATTTCACTTTTTTTCTTATATTTTAGCTAAATTTATTAATTTAAAAATCACTTAGCACACTCATCGTTGAAAAGGTTAGATTGTTTATAATTATGAAGAAAACGAGCGTTGACACATCTTAAACACCAACCATGTAGGATTATATTAACTATAATAAAAAATACTTTCCAACATTTTTCAAGCTATAATTGAGTTGTGAACACTTTTTTCATATACATACATACATATGTATATGTATAATATGTGATTTATATTTAATAAACACAAATAAGTAAAACTCTATGATAATATTATAGAATTTATATCATATCGGGGTGACTGAAGTACTTTCGTGTAGTACTCTTTTCACCGTTGGCGGTTTTCGGCCACGCTTTAAAAAAATAACAATGGTCGAGGCAATACTCGGGGTGACTGAAGTACTTTTGCGTAGTACTCCTTCAAAAACCTAAGCATTTTATTATTTTATTGCGTAATATTATTATATTATACGCATGATTTTATAATGTACATATGTGGCATGTTAATAATATTTGGTGTTGGGGAAAATAGATAAAATCGCGTCAATACTATCCAACTCTCACATATTTCCTGACGGTATTTCCCCTTCTTTGGTCATGGCAAGTTGCAAGAGTATAATATGTTTGGTTACAACCGAACATAGCCCTTCCTTACTTGTTTTAAACTGTATTTATTTAAGTTAGTTGTCTTTCGTTTTGTCGGAGCTCCTTCGGACTTGAAAATGAAAACCTCATTTTCGGACTTCCAAGAACATGTTTTAAGATAAACCTAGATATCAATTTGTTCACTGTCCTTAAAGCGAAATCTATGTAAAAAATGTTCATGTTGTCCATAATAATTTTTAATAAATCACTCCTATATGTGAGATCTAAATAAATTCAATATTTTAATAAATTTGTATTATAATATTATAATAGTTAATTACTTGTTTGAACTCTTTTGAAAGTTCGTGAAGAACAATTTCTTTGTATATTTGATTTTTCTACTAATGACACCATTTTTGTAGAACAGTAAATTTTCTAGTAAACTATGAGGTTTGTAATTTAAGATTATTATTTTACTTGAGTTGTAGAATTAAAAAAGGCAATGGACTTAAAATAGTCAAACCTCAACCATTAATATTTATTAAGCGGATGGGTTTATGAAAAAATCGTTATACAAGTAGATCTTTTTTAAAGAATATCTCGTAAACTAAGCGTTTGCGGTACCTATAACCCAGATCGCGGCGCCAAAAAATCGGAATTGTGCCTTTTTTCCTAATCACAATAAATTAAAAAATCGTTGCGTTGAGATAACAACGAAGTTCCTTTCATTCCCCTTTTCGTGTTTACTCTTAGGTTATTATTGAATTTAAAAACTGCAATGACTCCGCTAAAAGAAATATCAGTGGCCAGAAGATATTAAGTGATAAAATGTTGTATAAAAAAGGAGAACAAAAATTAAAAATAGTGGTTCTACTGAAATTAAGCTGCGCAGTGGTCTACGAGGAAACTATCTCGAAGAAACGTTATCGTAAATCTCAAAGTAGTATAAAAAAACGTGATAGATAGTAAGAAGCCTCTTATTTTAGAATAAACCGAAAATTGATAATTCAGTAATAAATATAAAAAAACATGGACTTTTCTGAAAAAAATATTATTTCAAAACAAGTAGGGAAGGGCTAAGTTCGGGTACCACCGAACATTTTATACTCTCGCATGATAAAGTGATAATCGAGATTTCATTATCCATCATTTACATATTTTTCAAATACCGTATTTGTGTAAAGTTTTATTCATTGGTTCCTAATGTATAATATACTTATATTATACAGAGAAGGCATCAGATGGAATTCAAAATAGCGTTATATTGGAAGATGGCGTGGTTGTGTACCAAATTCACCCATATTTCGTACATGTCATCAGGTGTTAAGAAAATATTATATACCGAATTTCATTGAAATCAGTAGAGTAGTTCCTGAGATATGGTTTTTGGTCCATAAGTGGGCGACGCCACGCCCATTTTCAATTTTTGAAAAAAGCCTGAATGCAGCTTCCTTCTGCCATTTCTTCCGTAAATTTTATTGTTTCTGACGTTTTTTGTTGGTCGGTTAACGCAATTTTAGTGATTTTCAACATAACCTTTGTAAGGAAGGTGGGCGTGGTTATTATCCGATTTCTTCCATTTTTAAACTGTATATGGAAGTGCCTGAAGGAAACGACTCTATAGAGTTTGGTTGACATAGCTATAGTAGTTTCCGAGATATGTACAAAAAACTTAGTAGGAGGCGGGGACAAGCCCACTTTTCCAAAAAAATTACGTCCAAATATGCCCCTCCCTAATGCGATGCTTTGTGCCAAATTTCACTTTAATATCTTTATTTATAGCTTAGTTATGACACGTATACACTATAGATTTTCGGTTTTCCTCATTTTGTGGGCGTGGCAGTGTGCCGATTTTGCCCATCTTCGATCTTAACCTTCTTATGGAGCCAAGAAATAAGTGTACCAAGTTTCATCATGATATCTAAATTTTTACTCAAGTTACAGCTTGCACGGACAGACGGACAGACAGACATCCGAATTTCAACTCTACTCGTCACCCTGATTACTTTGGTATATATAACCCTATATCCGACTCTTTTAGTTTTAGGACTTACAAACAATCGTTATGTGAACAAAACTATAATACTCTCCTTAGCAACTTTGTTGCGAGAGTATAATGAGTCGAAGCTTAACATCTTTGATAGTGATGGTTAACAGGGATCCATCTAAATCTTAAAATGCCATAAAATTTAGAATACAGCAAAGTTTTCGCAATAAAACACTATGTTTGTAAACATTTGTCAAAGCAGTTTTTTCTGAAAAAGTTATTGAACTTTCCAAACCAAGACAACAAAAGGTATATGAGTATTTTTGTTCTTCACTGTATAACTGGCAATTTTACATGTGCTAGATGTGTGCCCGAACTTCTCCTGCTGGTTGATTGATTTTATAGGTGGCAAATACAGAAGATAGACCAAACCCGATGAGGAGTGCCACTATAAGTGAATACTTTTCCTATTATTTTACTTTAAGCTTCGACCTTTTAATACATGATTGCTAATCAATATAATACGCAAGAGAGAAATAAAGAAATTACAAGGTAATATCCAAAGTAAACAGGACTTTTTGAATCTAGCGCCCCCAGGTGGCGCCATATATATATATATATATGTATGTCGTATGGTGCGTTAGAATCGGCTATATTTATCGATTGTCCAGTGAGAATTTCATGACATTTCATTGATTGGAAGTGAAGAATTTTAAGTGTCAGTATGTTTGTGTTATCGATGCGAAAATGAGCTTCGAACTTAAATTTTGTTTTAATATTTGGTAAAACTTTTACCGAAACGTTTCAATTGATGAAACAAGTATATGGCGATGATTACCTATCCCGTAGCAGAGTGCACGAGTGGTTTCAACGTTTTCAAAGTGGTCTTGAGAACATAAATGACGATCAACATGTGGGCCAATCAAAATCCGTGTCACCGGAAATTCCATCGAAACTGTGCGTGAATTCATCAAAAATCAGCCGAAATCATCATTGAAATTCATGGAAATGAAATTGAACATCTCCAAAATATCGATTTATCTCATTTTGACCGAACATTTGGGCTTACGAAAGGTGTGTGCACGGTTTGCCAGGCTTAAAAAGCCTTCAGATACCGGAAATGAGAACTCCAGAGCCTATGGCTGACTTTTATCGAAAAGAGAGCTGTATTAATGAAATTTGGAGAGAATCCTTTTCTGATCATAGTCTGTATGTCAAAAATGTTAGGAATGGGGTCAGGATTAGCCCTCATATACCTATTAGAAATATTTTCGAACTTCTAGCTGAGTTTATACCCCATATATGAGCCAATATGTGACTTATCTTATTTAAAGTGAGCTTGTTTTCTTCATAACGGTGCACCTCTATGTGTAAAATACTTGTAGATAGAACTGAACGCATTATGTTGGATATACATACATAAATAAAATGCTGAAAATATGCAAAATATACAACTTATATAATTGCATATATAATTATTTTCCTTATTCCAGTTGGTTTAGATCTTGGTTTTAACCTCATATCCCTAATATCATCAATTCCGTTCTTCTAGTTGACGTTTTGTACATCAACTAATATATTTTAATTTCGCTTGAGTTAAGTCTCTGCCAGAAATATACATCTGTATATCTCATTTGCGAATGATTTTAACATACTTATAATTTTCGCTATATGTAGTAGTCATAAAACTAATTGAGCCTAAATCACCAAACACCTGGCTGTCTCCGGATCGAAAAGCCAAAAATCAGATCGATCATGTTGTGATAAACGGAAGACACGTCTCCAGTGTTCTAGACGTGCGTACGCTCCGAGGTCCTAACATCGACTCGGACCACTATCTTGTTGCAGCCAAGATCCGCACCCGCCTCTATGCAGCAAAAAGCACACGTCAACAAACACAAGGAAGGTTCGACGCCGAGAAGTTGCAATCACAACAGACAGCCGAACGATTTTCTACTCGGCTTGCACTCCTGCTCTCTGAGAGCACTCGTCAACAAATCGATATAAGGGAACTGTGGGACGGCATTTCAAACTCCTTACGTACAGCTGCATCCGAAACCATTGGTTTTCGGAAAATGCAAAAGAACAGCTGGTGCGACGAGGAGTGCCGTGTCGCAGCGGAGAGAAAACAGGCTGCCTACCTCGCAACGTTACGATCGACCACAACACGAGCGGGATGGGATAGATACCGAGAGTTGAAGAGGGAAGCGAGACGCATTTGTAGACAGAAAACTAAAGAGACAGAAAACGAAGAGTTTGATAAGCTGGCCGACAGGGGTAATGCTCGAAAATTCTACGAAAAAATGCGGACTCCCAAAGGTGATCTAGTGACCGATGCCCAGATCATACTTAAATTATGGAGGGAACACTTCTCCAGCCTGCTGAATGGCAGAGAATGCACAACGCCAGTAGAAGGCGAACCCGATTCCCCAATCGATGACGATGGGGCAGACGTCCCATTGCCCGACCATGAAGAAGTTCGAATAGCAATTACCCGCCTGAAAAACAACAAAGCGGCGGGGGCCGATGGATTACCGGCCGAGCTATTCAAACACGGCGGCAAAGAACTGATAAGGAGCATGCATCAGCTTCTTTGTAAAATATGCTCGGACGAAAGCATGCCCAGCGATTGGAATTTAAGTGTGCTATGCCCAATCCATAAAAAAGGAGACCCCACAATCTGCGCCAACTACCGTGGGATTACCCTCCTCAACATCGCATATAAGGTTCTATCGAGCGTATTGTGTGAAAGATTAAAGCCCACCGCCAACAAACTGATTGGACTCTATGCCGCGATGTCTGAATTTGGTATCCCCGCAAAGCTAATACGGCTGTGTAAACGGACGTTAAGCAACACGATAAGCTCCGTCAGGATCGGGAAGGACCTCTCCGAGCCGTTCGATACCAAACGAGGTTTCAGACAAGGCGACTCCCTATCGTGCGACTTCTTCAATCTGCTGCTGGAGAAAATAATACAAGCTGCAGAACTTAATCGAGCAGCTACTATTTTTTATAAGAGTGTACAGCTGCTGGCGTATGCCGATGATATTGATATCATCGGCCTCAACATCCGCGCCGTTAGTTCTGCTTTCTCCAGACTGGACAAGGAAGCAAAGCAGATGGGTCTGGTAGTGAACGAGGGCAAGACGAAATATCTCCTGTCATCAAACAAACAGTCGTCGCACTCGCGACTTGGCTCTCACGTCACTGTTGACAGTCATAACTTTGAAGTTGTAGATAGTTTCGTATATTTGGGAACCAGCATAAACACCACCAACATGTCGTCCTGCTATATGGTGTAGAGGCTTGGACGATGACATCAACTGATGAGTCGACGTTGGGAGTTTTCGAGAGAAAAGTTCTGCGAAAGATTTATGGTCCTTTGCGCATTGGCCACGGCGAATATCGCATTCGATGGAACGATGAGCTGTACGAAATATACGACGACATTGACATAGTTCAGCGAATTAAAAGACAGCGACTACGCTGGCTGGGTCATGTTGTCCGAATGGTCCGAATCCAAAAGAAGAAACGACTGGCGCGCTGTTGTTAACTCGGCTATATTCGCGTAAGCGGTGTCTACGCCAATTAAGAAGAAGAAGATATAGTCCATTATTTTTATATTTTTTTGATGAAACCCAATTTACCGACGACATTGATCATATTGCACTCCACTTGCAATGTTGTAAATATTTCGCATATTTCTCTTCGTTAAGTGTGCGTGAAACCAAGAAGTACCGAACACTTCTAGGCGATAACGATATCGGATATTTTGGGGTGTGCCTTGATACTCCTAGCATTTTTACTTTTAACTTGGGGTCTGAAAATTATCATCTAATCTTCCCATTTGAGCAGTCTTTTTTGAATTTAGCAATAATGTAATAAAGAAAATATTGCCTACTTCGTAAGTACTTTTGTTCTCTTACCAATATTTGACTACCATCTTGAGATGTTTGTTTGTTCACCATTGTTTCTTCAAAAAGATTAAAGTTTGACTATACGAAAATAACAAACAACAAGTAAGGAAGGGCTAAGTTCGGGTGCACACTCTTGCAACATGTAAGAATCAACGCTAGTGAAATACTTAAATGTGTAAAACCAATCATATAGATTAAAGTTAGCCGGATGTCCGAAAATCCTTATGTTAGTTATAGGACTTTTTAAATCTAGCGCCCCTTGGTGGCGCCATCTACATGTCGACTGGTGCGTTAGAATCTGCCATCTTAATCGATTGTTCAGTGAGTGAATTTCATGACATTTCATCAATTGAAAGGAAGTTATTGTCAGCATGTTTGTGTTAGCAGTGCGAAAATGAGCTTCGAACAAAGAGCCAACATTAAATTTTGTTTTAAAATTGGTAAAACTTTTACCGAAACGTTTCAATTGATAAAACAAGTTTATGGCGATGATTGCCTATCCCGTGGCAGAGTGCACAAGTGGTTTCAACGTTTTCAAAGTGGTCGTGAGAACATAAATGACGATCAACATGTGGGCCAATCAAAATTCGTGATCACCGCAAAGACCATCGAAACTGTGCGTGAATTCATCAAAAATCAGCCGAAATCATCATTGAAATTCATGGAAATGGAATTGAACATCTCCAAAACATCGATTTATCTCATTTTGACCGAACATTTGGGCTTACGGAAGGTGTGTGCAGGGTTTGTTCCGCACAAATTGACTGACGACCAAAAATTGCTCCGAATCCAACATTCGAAGGACGATTTTAACCATTCCCCGTAATCACCTGATATGGCACCTTAATTTGGTGCTTAGTTATGGCACTTTATATGTTTTAGGTTAATGACGATTTGTGGGCGTGGCAGTGGTCCGATTACTCTCATCTACGAACTCGATTTTTTTTTTGTACAAAGGAACCCACTTACTAAGTTTCATCAAGATATCTTAATTTTTACTCAAGTTACAGCTTCCACGGACGACGGACAGACAGACAGTGAATCGGATTTCAACTTTCTCGTCATACTGATCTTTTATATATATATAACCCTACATCTATCTCGATTATTTTTAGGTGATACGTACAACCGTTAGGTGAACAAAACTATTACTCTTTAGCAACTGGTGTCAACAACTCTAATTGTTGACAACATTAGTGGAAGTAAGTGTAAGTGTATTTTTTTTTGATGCTAAGGTATTGTTACTCTTGGTTGCAGCTTAAAAGCTGAAAAAGTTTAAGAGAAAATTCACTTCAAAGTCAAAGTAGCTCTCTGTATAAGTTTTTTTTGTTCACTCTATATTTAGAGAAATATTGGAAATTCGGGGATCATCACTAATAGGAACTTCTCTTACTACGGGCTTTTTTAATATTTTACGTCTACAGCAAATACTGAAACTATTGAACTAAGCCATTTTGTAGGCACAAAAATTGAAAGAACAACATCAAAAAGTGGTCCTTTCAAAAGTCTTTAAATTTATTCGTATATGTCTGTCCAGAAATGTGAAATATCTTGCAAAATCAATTCAGCTAGTATTTTCTAATCGCGGACTGCGGTGGCACTAATAGTTATCCAACAGTAAATCAGGTCTCGTATCGTTCCAGTGCGGAGATATTGAGTTGAGTGTGTATATTCTAGCATTTCATCCACTGTGCAGTGAAAGCCTGCAGCGATACTCCTACCAGATAAGTAGGTTTCCATTTATATTTGTGGATTAAAAAACAAAAACAAATAGTAATCATCGAAAATCGCTTTATTGTTTTTGAAAATATTGTCAATTAAAATCTACATACGTTTGTATGCGTTTGAATCAATTGTCAAGGCAGCTTTGCCACTCAGATTGAGATATCTCGAAAACATGTTTTCCGAAAACATCAACCGCCTCTTCCGTGGTAGAAAAACGTTCAATCCTTAGAGTTTTTTCCGCACGGGAATAAAAAAGTCATTAGTTGCCAAGTCAGGAATATACGATTTAAGTACTCAAAAATTGCAGTTATTTCAGTCGATGTGTGTGAGCTCGAATTGCGGTGTTGAACAGCTATCCGTATTCGGTGATTGGTTTTCCTGATTTCTTGAGAGACAACTGGCTAAAAAAATAATTGTGTACCACTCAGAATTTACTGTTCTACGTTGTTCAAGGGGTATTGTTTTCACATGTCCAGTTTTTACTAAGCAGGGAACATTTTGCTTGAATGCGCTTCGTGTGCGAACAACTTTGGTTGAATTCGGCTTATTTTTAGACACCCATACAGTCGACTGCTGTTTACTTTCGGGCTCATACGTATAAATCCACGATTCATAACCTGTCATGATTTAAAAGACGTGTATCGAAGCACAGTTATTTTTTAACATTTCTCTCGACCAATATTAAATGTATGCTGGTCTCACTAATGCTTATAGTTGTCTAAATCTGTGATAGGTCACATGACGTTGTTGCAATATCAGTTTGCACACAGTATCAATAGTTTCCGAGACAATAACTAATTTTGGCGACATTCCCGAAAAACTTCTTTGAGTGATCTATCACCTCGATTAAATTCACCATACCATCAATAAACACTGATTGCGCGTCATCGTCAAAAATTAAGTGCATCGATGCACAGTTGCTGAGATAATCCATTACGGAAATTATAAAAAAAATAATCAAGCATAAATGTTCGCGATTTAATTGCATTTTTTGGCCGAGATGAATCTTTTGAGTCGCTGTAAACAACATAAATAGCCTACCTACGTATGTTGAAAGATGACATTTAATGATTATTATTGAGTCGTACAAATGGGGTAAGAGTCACATTATGTCGACCGCAGTACTGTTCTTGTCAGCGACGTAAGTTGTTAATTGCCGTCTCTCCATCAGCACTTTCCAAAATAGCACCTTAACTACACATCACCCAAACGAAACTCGGCCTTAAGTGTTTCCAACATTCCAATATTCTCGGTTGAAAGGGGCATAGCCAGGCAGACCTAGTCGTTCATAGCCGCCTAAGCAAAGGTAAATTATTATGATGGATTTTCATAAAATACGATGGATTCTTTGAGGCAATATTGAAACAAAAGACTATCTAGCCCCAATAATATAATTGCAGTTGCCTAAACAAGCACACTTAAACATGCAGTGTCATGGCTTTGTCCACTTAATTATAAATACTTTTTGGCGCTGGTACTCGTGCTTCGAAATAACTTTTTTAAGTAGGCGCCTCTATTTTATTAAAAATGAGGGTAAATATTATAAATTAGTTCCCAATGCCTTAACATTTCTTGTAAATTACGTACAATGTGCAAATATGTAACATATACACAAATGTGTTCAAATATGTGCATTAATTTAAATACAGACATATTTTCATAACTGACGGTCAAATAATGAATGAGTATCAACTTGCCAATGCTATTTTTCGCGCGATCTCGTGTGCTGCCAATTGTAAAAACTTCGTCCCGCCCTTCTCAATAAGTTTGGCTACTTGCCGCACTGATTGACGCGAGAATCTATCAACGCATATACATACATATATTATAGTATACTTACATATGTACATACAAGTAAACGACCCCGATTTGTGAGTAAGTATATAGTTGTTATTGTCAACAGTGAAGTCGATGGCTCTCCGTTGTGTTTCGAATACAAATTCATTGAACTACTAGACTTTTCAATAGATGTATGCACATCGAGTTTATCAGCATGTCAGATAGGTTTGCTTTCATATGTAAGTACATATACTTAGAGATACAGCTGCGGGCAATGTAATAGTAGTGGGCAGTAGTTAAATAAATTTTGGTATATATCTGTCACTACGAAAGATATTTGTACCGATTACTTTAAAAATAAAATTCTAAAATATGTAACGTTCCTTTTGTACTAAATTTGAAAATGTCAAGTGTATTTCGCAGAACAGAAAATATTGCGATGATTGCAATCCTCAACGAGCAGTGAAGTAGTGGTGAGCAATAAATTTGGAAAATATTTGATTTTACGGCAAGATAATAGTAGACATCAATGAGTTTTTTACTGGATTTTCCCATTTTTCGAACAGATACAAATTTATAACACGTTTGTATCCTTTAGTGGGACGAGCGAAACATTGTAGTGAAAAACGGAAAGAGGAAATTTGATTAAAAACCGTATAAAAAGCGGTAAAACTTACAATGCAAAAATTATCAATATCGCAAAATGTAATGTATAAAAAATAACAAGAAAATTGAGCTCGCAGACGGATTTTGCAAAAGTTGCTGAACGTCAAGTACGCCAAAACACTATTGTAGAAATTCGAGATGATTAAATTTTAGTCTATGATGAAATGTGATTTCGAGAAAATAATTACTAAGCTAGTAGCCTTCGTAAGGTGCCTTTATTAAAAAAAAATCGCGTAGCACGACAATGATATGACATCTGATATGGCCAATTAAAAAATGGAGTAACATACATATATTGGACTGATGAATTGAGAGTATGTGAAAAGTCGCCCTAATACAGAGTATGGCACACAATTCACCCCAACAACTTTAAAACACGGTGTATCGAGTAAATAGATATCCGTATGTTTCTAGTACGGCGGCATTGGTCCGATCAATTGAATTGAAACATCACCACGCATATACAATAAAATGTTATGCTACCATTTGCAGATGACCCACTGCCATTTATACCAGGGGCGGGCACGGGAATGATTTTGGGACAATGGGCCTGACTTTTGACAAATTAATTGTAAACGGTATTGAGTAATGCCCGAATTCACTAGCGGACACGCGGTTATTTAAAGAAACTTGTTAGATATTTTGCTTTATATTTCAAAAATTCTAAAGCATTTGCTTCTGTGATTAGCTCTTGTAATTCATGTTTTCTTTTAAATAAAACAAAATTATGCCTACGCAAACGCAGCTTTCTTTGTCACGGAAAGCTATTAATATTTCGTCGGCTGATCATAAAAAGTCTATTCGTAAAATAGCAGCTCAAATACTTAACGAAAGCTCAGTGCAAGTTTTTTTTTAAATATCGTAAGACTATCGAACTAGAGAGGAAGAGAAGGTAAGGGAGAAAGAAGAGTGGTTAGGTTGGTTTAAATAAATTTAACTGGACGCATACCAAGTGAACTTATGTAAGGTTTTCTGACTGGTCAAAGTTTAACCTTATTGGACCTGATGGTTATCAAGCAGTTCGTCACAGACGTGGTGAACGATTCGCCGAAAATTGCATTGTTCCTACTGTGAAGCATTCCCCCTATACATATAATGGTATAATGATGCATTTCCAAGGAGAAATCGGAATCAATTTTTATATTACAAGACTCAATGAAGGCTGAAGAATACAAAAATATTATAATGGAACGGGTGGTACGCAGCTTGGTGCCCTTAATCGAGAATGATCGAAGCCCTATTTTTTGGATAATTCTGCACCTTGTCTGTCTGTCCGTCCGTCTGTTCGTGCAATCTGTAACTTGAGAAAATTTAGTATGCATGTTAATGGGCGTAATAGAACCACTGCCATGCCCACAAATTGTCATTAATCGTAAACTCATAAAATACCATATCTAAGCACTTACCAGGTCGTTCAATAAGTTTTGTCGTTCGATAAGAGAGGACGTTTCTACTAGCCAAAAATTCTTTTTATGTTTTGTTGGTTCACTCTTCATATGAACATATGTGAAGTTTCATTTCAATCTGTCATTGTCGCCGTGTCACAATATTTTCTTACAATGGAAAAAATTGAATATCGTGCAGTGATAAAATTGTTATTTTTAGAAGGAGTAGCACCAAAAGAAATTCGAGAATGAATATTAAAAGTGCATATAAACGTGGTTGTAAAAGCCTTGAAAACGATCTACGTGAAGAACGCATCAACACCAGAAATTATAGCCAAAATACAGGTTGTGGGTTTGGAAGATCGTCGATTGACTGAGAGAGATTTAGTAAAGGCAATGCACAATGGGTGCCGCATTCCGGAAATCGGCCAAGAAGGTTATGGCATCAGTTTTTGGGATTCGATAGGAATTTTGTTTATGGATTACTTGTAAACTAGTAAAACAACTAATTTTGAATATTATTGCAACCTTTTGGACCAGTTGAAAGTAAAAAATCGTGAAAAGAGATCCGGATTGCAGAAGAAAAAATCCTCTTTCATCAAGACAATGCACCGTGTCGCAAGAGTATTTTGACAATGGCTAAAATCCATGAATTAAAGTTCGAATTGTTGGAGCATTCACCATATTTACCAGATTTGGCCCCCGCGACTTCCATTTTTTTCCAGAACTCAAAAAATCTATACGTGCCAAGCGTTTTTCATCAAACGAAGAGGCTGTTGAAACGTATTTTGCAGATCTTCCGGATTCTCACTTCAGGGATGGGATCCGCAGATTCTAGGATCGTTGGAGCAAGTGTATTATTGTTTAGGGAGATTATACTGAATACTAAAGTGTATTTTGAATCACAAAATTGAGTTTTTCTTATCAAACTACAAAATTTATTGAACCACCTGGCAATTAAGATATAAAACTGTAATTTGGTACAGGGTATCGCAGTAGCAAGGCGCACTTGCAGGCAAAAAAAGTTTAAAAAGTTGGAGTGGCCTCGCTCTCTAATAAGTTTAATGTACATATGTCCTAAACTACCATATTTGCGAACTTCACGAACATGGGCGAAACCAACCACTGCCAGTATTGAAATCAGGAAGCATTTGATATATCGGGCTACATCTTTGCACTAATAATTCCTTTAAAGTATGCCTCTTTATTACCAAAAGTTGTCCAAATCTAACCAAAACTGTTCAAGCCCCAGTTTTTTGACCGAAAATATCGGTCAATGTATGAAATATATGTATAATTGAAATTCAAATAAAAACATTTCCTGGCAATAGTATTTCTGTCTATCAAAAAAGGGTTGAATCGGGCCGATACTCCCATGATCCCCATATATACCTCATAAAGATTTTCGAACTTCCAGGTGACTCTATTTGAGTTATCTCAATGAAAATTACAGAACCTGTTTTACTCATAACATTGCTTCATTGGATTGGCCATTAAAGAAAGATTTTAAGAGATAACATTTATCGAATGAATAAAGACGCTTTTGGATGTTAAATTACGTTTTGTAAATCTAATATCTTTAAATATCCGGATTTTTTTTCCAAAAACTCAATAATTAAAACATTTTGTGTTTTATACTTATTTTTTCCCCTATACAAATAAAGATAAATTAATTCGAAATAATAAAATAACTTGATTTCTTAACTTATATTTCAAATCTGTGAGCGACTATCTTCTTGCTTCGTTTCTGATAGGAAAACCAATAAAATTGGTTTCCGTGACACCCGAAACCGATACAAATTCTGCTTCGAATATCAAACCAATAATATCAGAATTCATGGCACCTACTACTTTTTTTGATCGGTTTAGATTCTGATTCCGACAACTATCAGATGCCACAACACCCCTGATAATAGTCGTATATTTAAGCGTTTTATACGAACCCATTCCAAAACAAGTAAGGAAGGGCTAAGTTCGGGTGTCACCGAACATTTTATACTCTCGCATGATAAAGTGATAATCGAGATTTCATTATACGTCATTTACATATTTTTCAAATACCGTATTTTTGTAAAGTTTTATTCCGCTATCATCATTGGTTCCTAATGTATACATATATTATACAGAGAAGGCATCAGATGGAATTCGAAATAGCGTTATATTGGAAGAAGGCGTGGTTGTGAACCGATTTCACCCATATTTCGTACGTGTCATCAGGGTGTTAAGAAAATATTATATACCGAATTTCATTGAAATCGGTTAAGTAGTTCCTGAGATATGGTTTTTGGTCCATAAGTGGGCGAGGCCACGCCCATTTTCAATTTTTAAAAAAAGCCTGGGTGCAGCTTTCTTCTGCCATTTCTTCTGTAAAATTTAGTGTTTCTGACGTTTTTCGTTAGTCGGTTAACGGACTTTTAGTGATTTTCAACATAACCTTTGTATCGGAGGTGGGCGTGGTTATTATCCGATTTCTTCCATTTCTGAACTGTATATAGAAATGCCTGAAGAAAACGACTCTGTAGAGTTTGGTTGACATAGCTATAGTAGTTTCTAAGATATGTACAAAAAACTTAGTAGGGGGCGGGGCCACGCCCACTTTTCCAAAAAAATTGCGTCCAAATATGCCCCTCCCTAGTGCGATCCTTTGTGCCAAATTTCACTTTAATATCTTTATTTATGGCTTAGTTATGACACTTTATATGTTTTCGGTTTCCGCCATTTTGTGGGCGTGGTAGTTGGCCGATTTTGCCCATCTTCGAACTTAACCTTCTTATGGAGCCAAGGAATACGTGTACCAAGTTTCATCATGATATCTCAAGTTACAGCTTGCACGGACGGACGGACGGACAGACGGACGGACGGACAGACGGACGGACGGACAGACAGACATCCGGGTTTCAACTCTTCTCGTCACCCTGATCACTTTGGTATATATAACCCTATATCTGACTCTTTTAGTTTTAGGACTTACAAACAACCGTTATGTGAACAAAACTATAATACTCTCCTTAGCAACATTGTTGCGAGAGTATAAAAAGTTAAAAGTTAAAAGTGTCATAAACGCTAAAAGTGCCACCATAAATTAATAAAGAGATATAAAATGAATTTTTTGTTGCAAAATTGAATTAATGTGCGTTTTCTTTAATTTTAAATGAAAAATTACTAAAAAAAATTATAATATAAAATATTTTTTGGTGAAATGTTATTAATAAAAGCTTGAAAAAAGTCCATTATTTTTGAAGGGACTCTATATTTAGATGATTTTGCATATTTATTCGTGAAATGCTGTACTTAATTTTTATGCACACATTATTTATATAAACTTCAAAAAAAACTTTAAAATTAAATTTAATGAGTTATTTAAAGTTTCAGCGGAACTTTTTCAATTTAAACATCAAAATAACAAAAATATTTTGAGAGCGCCTTTTTTTGTTTCGTTGGGTATACTTATGTATTTATCTTTTGAAATTTTGTTTAGTTCGCCGTTCACAGATTTCTGCTGTTAAAAAAAATATCACACTTTGATTTATATGCAAAAATGAAAAAAAATTACTGTATTCCTTATTACCAGGTCAAACTTTGTTGTATGGTTACGAATTTATAGACAAGACAACTTGACATCTGCGATATTTCTGCCAGTTGCATCTACTTAATGGAATGAAGTACCCCGCTTCCTTAATTCCAGATCTTCGGATTTTTTTAATTTTTTGCCCGATCTTAACTTTTATATAATTCCAGATGTTTTCTATCGGGTTAAGATTGTTACTTTTCGTTGGCTATTGCAATACATCAATTTTATATAATTCCAGATGTTTTCTATCGGGTTAAGATTGTTAATTTTCGTTGGCTAATGCAATACATCAATTTTTTCGGTGGATAACAGCTCTAGCTGCATATTTTGGAGTACTATCATCTATTGATATCCACTTTACAGGTATTGCTTCAAATTAAAATGTCTCCATTGTTCCTTAGGATGTTTCGGTAAGGATACTGATCCATTATATCCGCGCCTGTATGTATACATAAATATTTACGTACTATTTCTAATAGAGGTGTGCCTCATTGAGGCGTCGCACATAGGAGCATTTGGTCTCAAAAACCGGACAAAATTATTTAAAGTGATTTTATGAATGAAAATGAATAAAAATGCATTATTGAATATAATAATGCAGTATATTAAAATAAAACGACTAAGGGAGGGCTAATTTCGGGTGCAACCGAATACTTTATATTGAATATATTTGAGTGGGAGGTAGTTCCGACCAGATGTTATCTATTTTTGCTCATCCCACATACTACTAATATGCCACATATTTAAAAAAATGTTCGCTCGGTTTCATTAAGGAACCTTACATACAATCACCAATCATATGGAGCAAGGTCAAGAGGATGTCCGAAAATCTTGGTAAAAGTTATGTGGGAGGGGGTTCAAGTTTTGGAGCAATTGTATCTATTCTAGGCGCAAAGAAACACTGTTATGAATAAAACATGTTCTGCAATTTCCATTGAGTTGGCGCAAATATTGGCGGATATATCCAGCATAAAGTCACCTATAAATTCTAAAATCTTTATATTAGGTATATGGGGGCTCAGGAAAGTATTGACCCGATTCAACCCATTTTTGACAGAATAAAATACTATTATCAAAAAAGGATTGTTAATTTTAATTTCATATCTCACACTTTGAACGATATTTTCGGTCAAAAATCAACTATCCGTAACGGTTCCATATGATCGGTACCTAGGGGCTTGAACAGTTTTGGTTGGATTTGAACAATTATTGGTCAAAAGGTGGCTCACTTTAAGGGAATTATTAAGTCAAAATTTTATTCCCTTATGTTATACAATGTTCGGACCGACAATGAAAACATTTTGAAAACACATTTGTATGTTGTGGAATCTAAGTCGTTCGGACCGACAATGTGTGTTTTCGATGAGTTTTCACTACAACTATTAATAGCTGCATTCTCTTGCTCTTGCAAGATTGCATGATGACATAAAATGAAAAATCCTATACCGAAATAAGCAAGGCCAAGCGAGCACCCATTGGTGCTGGTTTTGGTCTGACATATTTTACAGCCATTGCAAATAATTTTCTGCGTGTGTTTGTTGTTGTGCCGTTGCACCAAGAGGAAAATTCTGCAATTTCTACACAGGGCAAGGTTTTGCAAGAGCATGAGAATTCCCCTAATATGAGAATATAAAGCGACAGCTGTATTTGTATATGGAATATAAACAAATATCAAGTGACAATTTAGGGCCGGCAAAATATGTCTTCCACAAACATCGGTTAAACTAGAGCAGGCACCAATTATAATGAGTGGAATGTAAGTTTTCAATTGGTTTTCAGCGAAAACTGTGTTTGACAGATTTTACAGGAACGAAAACACAAGTTTTCGTGCGAAAACCAGTTTTTCCCACGAAAACATGTTTTCGTCGTCGGTCCGAAGATAGTAACATGGAGTTTTAAATTGTGTTATATGGGAAGTAGGCGTAGTTGTAGTCCGATTTCGCTCATTTTTACAGATAAACATAGGAAAATGAAAAGAATGTTACGTTCAAAATTTTGTCGAAATCGGTAAGTCCGGTCCCGAGATATGGGATTTCACCAGTAAGAGGGCGGTGCCACGCCCATTGTCCAATTTTCACACCGGCTCCGATAGAGCCCCCTTATACTATCTATATTCCACCTGTATACAATAATTTAGCAGGATTTCAGTATTTAATTTAAAAAAATAAATAAAGCAGTACTCATTTTATGCAAGGGACCAACCTAATTCAACGCGCTTTTCTTAAAGGGGGCGAAAGACGGGGAAAATGTTTAAACTTATATATTAAGTGGAAACCCTTTACTAAGAAAAATAATTCAAAGCTCGACCTCGCCCGACACTATAATAAAAATACTAATTTCTAAAAAATAAAAAAAAATTTAGTTTTTTTAATGATACATTTCCCCGAAAAAAAACAAAATAATCCATTAAATAAATTAATCTCTATATCATTAATATTATAAACATACCATGTTGTCCAGAATCCATAAAAAATATTTTCCAGAATTCACTTCACGCAACACAAAAAACCACTTGCAATTTCGAGAACAATAAAGAGTTTCGCGAATAAGCACATGCGTTCTGAACGAAATCTAGATTCCGACTACTTGTGTGCCAATATAGCGGGCTGAAGGTCATTCATTTTATCGGTTCATTGTAGAAGGGTTACTTAGGTACTAAAAAAATCAATTTTGAGTAGCATCGCTGAAGTTTGTAATTTTCATTTTTGTCCGGTTTTTGAAGGAAAATGCTCCTATGTGCGTCGGCACGATTCCGATTACTTTGGCGGTCGGGTGAAAAACACGAATTTCGGTATAAATGGGGTATCTACGGATGGGAGAGCTTCTCCACAGGAGGGATATGCAAAAATAATGTTGGGAACACTTATATTTTTTTAAAATATTCCCGATTAAAAATTCAAAAATACTTTCCAAGATTTTTCAAGCTTTAATTATAGCTGAACACTTTTTCCATATACATATTTATATGTATAATATGTGATTTATATTTAGTAAACACAAATAAGTAAAATTCTATGCTAATATTATAAAATTTATATCATATTGGGGTGACTGAAGTACTTTCGCGTAGTACTCCTTTCTGCGTTGGCGGGCTTCGATCGCGCTTTAAAAAAATAACCCTGGTCGAGCCAATACCCAGGGTGACTGAAGTACTTTCGAGTAGTACTTCTTTAAAAAAATAATTCTGATCGAGCCAATACCCGGGGTAACCTAAGTATTTTATTATTTTATTACGTAATATTATTATAATAGGTTGTCAAAAAAGTCTTGCGGTATTTTCGTTAGTTGGCGCTGAAAGCGCGTAGTTCTAGTTTTATTCGTCGCATCGGGTCAAGCTATACCTTTTTGGAAAGCTCATTTCACGCGCTAACACATGTTTGATTGATTGTCATTTCTTTTAAGTCGTTCGTGAGTTATAGCGTCGCAAACATGGAGCAAAATAAAGAGAAAATACGGCATATTTTACAGTACTACTACGATGAAGGCAAAAATGCATCTCAAGCCGCCAATAAAATTTGTGCAGTTTATGGACCCGATACAGTTTCCATTTCCACCGCACAACGATGGTTTCAACGTTTTCGTTCTGGTGTAGAGGTGGTCGAAGATGCGCCACGCTCCGGAAGGCCTGTCGTCGAAAATTGCGATAAAATCGCTGAATTGGTCGAAAGAGACAGGCATAGTAGCATCCGTAGCATCGGTCAAGAGCTGGGCATGAGTCATCAAAAATTCATTTCAATTACAATAAAAAAAAAATTCGATAATAATACCGCAAGACTTTTTTGACAACCCATCATAATATTACTTAGTTGTTTATTAAATTTAAATAAAAAAAATCCATATGCATGGAAAGATTGTTTATACCTATTTTAATTCGAAATATATTTTATAGACACACTTGTATTTCTTAGAACTAAGATTGCTAAATAAAGGAAGAGGAATTATATTGTACTAGAGAAATTCAGCGAATTGCTCATATTTGCTTATTATCATATGGCAGCTCCATTTCCTCATAATTGTTACCTCATAAATGATGCTCACTACGAGTGTAAAAAGTGATTTTTAAAATATAGATTTCTTGCTTATAAAACCTGCTAAAAGTGAATTTGTTTAAATATTTATAGTTTGTTCAAATGAATTTGAAGTTAAAAATGTGCATAAAGTGTGTTAAATGTAGTGAAATAGCTTGTTGAAATGTTCGAATTTTGGGAATTTTTGAAATTTAAAGTCGAATATCTCATAAATGAAGCCTTTGCGGTACCTACTTGTATAGCCCTATATATTTTTTAATCAGGAGGACTTCCTCTTTCCAAAGGTACCTTCAGATCGCGGCGCCAAGGAAATCGGAATTGTGCCGAGGCGTCTTCTGCCATAAATACCAGCTGGATACCTGTAAGTAAAATTCTTCATTAATTTCGGTCATAACGCTTAAATGAAACAACCTTAAAGTTTCTCACAATTGTTTCCGTGATTTGAGAAGGATTTTCCGCGTTTTCCAAGAGTTCATATGTATTTAAAATTTTTAGGTAATTTTTGACAGCTTTTTTGCTTAAACGCGTTTTGGTTCGATTTTTGCTTATTCCAAAAATGGATCAAAGAATCCATGTACACTTTCGCGTGAAAAAAAATTAAGTACGCGCACGCATTCCGCATATTGACTCTAACATATGGTGAAGCTACCATGAACAAAAGCAACGTTTATCGGTGGTACCTAATGTTCTCAGAGGGTCGAGACGACAAGCATCATTCCAGGCTTGGTTGCGATTGTACGACGCAATATATCTGGGGGTGATTACTTTGAAGGGGACAAAATACATTTAGTAGTTATTCATGAATAAATAAACACTTTCCTGGAGTACAATGTATACCTCTACCCAGTTATTATTATTTAAAGTAATTAAAATACCACACCAAAATCAATACCTTTCTTGTACAACTTTCGATTTTCAAATGATTAATTATCAATAATAGTCAACTGAGATACAAGTACATACATATGTATATTAGAATTGGGAAGAAGTTAACCAAAATGTCCCAAATCTGTTTTACTATTCCGAATTATTAACTTTTCGAAAGGGTTTTCGAATTTGAAGAAAACTCGGAAACAAATAATATTAGTGATATAACACGTTCAATTTCTTTGTAGGACTAACTTTCACACGTAACAGAAACTTAGATTTAGTTGAGCTTTTCCACTGCACATACTACACATGTACATATTAATTTGTAAGCGCTGATTTAAAGAAGTGTTCGAGACTTGTTCGTTTCTTTACTTTTGTGTAATAGCTCCTGATAATTTTCGTGAGCTTATTAATAGGATGTGATATCTGATTTGCATGATTATTGTTTTCATACCACTTTATCAAGGTATTGACGAATTCAACTGCTTCCAATAAACTAACTTCCTGCTGTTGCATATTCTCATTGATAACTGGTTCTTCAACTTCTTTGTCAGGCACTTCGAAATCTGCGTCAACTTCGTATTTTGATCGTCGTTCCAATTTTTGATGTCTTCACTGCTGTCGCCAACCTCACTCACCTTGGACAATAACGATTGTACCTCCCGAAATCGTTTGAATTCATCCAATACTTTTGCGATTTAGCATATTCCAAAAGTTTTCAAATTTGCAATGATTGTTTCTGCTTTGTTGACATTTTTTAAAACACTAACTATAAACAACTCACATGTTCAAAAGCCCATGACACACAATGTATGTATATACCTCACGACACCGACAGTAATTTTTTACATAGAAATTCGAGGAATACATAGCAATTGTTTTTCTTGCCAAACAAACGCTTGGGTTCCAATAAAAATAAATAAGTTCAAAAAAGTTAACTAAAATTTAACTTTTTAGAGCGGTACGTGGACGCTAAAAATCGGTCAACTTAGCCGAAGGTTTAACTTTCTCGCGAGTTAACTTTTGCGCAATTCTACAGTATAGTATATCTCTAAAGACCTGCATTATGGCACTTATCAAAAAATTGCCACAAACAGAATATTAAATTGGGTAAAGGGGTCATTAAGCCGGTCAATGCAAACGCTCAGATAAAAAGTGAAGCTTTGACATTTATTAGAAATAAGTTTACCTCAAATATTTGCACCAATAAGTGTAATATTTCTCTGTACCTAACTGTATAGTTTATACCCATTCATTTGAAAGAAATAATTTTCAAAAAATGTTCTTTCGAATGGTAATAATCATTCCCCATTAAAATGGAAGTTTCTGTATTTTTTCTTTTAAAAAATAAAGAATACCGAAATGAATCATCTTTTATATTCATTTCTACGAGTATGTTTATTATGTATACACGCTAGAAGATTGTCAATCGTGCGCTGGTCTTTGCACTCTTAATGAGAGTATTGACTCTGGTGTCGTATTAAAAATAAAAAAATAAAGACATCAAATGTAGTTAATATTATATGTTAAATGAGAGATTATACTACAAATGAAATCAGTTAAATATGCACTTACTAAAAGACATTCTTTACTGATAGGTTCATCGCAAAAAGTTGCCGAACTACTTAAACTTACTTATATGAAAATGTAAGTATTAAACACAAAGGCATACAATATGTATTATATATGTAGTTACTTTCAAGTTTTTACCTTAACTCCGATTAAATAGTTACATCTTACGGTTCCTGACGGTCAGACTGCAAAATCAGTCATTTTATAATATGTTTTTTAGTATACTTAATGATTTCAATATTGGTAAGTGTATTTTGTATACTTATCTGTGAGGAGATTTAGATACCCACATCCTGAACAATTTGGTAATAAAAACAGTGGAGCTAGGCGTATTTAGCCTCACCGTGCAATGACGCCACTAACGCGAGATAAATTGACTATCGAGTATGTAGCTCAATGTTGTAGTAGGCTTATTTACGCATTTTTATTTCAACCGATGCGGGTGTGTCCGTGGATTGGAGAAAGAGCAGACCTCCCAAATGTACATATACGGTATCTGGGGCTTGAAGAGAGGTGGTACTAGGGAAATCTTTTAAAGGCGTGTGGAATATTTTCAGGTATCTAAAAGTTTTCACTATAGTAATAGTTTTTGTGCTGATATCGCACTTCTCTCGCTTAGTTTTATTATAACGGTATATGATCATATAACGCTGTAAAGTCAGTCACATCTAATTCTATAAACCATTCATGACAATTACAGTGGCTCTGTTATCTTTTAAAAGTTATTCAATTTTATCGTGCTATTCTCCGACAAGAAAATGTTTATATCATAACAATCATCAATTACCAACGAATTAGTATTTAACTATTGCTATTTTATACAATGAACAGGGTATATTAAGTTTGCCATGAAATTTGAAATACCCTGAAGAAAGCCTCGGGAGACCCAATCAATTATGTACATATGTACATATGTAGTAAAAGATCCATTTGTCCATCAATGGTACAATCGGCGAAATAATTGTACTATATGACGAATCAAAATTATGATTTATGCTTACTTTAATAAATGTACTTGTGAAGGGTATTATAGCTTCGACATAGTCGAATTTGCCATTTTTCTTGTTCAATAGAAAGTTTTGCTAAATCTGAAAGTATTTCCCTTCCTTTCAAATTGCGAAAGTTTAAAATGATCGGGTACACCGGGAACTTAGTCCATTTTTTAATCTGTCTTTATTTATTTAATCCTCTTTTATAAAGCATATCAAAAAGCAATAAATCTTAAGTATATTTCAAACTAAACAAGCTCAAAGTCAAGGTCAATTGAGTATATTTGGTAATAAGTTGAATTTTCAGTACGAATGTGCAGTGGTGAACCCTTTATCGCTCAAAGGTTTTTGATTGGAATTCTGCATTTTGCGAATGTTAGTTGCACAGTCACACCTCACAGAATACAATACACCCAAATCGGTTTATTTACAAAATTCGCTGTTCTTATTTTCATACTGGTTAGTTTGCTTAATATATCTTGACACTCTGATCGAACATACATATGTTTATATGTACATACATACATATATTACGGCGTACTGCAGAACACCAACTTTAATCGGTCATTCGTCTGATATGAAATTTGCTACTTTTATCCATAATTACCTATTTTTTAAATAAGACTCCTATGTTTTATTCAATTCGAAAGGGAATATCCTTTTAATTTTATAGAAAAGACCTCTATGGCACACTTAATTGAATATTTTTCTGAATTCGTTAGTAAATTTATAGCCACGTTTTGCCCGAAACCCGAAATAGGATTTTGGAATTATAGTATTTTCATGGAGGAAAGGAGACATCTTTGATAGTAACATTGTCCAACTGTTTTAGATAGACATATCAAGACTAGTAAAGGAATGTGTAGACTACTTAGCTCTGGTATCGGATTATGATTAGACTGGGTTAGGTGTCTGGCCACAGCGGTATTGCAGGAACCTGCAAAACGTATGAGCGGTTCCAAGGTCTTTCTGGACCTGCGTAAATCGTAGGAGATTTCTTCGCCCTCAGCAAAGTTCATCTGTCAATGGTTGCAAGACACTGGACACTGTGCTGAGTAGCTACTGATAGTTTTTTATATTTTAACCGGTTCATTCTTTGGAATGTTAGACCGACTTAGCTTTATTCGTACTGGAGAAGGATCAGTACATGTTTCGACAGTTACACGCGATCAATCAATATTGTAGATGAACGCAATCGGACCATTGCCACAAAATTCCAAGGCAATAATGACCTCAAAATGTTAAAAAAAATGTGCGTGACATCGCCCTTTAAAAATATTAATATACATATCTCACAAACTAATAGAGCTGTATCAACCGAATTAGTCCAGGACAAACCTTTTTGCCACCTCCTGCTACAAAGTGGAAATGGGTGAAATGAAATAAACTACCCCAAATTAACTAAATTCGTCAGAAGCATTAAATTTTATAACTTAGATTCTACCATATGGTAACTATGTGTGTGAAATCCTATTTCCCTGGACGTATTATACCAATTTCAACCGAATTCGATATATGACATTATCCCATTAAAAAATAGGCGAAATGATCAAGTTTTTTACTTTATTGCATACAAATCAAACAGCAATTATGCTATCGGAATAAAACTTTGCGCAAATAATTCTTTTAAGATATGTCATTGTATGCCTAAAAATTGTTAGAACTGAACCATCAGATGCCGAATATGTGATTCTCAAAGCCTCTAGAGTATTCGTCATAAAACTATTACCATATTTCCTTGTCAAATCGAGATGACGACATTACAGATGGGCTTAATCCGACCACTGCCACACCCACAAACCCATTTCATATGAAGGTCTATTACTAAGTCGTTAATTAAGATACAAAATCATAGAAGGTATATATATAACAGTGGCAAAGCGTATCTGTGGCTAGAAAATTTTTTAAAACGTGGCCGCCGGAGCATATTCTAAGAGGTTTAATGAGCATATCTTTCAAACTAAACAAAACAATGTTAACCAAATTTGCTGAAATGACCAATTCTTTATGCACTGTAAAAATCAGATGATAATGACGCCCACTCCCAATAAAAGGATTATATTAAAATAATTACTTTGGAAACATTTAATTTTGTTCCCGAAATGGTACAGGAGGCCTTTATAGGAGTCGGTATCAAATTTGGACAATGTTCATTAGTTTAGAACTTTTTGACTTAATACTTGGTTACTGAAAATTGTTGGTCGAGTTTGGAAGATAAATTGATACAGATTTTGCTTTCTTTGCTCAGCGTTAAACTTTGTACATGTAGATTGAGATAAAGAACCGTTGTTACACTACTTATGCTGGCATACATTTCTCCATCTAAAGTTCTATTATCGAATAGTTTGAAATCTATCAATGGCGTTCTTTTACGTTTTTAATTTTGGGCCGTTTTTAATAGCCAAATTTATCATTATATTTCCTTTGAATAGATTTTAGATTGAACAAAATGCAGATATTGTTGGAGTTGAATTTTAAACAACGCAACTCCACCCGTTTGGTCATACTTATTTTTGGATTATTGGCATTCATAGTATTTAAAGACAGTACTAAGGGATGCCTGTTTTTGGGCGCTGCATTGGCTTTAATGTTTAGGAATCCGACGTATGTGTACGCTTTCGGGAGTACGGTTAAGCGTGATATTATGTAAGTTCATTTTTTTTTTGAACATAATGCTATTTTTAGCTGCTTGATTTGAATAATTTCAGAGCTGGATATCGTTTTCTTAGAATGAACCTCTTTATTATGCTCATGGAACGAAAACAATGGACAATAGCACGCATATTTCAAGAACGTGTGAAGAAGCAACCGAAGAAGCCATGCTTTATAATGGACGATCGGTCGCTTAGTTTTCAGTGGATAGAGAACTATACAAACAAAGTAGGTGCATATTTCAAAGCACAAGGCTTGAAACATGGTGATTGTGTAGCTTTAATCATGGAGACCAGACCCGAGTATGTATGCTTGTGGCTTGGTCTCTCCAAGATCGGTGTCGTAACAGCTTTAATTAATTCGAATCTACGACGCGATACCCTACTGCATTCCATCAAAGTGGCAAAAGCCAACATAATAATTGTTGGTACAGAGCTCAGCAAGGCTTTGGAAGAAATTTACGATGAGGTGGATATCAAAACCTTGCCAATTTACCAATTTAGCGATGAAGAACAACGGGATAACGATAATTTTAAGCTTTTTAAAGGTTAGCGTGTATGTTTTTGTTTTTTGG
The DNA here is from genome assembly GCF_016617805.1 of Bactrocera tryoni. Classification (NCBI taxonomy): domain Eukaryota; kingdom Metazoa; phylum Arthropoda; class Insecta; order Diptera; family Tephritidae; genus Bactrocera; species Bactrocera tryoni. Next base: position 56,592,100 of record NC_052501.1, on the reverse strand, counting down.
AATCTACAGAATAACATGATTACACACAGGTGCTGTTGATCTCACCGCCGCCCTAGAGCTACAGCCAATAGAGGATCTAAGCGCGGACATTGCGGCTTGCAGTACAAAGGACAAATTATTATTCGTCTACACTTCTGGCACTACGGGATTACCAAAGGCTGCTGTTATAAATAACTTAAGGTAAATTGAATCATTATATCTCACTCCCGGACAAACTTGATGCCTGAATGTTTTTAGATACTTATTTATGGCTAGCGGAATCCACCACATGTTGTCTCTTAACGCCGGCGATATTATTTATACAGCGTTACCACTGTATCACACGGCTGGAGGTATAGTCGGTGTGGGAAATGCGCTGATTCATGGTTGTACCATTGTAATGCGAAAAAAGTTTTCAGCATCAAATTTCTGGAAGGATTGCATCAAATACAACTGCACTGTAGCTCAATATATTGGTGAATTGTGTCGCTATTTGTTATCCACATCACCAAAGCCAGAAGATACACAACACCGACTACGCTTGATGTACGGCAACGGTTTGCGTCCACAAATTTGGTCGCAATTCGTATCAAGATTTAATATTCCGAATATTGGAGAGGTCTATGGCTCAACAGAGGGAAATTCCAATCTCGGTATTATTTATTACTTTAATATTTTATGCACTTAATCAAAGTGGCATTACCACTTTCAGCCAATGTCGCCAATCAAGTGGGTGCTGTGGGTTTCGTACCATTAATTGCGCGTTACTTTTATCCAGTGCAAATCATTAAATGTGACGAGGAAACTGGCGAACCCATTCGCAATGCGAATGGATATTGCCAAAGATGTTCACCGGGAGAGACAGGTTTGCTCGTAGGTAAAGTGAATCCTAAACGAGCGGTAACCGCATTCAATGGGTATGCCGACAGAGAAGCATCCGAAAAGAAGTTGCTGCGAAATGTTTTCAGATCAGAAGATATCTTCTTCAATTCTGGCGATATGGTGGTTGTGGACATACTCGGTTATTTCTACTTCAAAGATCGCACTGGTGATACATTCCGATGGCGTGGCGAAAATGTCGCCACACAAGAAGTGGAAGCGAATATTACGAACGTGATTGGTTTAAAAGATTGTGTGGTGTATGGGGTGGATGTAAGTTTCGCTGTGATGCTGTAGTGATTATTGTCTCAATATTTTTACAACTCTTTAAAGATTCCCTACGTAGAAGGCAAAGCTGGTATGGCAGCTATAGTTGATCCCGATCGCAAAGTGGACATGCAACATCTATCAGCTGGCGTTCGGGGAAGTTTGCCAGCCTATGCGCGACCGCTTTTTATTAGATTAATGAACGATATACCACGCACCGCTACTTTTAAACTGAAAAAAATAGAGCTTTCCAGAGAAGCATTCGATATTCGTCGAGTCAAAGATCCAATATATTACTTAAACAAAGATGGCATATATCGCTTCTTGTCTGAGGAACAGTTTGAAGATATTTTGCAGGGCAAAGCCGGACTGTAACATGACACTTTAGCAGCGATTAATCTTTCCATATTATTGTATATACATACATACATTCATATTTTTATTTTTAAAAAATCAGGTTACTGTGTATATATGTATATAGTGAATGAAATAGCTTTGTTGAACAATTTAGCACGTGATGCAAGAAGAACCTTTAAATGTATGTATACTGTATTTTTTTATAATTCCATGACTTAGGCCGTTCTCTTCTTTAACACAATAATATTTTAGGATCTTTAAATAATGGTATCTTTTTTTCTAATAGAAAGACAAAAGTATCGTCAATAGATTTTGAAATTACTTCGACCAATTACGAATAAATACGTACATTTTAGATGCTCTGCTTGATATTACATACAGCAAAACTTGTAAATTTGTTATGCAATAGCTGCAAAATAATTGCAACCCTATGGCAGTTGTATATTACATATAGACACACATATACTTTTTGCTGGTATTTATGTTTCTGCAATGTGGTGTTCTCGTACTCTTGCATACTTTGGTCATAGGAGTTTTGCACTTCATATAATCGTGCGTTCTTACAAGAGCAAGAGAATCCCCCCTTTTATGCAGTTAGGTAGAGTTTCATTTTCGCTCCATTGCTATTCATTACTCAAAAAGGTTGGTTTTGATTTAAGAATGCAATGTTATAAAATTAAAATGTGCTAATGTAAATTTTCTCTTTGAAGTCTTCGTGTGCATGATAATTGAATGCGAATAATTTTATAAAGTTACCTTCAAATTAATTTTACCAATTTTAGTACAAGTTTACAATACAATAATAATATGAAACCTACAACACTACAAACCTCTAACATAACGTGATATATACATATGTACATGTACATACATTATATATATGAATACAAATTTGATACTTTAATACCAATTTATTGAAATCTTAAGCTAATAATTGTAATTTTATTTTTATTTTATAAATGTACAAAGAGGAATATACAATTCAAATCTATAGCTACGTACGTATGTATGTATGTCGAACGGTGATGAATCTAGGATATTAAAAAAATTAAATATCGACTTAGTCGTGAACTATGTATGTATTTTTTGTCTGTTTTAACGGGTTCAATAGTGTTACAGTACGCTCCGCGCATAAGAAACCCGCTTATAAGAAAAGTCCGTTTATAAGAAACAATTTTGAAACACCTTGGACTACTTAAGTATTTTCATCTAAATAAGACCGCTTAAAAGAAAAACCGCTTACAAGAAAAAACCGGATAAAAGAAATTTTTTTCCCTCACGAAATTTATCTGCCCATACAAAAAAAAACGTCCTAAAAGAAATAATTTTCAAAACTTTGTGCTGGCAATTTTATATCTTAAAATAATCGAAAAAAGCAAGAAATAAAAATGGGAAAAATTAAAAGAAACGCTTTGCCAATTAAAACAAAAATCAAAATTGTGGAAGAAGCAAAAAGCGGCAAAGCCCGAAGCGAAATCTCAAAAAAATATAATATTGCAAGCAGCACGATTTCGAAAATTTTTAAACAATCGAAAGAACTCAGTGAAAAGAGCTATACCTGCCGGAACTTAGAGCAAAAGAGGACACGCACATCAAAATATTAAGCGCTGAACAAATAAATGTCTATTTGGTTCAGGCAAATGATGGAGGCAAACGGTCGTGTAACCGGCCCATTGATCTTTGAAAAAGCGCAGCAATTTGCAATCAAATTAGGCATCCTTGATTTTAAGCCTAGCCCAGGCTGGTTGCAAAGATGGAAGAAAAAGCAAAATGTGCGTTTTAAAAAACATCACGGCGAAGCTGCTTCCGCGGATAATCATTCGGTTTTAAACTTCAAGCAAAATGTTCTTCCAGTTTTAATACAGAAATATTTATTAGAAGATATTTATAACGCCGACGAGACAGGCCTATTTTATAAAGCTCTTCCGAATTGTTCATACATATGTCGCGAGAAGCCAAGCCGTAAGTGGACTTAAGACATCAAAAGAGAGAATCACATTGCTCTTTATAACCACTGCGACTGGTACAAACAAATATGCGTATGCCATCGGAAAATATAAAAACCCAAAGTGTTTTCGAGGTGTTATCATTCCTATCCCATATACATTTAACAAAAAAGCGTGGATGACTAGTTGCATCTGGAGAGAAATTATAAAAGAGTTTGATGATAAACTGGCAGCAAAAAATAAAAAGATTCTACTCCTTATTGATAACGCTTCATGCCACAAATTGGATTTCACACCAAAAAGCATTGAAATTGTATTTTTACCACCGTGTACTACAAGTCTAATTCAACCTTTGGACCAAGGTTTGCTATACCAGCATTTGCCACTTTTAAGTTTCATGTCTTTTTATTTGTTATAGGTATTATTCAGTCTTTGAAATCACATTATAGAAAGTGTCTAGTTCGCGAACATATACTAGCAGCAGAAGGTGGATTTATGGCTAATTTCTTAAAAAGCGTTAATATTTTGAGAGTCTTGGACATTGTCAGGCGCACTTGGTGGCTCGTGACTCTTCAAACAATTCGAAATTGTTTTAAAAAGGCCGGAATTTACGAAGGAATCCTTGTAATGGACTCAAATGATAATACTACCTCAGAGAATATTTATTGTGAAACCGAAAGCCGTGCCTCAAATGATGATTTTTGCGAGATTCAAGACAATAACTCTTTTTTATTTAAAAATTTAGCTGATTTGGAAAAGGAGAACTGTTTTGGGGCTATAAACGAAAATGATATAATAGACGAAATACTAGAAGATGAGAGTGGAGATATTATAGAAGACTCTGCAGGTAGTGCAAAGCCACCTAGCAGAGAGGAAGCGCTACAAGCCTTGTTTGTATTGAAGCAATATTTAAATGATGATGATAACTTAGTAAATATTGAGAAAATTCTCTTTAATGAACGTGACAAATCTCTTGTTCAAAAAAAAAATAATAAATGACTTCTTTTTAACGTCAAAAAAAATGATAAATTTATATGTACATAAACAAAACATGCAATATCTATATATATAAAAATCAATGCCACTTTCTTTGTAATTTCATCACTCATAAACGGCTGAACCGATTTGGCTGTTTTTTTTTGTTGTATTTGTTATTATTAGGAGAAGGTTATTATGTAAGAAAAAATTACGAAAGTTGCCGGAAAACCCCTAAAAACAGCCCTTTTCTTTTTCCCATACAAACGTTTTATTTTGTATGTATATACATAGTATGTATCTTCATGAAATCAGAAGTTGTTCGCTGTGGATCTGGAAAGGGTGAGATATAAAAAAAACCATATACGTTTCATAAGGAAAAGTCGAAAAATTGGAAATTTCCAAAAAGTGACTTTTCATACAATTCTTTATTGTTTTGTTTTTCAATATTTTGATTTGTAAATTATTTGAATCGTTCAATTTCGGTTGCTTGCTTTTTTATTCCGGCTATTTAAAAGAATAATTATTGAAAATTATTCAGTGAAAACTTTATGTGTGTTTCAAATGAAGTGATCATATAAGAAATTATTTTAAAGAAAATGCCGGCACGTCCAAAATCAAACACAGGTCGACGGACTCGAAATACTCGGGGCGTGTTGTCACAAAGTGCAGTGCGACGTCCACGAAACAGATTTGAAGAAGCTCATCATGCAAGAAATCCAGCAAGACCTAAGCGAATACGACGTCGTGTTTTGGAAGATATGTTCCTTGCTGCATTTGATTACGACCCTTCAATCGACTATAATGTACATGGATATATTGGAATGATGGATGTTATATGCCCACATGGTGAGCGGCTAAATTCTCGGGTGAAACGGCTGGAATGTGTTGCGCTAACGGGAAAGTAAAATTTCCGGAATTTGAACCGCCTCCTGAAACATTACCATTAATACAACTCATAAATACAAAAATTATATTTCAAATAATAAGCATTTTTTCAAAATTTGAATATTTCATTTCTTCAAAAAAAAAAAACAATAAAAAAAACCTCACTTCTATATATCTATATATAGTAATCTAAGTATTTGCAACAAGGGCGATAAGCCAACATTTACTTTCCCAAGCTCGGATAGGTTTCCGGGGTGGGAGGAAGTGCTTGACCTCACGCTATCAACAGACACAGACAGTCTCGTTGTGGATAACTGGAGGGTATCCGATGAGCCTTCCATGTCGGATCACTCTTGGATACTCTTCAGCATCCGCGAGAAGTACAGTGCGCCTCTCACATACCGGAACCCTAGAAGAACGGCATGGGGAAAATTTTACCAGTATAGCAAACAAAATGCCTTGAAAAGGAGGCAACAAGAGTATCAGAAATCCTGAGGAATTAGATTCAGAAGTAGAGAAGTTGGAAAAAATTTTAACCACAACTTTTAATAAATCTACTCCGCTAACAGTTTTGAAAAAGAGAAAGTTTCTTCCTTGGTGGAACAGTGAACTTAAGAGTTTGAGAACACAACTAAGGAAAACTTTCAATGAGAGTTTTAGAACCAAAAACGGGCAGCCATATAAAGACATTATGAAAGAATACAAAAAAGCAGTCAGGAAAGCAAAAAAGGACTCATGGCAATCTTTCTGCACATCGATAGAAAGTTGCAGAGAAGCCGCTAGGCTGAGTAAAATGCTATCCAAAGATCATATTAACACTGCCTACATTAGGGCTGAGGGAAGTGATTGGACCTCCTCGGCAAAAGAGTCCCTGGAGGTACTAATCACAACGCACTTCCCCGGGAGCCAGCAAAAACCTTCAACGAGGGTTCAACCAGAACCACCGCTGAATGCAGCTGACTATCGAAGCCAAATAGTAGACAAAAGTAAAATCAAATATGCCATAAACAGTTTTGCACCATTTAAAGCGGCAGGTCCTGACGGGATTATGCCCATAATGCTGCAAAAACTAGTAGAACCAATGATTCTAAGGCTTGAAAATATATACAAGGCTAGCATTCAACTATCTTACATCCCAAGAAGTTGGAAAAGGAGTAAAGTTGTGTTCCTTCCAAAACCAGGCAGAAGAACACACGAGAATGCCAAGGATTTTAGACCTATAAGCCTTACCTCCTGTATGCTGAAGGTACTAGAAAGGCTAATAGATCTACACGTAAGAGCAATAATGGCGGAGAAGTTATCGAAGTCCCAACATGCGTACATGAAGGGCCGATCAACCGAAACCGCCCTTCACGAGGTGATAAGTGTAATCGAAAAATCACTACACCACAAACAATACACCATGGCTGCATTTCTAGACATAGAGGTCGCCTTCAACAACATAGAAGTAAATGCGATAATTAATTCTCTGGCACATGGTGGCATAGACGACACTGTGTGCAGATGGATACTATCGATGCTTGAGAATAGGAAGATTATAGCTTCAAACGGCGCTGCAACACAAACAAGCTATGTGAGTAGAGGAACGCCTCAAGGGGGGGTCCTCTCTCCGATTCTTTGGGTTGCTGCGCTGAACGAAATACTACTCCAACTAAACGGTGAAGGAGTGAAAGCAGTAGCGTATGCAGACGATATAGTGTTGTTGGTTTCAGGCATGTTTCCTTCAACAGTCAGCGAGATTATGGAAAGAGCACTTCGTAGGTTAAACCTATGGGCTAAAAACAATGGTCTAGGAGTTAACCCGAACAAAACAGAACTGATGCTATTCACTAGCAGAACCAAAATACCTCAGTTTCAACTTCCGGTACTAAACGGTACAACACTCACTCTATCCCCCACAGCTAAATACTTGGGGGTGGAAATTGACACCAAACTGTCCTGGAAAAAAAATATACAAAAAAGAATAAACAAAGCATACATGGCCTACTATACTTGTAAGAAAATCGTCAACAAGAATTGGGGCCTTAAACCAAGTATAATCATGTGGATGTATACGGCTGTCATAAGACCTATACTTACATATGGAGCTCTGGTATGGTGGCCAGCGCTAAACAAACAATACAATATTAGAAAATTAAATGGAATACAAAGAGCAGCATGTGCGGGTGTTACGGGTGCAATCAGGTCATGTCCGACTGATGCGCTCAATGTGATCCTGCATCAACTACCAATGGACATTTTTATTCACAAAACAGCAGCTATTGCGGCGATAAGAATAAAAGAATTGGGAGGTTGGAAACAGCTGAACTACGGACATAGTGTAATTCTAAACAAGTTCACTACTAACAAATCAGACTACATTCTCCCAAAGCTGGATTTCAATAGACACTTCCAGGTGAGGATACCATCTAGACGAGAATGGAGAAGAGGTTCAATAGTAGAGGAAGATGCCACCTCAGTCTATACCGACGGGTCCAAAATGGACTGCGGAGTGGGCACGGGGGTATTCTCCGCTGATCTAGGCATATCTCTCTCTATACGTCTACCGAACTCGGCTAGCATCTTCCAAGCAGAAGTACTAGGCATAGAAAAAGCCTGCGAGGTTCTATTAGAAAACCACGGAAATATACATAAAGCATACACATAAACATATTTACGGACAGCCAGGCGGCCCTCCTGGCATTGTCTTCACCCATGACAAATTCCAGTATAGTTCACAGCTGCTTGATCTGGGTTCCCGGACACAGGAACTTTTTCGGTAACGAAAAAGCAGACGAGTTGGCAAAGGCAGGAGCTTTCCTCAATGAATCCATGGCGGAGCTAATACCAAGCCCGCTAGGATCGATAAAAGGAGAGATCAATAGACAATTTCAGCAGATTGCAAACAACAGGTGGAAAAGCATTACAAAATGCGTCATAACTAAACAATTATGGCCAACATATGACAGGAAAAGAACAAATGATTTATTAAATAGGTCAAGAAAAAGTATTTACAGAATAACAGCTACCACAACAGGGCACTGGCCATTTGAGGAACATGCGTCCAAAATGGGATTGCCCTACAACGATATCTGCCGTGGCTGCGGAGTAGCAGGGAACAAGGAAACAATTTTCCACTTTCTCTGCGAATGCCCAGCTCTAGCACAGATCCGACACAAAACACTCGGAATCCACCAAGCACCAAATCTTGAATGGATTTCCACCAAAAGCATATCGGACATAAGTAGTTTCATCGAAACCTCAAAATGGTTTGAGAGAGAAGGTGAAACGTAATAGCAGATACAGGTGGTTCTACGAATAGTGTATCAAAATGGCACATCAAGTGCTAATTGAGCCCGATAGGGCTGCACTCCTACCTACCTACCTATATATCTATATATGTATGTATATAAAAGAAAGTTGTTGTTAGTTACACCATTTATAACTGAAGAAGAGCTAAACCGATTTGGCTGAAAATTGGTGGGGAGGTAGCTTAGATCCAGGGTAAGGACGTAGGATACCTTTTATCTCTTTATGTCAAAATTTAATACAACTCATATATACTAAAATTATATTTCAAATCATAAGCATTTGTTCAAAACTCATATTTGCAGGAATCATTTGAATATATGCCTACAATTTTATACAGATTCTTCTTCAAAAATAATACAATTTCTAAGTATGTATTTGTAATAGTAGAAAGGAACTGCAACTAAATACACAGTTCAATGGATTATAACTGGCTCAGTAATCAGTCCTTGAGTATGTATTATACAACATGCATTCGAAAAGACTGATGTCATAACCTTTCCATCCGACTTTTTCGTCTTTCCACGCCTAAGAACCGGTTCATCATATGCAGTTCACTAGAATGACAGTCGACACACACCGACGCAAAAATTCGGTTTTATTACGATTAAAGAGCGCTTAAATACTTCTCAGAATCAGTTATTCGTTGTTTTCATTGGATTATGAACTTGTGAGGCACCCACTTTGCACATTGCTTTCGAATCTTTAGAGCATCTTTGTCCTCGGTGCTCAATTCGCCTGTTTCCAGCTTAGAAAATATCTTTTCAACGGTCGATCTCCCTGAGCCCAAATTCAACAGTATTTTCCATCCAAAAGCAATGCTTTATTAACAACCGAAATGCTTTATGATCCATTTTTTTGTAAACTAACACAAGTTGCTTCACAAAAATGCTATATCGCATTAACAAATAGTTATTATCCAACTAATAGAAATCATATAGATGGTAATAGTAGTATTATCTATCAGCCACAGTGAAGCGTGGACGGGTCCTCTAGTTTATTATAAAAAGCAACTGTCGCAAAGTGCCGACTTTTTAAATTCCTATACATGTAATATGAATTTTCTATGAATTTAAAGTTTTGTTAATTTTCGTTAATGTTTATTGTTCTTTTTTATTAAAAATATTGAATGAAATCAAATAAAAGATTTGTTTTCGTGCACCATAACGCGATGTACGGTTATAAGAAGTTTGTGCATGAAATTTGTAAGATATCCGCATATAAGAAACTATTTCTTATATACGGACTCCGCCTAAAAGAAAAAACCGGATATACATACATATGTAAGAAAAATGTTAGTGGCATTTTTAAAGTTTCTTATATGCGGACTATACTGTATATCCAAAACTGATATTTGCTTGAAACGAATATAACATATCATCGCAAAAGTATAATAATGGTTTTTATTGGATAACACAGCTCTACATATAGTTTTTTTGGATTACTTAGCAAATTTTGATGTTTTCAAGTGACCATATTACGAATTTATTCATGAAAGTATTGGATGTGTTCTTATTGTTTAGTTATTTGCTTATCTTATATTTTTTTATCTATTTTTATTAGTAATAAAATTAATACTTTCGGCCATGATTAGGGTTCTTCCTTGTGTTCCTTTTCCCCGCAATAAAAAATACCAAAAATATCCGAAAAATTATGCGGAAAATTTTAAGGTTTAGTAAAAATCAAACATGGAGATATTTTAACTGAATAAAAATCTCCCATTATGGTTCAAAATTAGCTCGCATGCACTCAAAAAAATTAAGTCAGCAACTTACAAAAAATCGGCACATTTTCGCAATGGAAGTGAAAAGGAGGATAAAACATCTATATCAAAGTTATTTTCTCAAAAATTCGGATGACTGTTCCGAAAATTGAAGCTTGAAAAAGTTTTTTTTAATCGAAATGCGTACATTTTAAAGTAAAGTTTAAAGCACTAATTAGGATAATTTAGGAAACTATAGTGAGACACAGAGAGAGTGGTTCCACCAGATTATTGCTGATCCTTAAAAAGATATTGTTAACCGTAAAACTATGTATAAAGCGAAACTTCATAAAAAGGGTAGCGCAATTCTGTAAGCAGTCTCTAGTCACTAATTGAGACATTTTGAGGTAAAGTCTAAATTTGTGACTAGTTGCTATTCACAACACTCTATTAATCGATTGTCGTTTTTTTGTAAGCAACTCTAACACCAAAAAGTTAAGAATAAATCAATTTCACATAAATTTCGTAAATATTGTGAAACAAAGTCAAGATATATTTTTATTTTTTTTTTTGGTAATTATGCTACTTGACTATGTTATAGAAAATTTAATATTTGTCACCGACATATTTATTTTCTTTCAAGTTTAAATACATCTCTAAATAATGGAATGTAATAGATTTTTGTGATTGTATTTTCGAAAATTCTATTATCAGTTATATAGGGGTAGGCCAAGTTTTCACCCGATTTTATTAATTTTAGACACAAAGAATAACTGTTATGAATAAAAAACTCTCAGCAAGTTTCATTGAGATAACTCACATATAGGCCGATACATGAAGTATAAAGTCACCCGTAAGTTCGAATATATTTCTATTAAGTATATGGAGGCTAAAGGAAGTATTGATCCGACTCAACTCAATGCGTATCGTATTTAGTTGATATCGGTAGAGTAGGTCCAGAGATATGGATTTTCACCTAAATGTAGGCAGTGCCACGCCCATAGTCCGAATTTGACAGTGGCTGTTATAAAGCCTTCCTGTAACAATTCAAGTGTAAAAGTTTATGTCTCTGATGCATTTAGTTATTTATATTTACTTTCTTTGCTGCCAAAGAACAAGCAAAATTTCATCAATCTTCATTTTTACTCAAGTTACAGTTTGCATGGACGGACAGGCAGACAGTCACCCGGATTTCAACTCATCTCGTCATCCTGATCATTTATATATATAACCATAACTTTATATCTATCTCCTTAAGTTTTAGGTTATATAACAACCGTTAGATGAACGAACCATTGTACTCTGTAGCGACATGTTGCAAGATTATACAATTTAGGTGTACTCTCGCAGTAGCAATGTGTTGCTATTTTATTGTGTTTTGAAATATTCAAATAATTATTACATGCTGAATACTTATGTTAAGATATACATATATACTTGTATATTATTTATGAATCGTCTTATTTTAATGTAATTGTGATATAAACTATCCTATCTTTTAAGTTGTATTATATTAAGAAAGGGTGCTAAATTTTACTAAAATTGACTCCATAATTTAATACATACATACTTGTATATGAATTCCATTAAGGGCCGGATTCACAGTGATTAGTGAACCAATACCAACGGCTTAACCAACTACTTTTTATTAACAAAGCTTAGTTAACTATTAGTTAAACCCCCAATCTCTATTGTTTAACTACTAGTCAAATAACAGCTGATGTTGAAAAAGTATAATTGAGAACTGCTTTCACTGATAATTTGTTGAAATGGCTTGCGAATATAATATTGAGTCTGATATTGATGGTGATGTCGACTTCAAAGACATGTGGAATATAATTATAGATCGTCGCCAAAAAAAATTAGTAATCGTCCAACCTTTTTCCAAATGTATGATCCCGTAGAGTTTCGGAACCGGTTCCGTCTGAGCAAAGAAGGGGCGTGGCTAGTTCTGGAGTGTATGTATACCATCAGGAATTCAAAGAAAAGCAAATGAATAAATTTTAGATAAATAAATATTACAGGAATAATGCTACTTTACCTGAGCAAATGCTTTACCGACCCTTCGCTATTAAGCCACCGGATGAACTGGAATAGAGTTTTTTTAAATAAATGTTGAAACATTGTGTGAAAGTGAGCTTAAAACCCTTAATATTGTGGCTCATTGGCCAGGCTCTACATATGATACCACGATTTTTCGAAACTCTGGAATTTGCCATCGTTTGAATTCTAAAAAATTTGGACGAAGTCTTGTAATTGCTGACAGTGGTTATAAAAACTCGGATGTCGAAATAACGTCCCTGTTAAGAACACACACATGTTCAGAAAACCTATTCAATTAATCTATTATTAAGACAAGAAATTGCGTTGAGAGGTCCTATGGATTATGAAAGAGAAGATTTCCTTCTTGTCTTTAGGAATACACTTGAATTTCAAAAAGGTTTAAAGTATTATAGTCACAACGGCAGTTTTGCATAACATCTGCTGCCACTATGATGAAGTGGACGCACCAACTCTTCCACCAAACTTATGTACCACATAATCGGAATATTAGAGGTGAAACTCACAATATTATTCGAAAAAACATAATTGATAAATGTTTTGTAAGATTATAGTTGTATTAAACATGAAAAAAATAAATTTATTCAATTAAGGTAGTAGTCTGGAAATTTCAGACAGGAATTCGAAATATTTCGGGAGTTATAACGAGTTTCCTGGAGCGTCTCGGAGTCCTCTCTCTCGGAGTTGTTGAACTTTAAACGCGTTTTTCTCAAAACATTGTTTTTCTGGTCGGCCCGGGTCCTAACCTTTTTTCTACTGAACCCATTGCTTTCAAATTTTAACAGGCTGTTCTACACACTCATTGTTCTCGTCGGTACTAACGAGAATTTTTCACCCCTAACTTTTTATTTTACAACGCTTTCTTTGCTAAAATAAAAGGACTTTTTTTTCGAAGTCCGCCATTTTTTTATTTACCCTTGAAATTTAACTTCAATAGTTCCGGCCAGAATGACATGTCGATAAATTAAGAATAATCAAGAATATTTGATTTCAGATAACATCACGAGCCAAAATCACCCGGGCCACCCACGTGCATTTTTTTTTTTGAGGTTCCAAATTCGAGTGCCAATAATAATAGTAATAAAGTATTAAATTTTTTCAAATACATTTGTTTTTTATATTTTCACTCTTAAGTATAAAAATGAATCACAAAATGTGTTGCTAAGCGCATAACTCAACAACGCCTGAACCAATTTGCCCAATTCTTTTTTTCTAAACGTTCGCTGAGCCTCAAAGATGTTTTTTACGGCGAGAAAACTGCGAATAATTGCCGGGAAACCCCTAAAAACAGCCCTTTTATTTTTCCCATACAAACGAGTGAATGTTTGTTTGTTAGTAACGGCTCGAGAACGGCAGAACCAATCTTGATGATATTTTCAGAGGTTGTTCGTTGTGGATCGGAGAAGGTTTAGAAATAAAAAAACCGTATGCTTTTCGTGAGAAAAAGTCGGAAAATTGGACAATTCCAAAAAATAACTTTTTTCACACACATTTTTTTTCATTTTTTTTAATTTTATTTTGCTTTCTTTATTCCGGCTATTCAAAAAAAAAAAAATGATTGCAAATTATTCAGTGAAAACTTTATGTGTGTTTCACACAAAGTGATCAAATACGAATTGAAATTTGTTACGATGCCACAAAAAGGTCGTTCTAATATCGGTCAGCGTTCTTTTTGGCATCAACATACATTGGCAGCCCAAGGCACATGAGCGAGTACTCCCAGTATGCGATGACATACGTGCGGAATGATGGATCGTGGTCAATCAGCAAGCGATCGTAACGATGTCACAGCACGAATTTTCAAACAACAGCTGCGATGTTTGATGGACTTTATCTTGAAGTAACATATGGTGTATATGGTGGTGTTAGATGCTGAATGTATTCTGTTGAGAAGCAAAAAAAAGGTTAACTGATCAAATTGATGAAATCATTTTTGCGGAAATTCCAGAGAAAGATCCAGTATTATAGGAAGTGATATAACCAATATGGTTAATGGACCACTTCGGTTTGTATGTCTGACAATAAATGCACGAAAAATTATCCACGCGCTTTTCTTTCGGAGACACAACCTGGAAATGATGGATATCCACTCTATCGGCGTCGCCCACTGGACAACAATGGCAGAACATTCAGCATTCAATTTAGAAGAGTTCACATTCAAAACTCATATCAATGTTGAGTATTGCAGTTTGGTGAAAGCTATAAAATACGTTTGTAAGTACGTCACCAAAGGAAGCAACATAGCGGTTTTGGTCTTGAACGATACGGTCGATACGTGAACTGCAATAAAGCGCTTTGTAGGATATTTACTTTTGCAATTCATGAACGTTTTCCGACTGTTGTGCGTCTCGCAGTTAATTTGGAGAATGCCCAAAGATTGTATTTCAACCCAGAAAATACAGTACAGCCAATGGAAACACCGCCAGCAACAAAATTAACTTTGACGAGTTTTTTCTCAACTTTCGACAGTGATCCGTTTGCAGGAACATTGCTCTATTCGGAACTGCCTTGATATTATACATGGAATGCATCGTCGCAGAAAGCAAGGCCAACCAGTAGATAGACATCCAGGTATGTTCTCAACTAATGCATTAGGAGGAATTAACACAATCCACCCGAAAAAACAACGATTGCTTCTACCTTCGATTGCTATTGATTAATGAACGCGGTTCAACTTCATTTGAGTTATTGTACTGTGAATGGTACGATGTGTGCAAGTTTTGGAGAAGCAAGCCAGCAATTACATACAATTGCTGGAACATGATAATTACTGGAATCAAACTATGTACGATGCGATAGCTACTTCGAATGCAATTGAAGGTCGCACACTTTTCGCGATGATAATTTTACCAACATACCAACAAAAATGACATTGCCGAAGACATTTTATATCGTATTCGCTAAGAATTGGAAATGGGTTGATACTTCCGGTGATTTGATATCAATTCCATCTGTCGTTTATTAACCGTGAATTATCCAGTAGAATTTCTAAATCCTTTGCAGAGGCTTGGTATGCCACCGCATCATTTGCGTCTCAAAGTTGGATCTGTCGTTATTATCTTTCGCAATTTTCATGCGCCGAAACTGTGTAATGGAACCCGACTGATTGTGACGTAGCTATCGAATACAAGTGGCAGAATGCTTGAGTCTACGAATTCCTTTGAGTCCTAACGATTTACCATTTCAGTTCCAACTTCTTACATTTCCAGTGAAAATTGCATATGAGATGACAATCAATAGGACACAAGGATAGTCGCATAGTGTGTGGCATAAATTTGGAAATGCTAGGTTTTTCACACGGCCTGATATACGTGGCGTGGTCACGAGTTAGAAAACCATCTTTTTTGTACACCGGAGCAGAAATAAAAAAATGTTGTTTATCAATCTGCGTTAGATTGAAAAAAGAAATGGAATGTTAAATTCAACTTTGTTTACATTTCAAAACACATATTTTCACGCAGGGCAACGGCTGCGGGGTCAGCTAGTATGTAAATAAAAACACTCCAAATATTCTAGATAATCCACTTTATTTTCCTATAAAAAACCACCCTCCAAAGAAGTCATGAAGATATGCATATGCTACCAGACTACTTCCTTAATTAATTAATTTTCAACAAAAACAAAAGATTATAAATTTATTAATATACGTAACCTAATTAAAACTTGTTAAGTTGGATATGACCCAACCATATCTAAATCATGCTTTTATTTTTCCTTCCAGTATGTTATATGTGCTTCGTATTCCTTCTCCATGAGATCAATTTATCTCTTGGTTTTCTCCTCACACCACCTAGCATTCACTTCAGCTAGCTTCTCCCAAGATGTCGCTTTATTACCTTTAAAACACGAAGAAAACAAATTTTTGTTTATGGGCTTCTTTAATTTTTCGGAGTCGTACTTCTGCAAGCTGCATGACGGTGATTCAGTTTCAAATCTATATCCTCTTGGGAAAAATGTGCAGAACGTACGTTGGGTCCTTACATTTTCAAAAATTCAAATATAAATGTAAACAGAAAACATATGTTTAGCAACATCGAAATTCAGAAATATGCCGGTACTGCCACATATTTCCGTTAAGAGAAGAATTTTAGTATATTTTAGTTTAGCAATGGTTAATTAATAACAGTGAATTCGGCCCTAAACGGCATACGCAGAAACAACTTTCAGACGGGTTTTCTGTTCAAATTTTTATCATGTTGAAAAAAGGAGAGAAAAATAAAAACAGTTAGTGTGTGGTGCTACCATGTATTTTTTTTTGTTTAGTATAATGCAAGGCTTCCCGTGTATACCCAAATAGCAATCTATGGTATGTCTTCTTAAAATAAAGGGTGTCCCAAAATTATCGCAAGATTGGAGTTAAATACGGAACATTTTGGAGCCTTTCGATTGCAAGTTTTTTATTGAATCATAAAGTACAAAAGATAGAGTTATTTATGGAATAATACATACATCGGACAAATGGGCTCTAAGGCTTTCTATACATATATGCAGTCGTTTGTCGATATTTTCCATGACTATTCTCCATAAATGTGTCTGAATTAATTGCAACGTTTAGTCACCTCTTTAAAGCACACGGGGTTGTGGGCGTGTTGCAATAGACCTTTGATTTTAAATAAACAAATAAAATTAAATCTAATAGCGTTAAATCACGCGATCTAGAGGGCTATTTCTGATCACCAAAACGAGAGAGAGTACAAGACTCGGAAATACCTTAATATCATCAATTTCGGCAAAATGAACTCGGTTATCATGTCGCGATATAGAGCGCCAATAACAATGGCTGCTCGACCAATCTCAGTTTGAAAAAAGTGTGGTCTAATTAGGCCTCCAGCCTAAAATCCACGCCTAAAACACGCTGTGGACGCATTTAGTTTCGACGATTAACAAGCCCATCTTGGTGAAAATGTATAAATGATCAGGATGACGGGAAAATTTTAAATCCGGGTGACTGTCAGTCTGTCCGTCCATCCGTCCGTTCGATATGCTTATTTAAAAAACGAAACTCATAAAAATTATAAAATATTTCTATAAGTTACTGCCTGCCGAGATGTCATCGAAGGATACTGAATAAACACGATGACGTTGCGCATAGCAATTCTACATCAAAACCTTTCGCACAAAAGTCTCTTGTGAAACGTGAAACTTCCATACTTCATACACGATAATACACACAAAGTGCTAAGCAATCTTAAAATCTATATACAATATTTTATACAACTATTATGAGACCAAACCACCACCCTTTGCCCTTAGCTATCCGAATGCAAATTAACAAAGTGGTTGAGTAAATTCAGTATTTTGTAATTGAATTTAACGAATTCCGCTTTATTGATACTAAGAGTTTTGTTTGAAAATTTAAATTATTTAAAATGATTTTATCCACGTACGAGCGTCGTAAATATGGCCGTAAAATATAAAGAAGTTTACGTGAAAAAAGAAAACACTAAATATATAACAAAGAAGTGAATAAAATCCTCAAGTTGTATATCAGAAGCCACTAAACGACGCGGCAAGCAGCTGTCGAACTACAATAAATGTTTATCCTCCTACTTAGAAAAATATCGACGAAGCAGGCAAAATGAGATTCATGAAAAATGCAAGGAAACTGCAGTTTCGTGCGTTCGAAAATTTCGCGCCTGTAAAGTATCGGTAACAGCGCAGAGCTAAACCGATAATGGATTCAATATATTTTTTCTTCAAAAAACCTTAAAACTATGGTAGCCACATAAATGCAACACGAACATATCCATGCTTAATACACGCACCCAGCAAGAACAATATGAAAGTTCGTTACCCCGCTGTCAAACCCAACTAGTTACATAAATATCTAGAACAGGTCTTGTGTATATTGTGTGCTAATTAGACTAAGTGAAGATTTCGCAATATTTAACGCTCACCTTAATTTTCTCTCACTTGTTCATGTTTTAAGCAATATTTTTTGCTATTTTAGCTCCTTCTTCCGGAACTAACTAAAAATATAAACATATCTAGGTAAAATACAACGCGTCGCGTGGTCAGTGCCAAGTGTCTGTAGCTTATGAAAACTTTATGGCAGGTTTTCCTTTTTAGGTTCACACAGAATAAAAAAGTCTACAAATTAAAAATATATATGTATTTACTGTCATTGTTAAAATTATGGGAGCTTGGAGCGGTTTAATCATTAAAAAACACATATACACTAAATTATACTTTTTGAACGAATAGTATTCAGTGTTTCTTAATCTAAAACTAAAAATTCAAAATAACGACCTTTTGACCTCTAAATGAACCATTCTGGTTAAACATGAATTAAACTAGATTAAATCTTTCAAGTATCTTTGACTAGATTAATTCTCTCAAAGATCTTTGCTCGTTAGGGGCCCTAATATCAAGAGTCATATTGGTCAGAGTCAATGAACTTTAAAATCGAACATTTTGAGGTTGTACTAATAAAACCATTACTTGGCGCAAACTGTTAACTTACAACCAGTGCCTGACTGCTTCCGTTCTTTTAAATTCACGAAAAAAAAACGATTTTACCCTGAGTGCTATCTGACTGCTTATTAGCACACCGCATCTAAAATCTATCTAGAAACACCTATGCCTGAAAAATGCTTGTTTTAATGCGTAGAGGAACGAATGAAAAACTAAGTATGGTGCTAAATGTGCTAAACTAGAACCAGTTCATCATTAGTACCCAACTACCACAGGGTTGCAACGTTGAAAAAAAGCTAAATGTTTGCTTCCAAGATATATTGGAAAGTGTTAAATCCCAAGAAGATTAAGTTTTATTTCATTGGCAACACAGCAAAAGGAAAAGCAATGGAATCAATGGCAGCAGCAGAGTATCACCAACGATGCAACATTAACGCCATTTCCGACACAACCAGCAGCTGAGCGCGTTCCCACAAAGCTAGGAAAACCAACAACAGCAGCGGCGTATGCTAGGCGCAAGTTGGGGTTGCTGTGGGCGTTAGGTGTCGGAAAAAAGCAAAGAAATTGAGAGCGCAAATTTAAAAATAAAAGAGAGAAACGATGTAAAAACCTGATAGAGCAAGTTTAAACGACGGGACGGAAGGCGACTGCGAGCAGCAAGCAGCAAGCCAAATACCAGAACAATATGCGCGTTAGTTGCGAAAAAATAGGATACATGCAACAACAACCACAACATGCTCAACAAATAGAGCCCTTGTGTGCAGTCTGTATTTGCTGCACACCGCTACAAAAAGTCGTTGTTTGTAGAACCCAAAAGCCGGAAACGGAAATGTGAGCTGCCAATTTGTGTTAAACAAAGCACAAAGCAAGTGCAGAATTTGGCGTGGCCACTGTGGGCGTCAGCACACTCGGGCAGGTGACGGTTTCGCGCGCTACTTTTTTCAGCGCTGTGCAAATTGTTTTGTTGCCTTTAATGCCAATGTGTACGCTGTGTGTGTGCGTTCGACAGTGCAATGTTTTGTTGTATTTATTTGTATTTGTTTTTGTGTTGGCAGTAAACAAACACGCATGGGAGAAATTAAATTTTCCAATAATTCGAAAGCTTTGCCAGTTGGCGACAACTGCTGCTGCGGCGACCCTGGTTCGGTTGTTGGCTGGTGAATGACGCAGCTGTTGGGCGCCTGCCGTTGAGATTAAATCGTTCCAAAGTGCCCGCAAGCCAGCGGCGCCTGTGTTGTTGCCGCGCGAAATACTTGCGCAAACTCCAAGTGTATGTATGTAAGTACACACATCCATATTAATATGTACGTTTGCATACATATAACTATAATTTTCTTTGCATTTTTTCCCACTGCTATTCTACGAGTACTTGTACCGTTGTGCCTGGTGGTCTCTCCCACATGCATGCCCACATATGTACATATATTAAGGTTTTCGCTCTGTGACTTTTAAAAATATTAGTTTACTTGTGAGAAGTTTTCTATTTTCGTTTAGTTTGAGTTTTGCAAACGTTTGTCTGCACATACATACATATATCCAAATGCCAATATTTTATATTTATTTGTGTGTTACTCTGCTCAAAGATGACACACTATTTAATGATTTATCCCAATCATACCATGAACAGGGTACATTATGTTGATCATCATGGCAGGATAAGTCGATTTAGCCGTGTCCATCTGTCTATTCGTCCCTAAGTTTTTGAGGTATCGGTCTGGAATTTCGCACACGTTCATTTCTCACCAAGAAGTTGCTAATTAGTCGGAACGGCCGATATCATAGCACCATACCATATAGCTGCCTGTCAAACTGACCGTTCAAAGTACTTGTACAGAATCTTTTGTAATTGTGTTTTGTATTGTAGCTTCGGTTCCCTAAAAGGGTGATACACTGATTGTAGCAACCCTCCAACTTTTTGATAACAGTTTTGTGTTACCAACTGTGCTTTGCTTCAAAATAGGCCTCAGTTTCGGAGATAACTTCTTCATTCGGCGAAATTTCTTCCAAGCGAGCATTCTTTTAAAATTTGAGAGGAGCAAATAGGCGCTGGGGACCAAATCTAGAGAATACTGTGGATATGGAAGCAATTTTTGTTTTCAATGACTTTTCACACGGTACACAGCACTTTCTTTTTCTTTAAATGCGGCCAATTTCGGCGATTTCGTCCTTCAAACGGTCCAATAACTCCATGTAATAGTCGCCGTTGCTGGTCCTATCTTTTTCAAGGTAGTAAAAAATACAAAATACAGGCGCCATTAACTTGCTAGTCAACAGTTGTGTTTTTCCACACTTTGGTGTGGGTTCAGCGTATGCGGTCCAGTGACTGTCGATTGAACTGCGGAGTGAAATGATGGAGCCACGTTTCATTCATTTTTATTTTGCCCATGAAAGGAAAGCGTTATGTCGTGCACTCTGCTACGGGATAGTCAATCATCGGCATAAACTTGTTTCATCAATTGAAATGTTTCGGTAAAAGTTTTACCAATTTTAAAACAAAATTTAATGTTGGCTCTTTGTTCGAAGCTCATTTTCGCACCGATAACACAAACATACTGACACTTAAAACGCCATAAATTCACTTCCAATCAATGAAATGTCATGAAACTCTCACAGGACAATCGATAAAGATAGCAGATTCTAACGCACCAGTCAACATATATATGGCGCCACCAGGGGGCGATAGATTCAAAAAGTCCTGTTTACTTTGGAAAGCACCTTGTAGAGGCCATTAAAAGGGCTTGCACCGGAATACTGGCGGTCATACTGGCCAGCGAGCTAAAACCCTTCTTCGACATGCTTTTGGACCGTGCAAAAAGCTTTAATGAAGCAGAAAAATACTATTTTGAATAAAATAAATTGATTTTGCCGAAAAAAGTATTTTTTCTGTTTTTTTTATAGTCCTGTTTACTTTAAAACGCTCCTTGTATAGTATACGTATTGTGTATATGAGAAAAAAGCCAATAACATAATCGGAAATCATTTTACCTTCCTTTATATTCTGCGCTAAATCAAACTATGGTTAGCAAATCGACTACTTCCGTTAAAATATTACACATTTGGTCTAAACTGATTACATGAACTTTTGCCAAAATTAACCAATATATTCGGCATAAAGCTTGGGAACAAGTTTCACATTTTTAAGAAATTAAGTAGTAGTATATCCCATATTCTATGGTCTCTTAAATTTATGGAGCCGAACATATTGACCCGTAATTTCATGTATTGCGATATTATCATTGGAACTTAATTATTGAATCAGATGGAATTTAAAATTCTATTACATGGTAACTAGGCATGGCTGTAAATTGGATTTAAAAGAGAGAGGTGCCACGCCTGTAGTCATATTTTGATATTTGCTCCTATGAAATCCTCCTATGGAATTGGTTAGTATCTGATTTCATTTATTTTCCCATCATCTTAGGAGACGCCGAAAGGATTCCTCCTTAACAACTTTGGTTGATACAACTATCGGAGATTGTGATATATTTACATTAATCTCTCCATAGTTCCAAAGAACACGTCTACAAAGTTTCATCACGATATCTCCATTTTTACTCAAATTATCACTTGCATGGGCAAACAGACGTACAAACAGCGAGTCACCCGGGTTTTAACTCGTCTCGTCGTCTCTTCTCGTCTCTCTTCCTTTTTTTTAAATATTTAACTAACTCTGTAGTTTTAGAATTAGGTGATACAATCCTCTGTTAGGTGAACAAAATTGTAATACTATGTAGCTTCATGCTGCTAGAGTATCAAGAGAACTAAACAAACTGCCTCAGCAACTACACCAATAATAAATTACAAATGCTGCTTTACTAACAACAAACAATTTTAATTATTTTTTCTTGTTTTGCGTTAAGAACAGAAGAATTTTGGAAAAATCGAGAATTCCGCTCGGAATCAATTGGATGCTGGCAACAAAAGCAATCAAAAAACCAAAACAAAACATTCAAAAACAAAGTGCAAAGACGCACGTCAAATGTATTCCACTTTCCACAAAGTACATATGAATGTACAATAACTCGTAACATATACATACACACACGCCAGGAAGGAAGGCGCGCCAGGGCTTCACGTGTGCATTATGTATGTGTGCTTGCTTGTGGTAAAGTGTGTAGGTGCGAGGGTGACTGAAATCCTTCATGTAGGAGCTACTGGACGCCGGTTGTATGCCGTTGGGTGAGAACTTGCTGTACTGGCGGGAGTTTTGCATTTGACAGCTTCGTAATTAACTGCTGCATTGTCGACGCGTTTTCAGAGGCATTTCTA